>NC_048238.1:13972252-13991281 GCF_002007445.2 Ailuropoda melanoleuca
AAACCCCATGTCCAGTATTTAATAACCCTGTGAATTAATGTGAGCTGCTCCAGAGCAAATACCATTTAGTGACATCCCAATGATGATTTTTTGGCTGGAGAATTGTTTGAAAGTGGTGTTTTGGAGTAAGAAACATCTGCCTTGGTTTGCTGTGGAAGGGGAGTCTATGGAGGACATGTGGACAGGCTCTGCCTGATTGAGCTTGCAGCGAGAGGCGGAGGCACCACTAATTACATGTCTTGCATTACGGGTTGGAAATAGATACACAGCAAATGCTCTGGCCCCACAAAGCCTCAAAAAGCAATGAAAGCAACAGACTTCAAGGTCATTTTCAAAATTCCCAGCATGGCAGAGCAGAGCCAGCCATACAATTTTTCCTCTTTTTCACGTGGCACTTAAGACACAGAAGAATGAACCAACAGAGGATCTGGAAATCTACTTGCCAATCCAGAAAAAACAATAACAACCCCACAGTGGCAAAAAGGATGTAGGAAGGGACAGTGTTAACCTGTGATGTTCACTGGAGGTATTAATCAGTAACTCCCTTGGGCCCTTGATATCCTTGAAACAAGTCAGCACCCTTGCCTGACTTATACAAAATTGATTGCACTCAGTGAAGAATTGCTTGTCTCCAGGTAGGTTTTAGTCGTATCGTGCCCAAAGACACCTTCCTAAAGGGGAGGAAAGTAGTAGAGGCAGCGAACAGAATGAGAGGCCTCAATGGCTTGTGAGTGTGAGCATTGAGGAGCCCTACCCCCAGGTTCAAAAGATGAGTTCTATGACTGTAGGACGACAGTGAGGCTATCCTAGCAGTAACTCGTTAAGATAAAATCTGGTGGAGTTTGGGCAACAGCAGGCTTAACAAGAACCATCCATGGGTTGCAGGCTCTCAATGGCTAAATATCTGTGGCAGAAATAGTTGGACTACCCTTTCTAGCTTCCCTTGCACTTAGGTGTGGCCATGTGACTGAGTCCTGACCAACAGAATGCAAGGTGCTCTGTTTCCAGCTTTGGCCTATAAATACTGCCCCCACATGATCTTTCATGTTTTTTCCCCTTCTAGCTTGACACATGCAAAAAAGGGTGACTTTGGAAGCTGTGTGTTGAATATAGCAGAACCACAAGATGGAAGAGGCATGGCTCACCACTGCCTGGAGGAGAGCCACCTGTCAATCAGGACTATGCGTGAGTGAGAAATAAACCTTTATTGTGAAAAGGCAATATGATATTTGGGTTGCCCTGGTAGCATAACTTTTGCTACCTTAATTAAATATATAGTTATTGGCTGCATTAATAGAGGGATGGTAGGAAAAACAAAGAAGGGTGTAGGTTTGCTGTTCTTTCCTGGACGTTACCCTGTAAGAGAGACTTTGTCAAACTGGAACGTGTATATAAATGAAATACAAGAGTCATGAGGAGGTGGGAAATGGTATATTGAGAAGGATAAAAGCAAGGGTTCAGCCTAAAGAAAACTTTGGTATAGAGTAAGAATATACAATATCTGTCTTTAAAGTTTTGAAAGTATGTCGTGGGAAATGTTTAGACTTCTGCTGTGAAGTTTCAGAGAGCAAAGCTAGGAGCAAGTTTTGGGCTCAATATAGAGAACTTTCTAATAAGTAGCACTGCCCCAAAGTGCAGTGACCTTTCTTACCAGGTAAAGCCTTTTCTCCATCTTCAGTGGATGCTGTTGATGGACCACTCATATCCATTCTGCTTCCTCCCATCCCCTGCTTTTGACTACAGAACCCCAATTTTGTTGAAGTATGACCTTCATGTGATTATGGGAGAGGGATCCCATCCCCAGCTCCAGGGATGGCTCTTGATTAGTCCAAGCCATTTAGCACATAGTATTCTCTTAGTAGTTCTTTGTGGTCCAGAGGTTGGTATTTACCCTGAGCTGGCCCAGTCAGACTTGAAGGAAGCTCTCGTGTTCCATGGTGGGGGAAGAGATTTTTCCGTTTCTCCTGTTCGACATGCATCAGGACTCATTAGTCTCGACACTCACTGGCAATCATCTTGTGGCCATAAGGGGAACCAGCCTGAAGATGAAATCATCACTGAGGTTTGCAGAGCAAAGAGATGGAAGGAAGCTGTCCATTAAGCTGCTGATCATCCTATGCCTGATGACACCTGTATGTCTGGATTCCACCTCGAGGTAGGGTTTCTATTACGTCCAGCTTAAAACCTCCTGGTTAATACACTACTCCTGAGGAGGTTTGGGGATACAGGTTGAATGCTGCCTCGTCATCAGGGATGCCAGAGGGAAACTCTAGCCTGGGTGGCAGGTGGACCTCTCAGGGCAATATCTGACCTTGAGAGTTAGAAACCCTGGTGAAGGAGGTACAGCCAGCTTCATGAAAATTTAACTGTAGGCTTCCTTGCAAGTGTCTGGAAATACATTTTGTAACAGACTTATGCTGGCTTTTGGCTATCATACATCTTACCCACTCCCTCCCTGTTGGCCCCCATCTCTATGTAGGAAGTTTCCCATACCAAAAACAAGTTTTTGTCCATAGAAAATGCGGACTCCCTCTTGCAGAGTGTAGAATCATTGATTGAAAGCATCTGCCTACCAAGAGCTCCATTTCCCCTGCCTCCTTACATGTAGGTGAGGCCACAGGACTGGTTTTCGCCAATGGAACAGGAGGGGTTGTGATGTACGTCGTGCCTGGATCAGAAAGCTTAAGCAGTGGGTGTACCTTTATCTTCTTTATCCATCCTCCAGTTGAATGGAGAGGACTCCAAGGCCCAAGAGGAGGGTGGAGCGACAATATGGAAGGAGCCTGAGTTGTGAATAATCCTGTGGAAGGTTGACTGCCAACTGGGAATATCTGTGTCAGACAGTTACATGCCTGAGGAATACACTTCTATTGCATTAGGTCATTAAACCTTGGGGTTGTTACCACAATTAACATTACCTTAATTAATACATCCCCATCATGCCTGCTCTTTGTAGGAGGGCCATAGCCACGTCAGCCTCCTGCTGATGTTCCCATTATGGAAGGCAAAGGGGTCCAGTTCCCCCTTCTTTCTACCCCTGGAATAGCCAAGGTTTAGATAGCCAAGTAGACTCTTGCTCCTAGGATACTAAATCTTAAACGAAGGGCGCAAAGACAAAGGGCAAGTTCAGAATCTGGTATATAGCAGTGGTAGCAGAAACTTGAGGAAAATGTTGTCCCTGGCAATTGGGCTGTTGTTTCTGCTACTTCAGTGGCACCCTTGGGTCCTGCTGGTTGTCCCAAGCCTTCTCCTCCAGCTTCTCACTGACTGTGTTAGCCCTTGATAGCCCACTAATGAATTCCCCCATTTGCGTAAGATAATCAGAGTTTTTTCTCTTGCTCAGATTCACATGGTGTTGGGTATAATTTTTTTTCATAGCAGAGGCCCATTTCAAATTCATGCATTTTATTTTGTCTTTTGTAGGTCAAGTCATTCCCTTACAAAATTCTCTACTTATTTCAGCATTTGACTCTGCTTTACCATCATAGATTTGTGATCTAACAGCAGTTGAGGTTGGCCCCACTCGGTGTTCTTTTGTTGCCTGCCTTTCCAGAAAATCAAGTCGCTTTTAGTTTTTTCCTTTTGTTGATAGTTTGGTCTCTCTCGTAGCTTCTGCCAATTATTTTCATCACTTGTCTTACAGATTGCCCTCACCTATGCGTTTTTGTGGCATTTCTACTTGTTAACCAATTTCTAGCATTGAGTGGTGCCATCCAATTAGCAATGTGTTACATTTTGCTGATGGGGGAAGGGCCTGGTTGGTGGAGAAAGCAGTGGACTCGTTGTCCCAGACACCTGATTCTGTTACTTACAAGATATGTGACCTTGGGCAAATCACTGAACTTGTCTCTCCCTGAAACTCATTTTGCAAAGTGATTAGAATGAGAGAATACATGAAAATCGCAGGGTCAGTCACAATGACAGCAGTTAATTGAAGGCCACCTAGCTGGACAAATATGGCTGGAGGGGAGGTAAGAAACCATGAAGGTAGAAGTCCACAGCCTTGCCTGGGAAGTCAGGCTGGGAGAGCTGAGTCAGGGAAGGACTGTGCATGCACGCAGACCGCCATCAGCTGGTAGGCACCACTCGATTACTGTTTCCTTTTCAGCCAGCTTTCCGCTTTTGGTGCCTCCTCAAATACAGTCCTTGAAGGGCATCCAAATAGAGCAGTGGCCCTGCTTCAACACTGAATCCAGTCCTCACGCTCTATGAACAGAAGACCAGGCTGATACCCCACAGCAGGCGTTTACAGTTATTTAATTTCCTCAGTGAACAGTTTTTCTACACTTCTGATCAGCCATTTAGGTTTGCGACTGAACTGCATTAGAAAGCACCTTCCAAAGACAGTACCGTGGATCAGATCTGGCAACCAACACTGAGCCTCGGTTTCCGCATCTGTAAAATGGGGTGACTAACGGATGCTCCCAGAGCCCCCTCTGCAGGCCTCTCCCAGCTGTGACGCCTGGCATTGTTCTCTTCTTGAAAACCTCCTCCCTCTTCCTTCGCTGGGGTGGAATTTGTTGTCGTGGGAACCTGCAGCCACAGGTTCCAAGGGCAACACCAGGTCCAGCCAAATGGACTCACACACATGGCCACAGAAGGTCAGGACAGAGTATTTCTCTGAACCTGATGATTTGCTACAAGGAAACAAAGTATTTTAGCAACTCTGATAACTTTTCACAAGTTTTCCCCTTTTTTCTTAGAGGTCACTTGACTAAGTAAGAGCAGACTGGGGCCAATTTGGTTCTATTTGCTAACATTTTTTATTCTTACAGATAGATGCATTTATCTTAGGCTATCTTTTGATTTGGAAAAAAGTGATCTTTTCTTCTAAAACACACTCTGTGCCTGTTTGAACTTGAGCCAGGAAAAAAAAAAGGCAGGGGACACAAGCTTAAATAACTCATAATATTTAGACAAAAATAATCAAATGAAACACTCAAATAAATATTCGGAGCGGTATCTCGTCCTAGCACACTTACATACACGCAACTGCACACACACAGCCTTAGCTACCTTCCCACACAATCAAATGAACTTGAAGAAAAGAGTGATGTCCCCTCCAGAGTTTGGAAAATGCCCGACTAAGTCTGCCTTTTTGATTACTCCACAGAGGTCCAGGCCAAGGAGAGAAGCAGTTGGTTAAGGACAATGTGGTCCCATGGGGGAGGTGGCAAGTTATTGGAGTGCCTGAGCCAGGCAAACTCATTTGCAGTGGAGCCGACGAGAATAAGGAGGTTTGGGATGCAGGCACCCCAGCCTGTTAGGTCGCCACCGTGAAACAGTAAGAGCAGCCAGGGCCCCCAGGACGCAGGCGAGCTCTTCATCTGAGGCTTGGAATCAAAGGCGTGTTGCCAACTGAGACAAAGTGGAGGGTGCATGCATACAAGAGCCTGTGGCTGGACTGTCAGGCTGCATCTGTGTCCGCCTGAGCTGTTCTGAAAAGATCCTCCTTTCCTGAGTCACTGAGGACCCCCAGCCCAGACAATAGCGGGATGGAGTGGCGATACTCCCTGTGCTGAGCAACAGATTGGAGACATGGGAGTGGGAGCCTTCATCCGGGCTCCTTTACTGGTAACTACCACTGAGGCCAACCCCAATGGCCTCAGTTTCCTTAGCTGCTGGGCTGGGATGATGAAGAGTCTGGGCCATCCCATGGAGATGGTCCAAGACAGTAAGTCACACCCCTCCCCCCATCCAAGCTACCATCATCTTTCACTGGGGCTTTAGCAGTTGCCTTCCTTGCTTTCACTCTTACCTCCCTAGAGCTCACTGTTCACCCACACTGAAGCCAGAGTGATCCTCTCAAAACACAAGTTAAATTGTGTCACTCTTCTGCTCAAAGCCCTCTGATGGCTTCCTAATGTTCTTACTATGGCTCACAGGGCCCTACACAATCTGCCCCACACTTGGGTTACTTCAGTAACCTCACCTCCTATTAGTCTTCTCCTCTCTTACTCTGTTCCAGACATACTGGTCTCCTTGCTTGAACATGTCACTGCTGTTCTGCCTTGGAGCTTTTGCGCTTGCTCTTCCCTCTGCCTGGAATGATTTGTCATGAGTTACCTGCATTATGCCCTGTTGTTTCACCTCTTCTGGCTGTTTTCTCAGACGCCATCTTCCCAATGAGGCCTTCCTTGCTCACCTTATTTAAAATTGTGCCTACTCTGTGTTAGTCAGCTATGGCCATAATTAGGCTACATAATAAACCACCCCAAATTCAGTGGCTTACAACAAGCATTTGTCTCCATAGTGATGGGTTTGGCTGTGGCTGAACTGCTCTAGGATGGGCTTGACTTGTCAACTCTGCTTTAGGCTGCAGGCTGGGTTCAGATCTGGTCCATGTGTACTTATGCTGAGGCCAGAACTGGCTACCCAGGGCATGCTTTTGTCATGGTATATCATCAGAGCACAAGAGCCAAGCCAAACAACATAAGCAATTTCAGATCTCTCTTTGCATCACACTCCACAAACGTTCTATTGATCAAAGGAAATCATGTGACCAAACTCAACATTAAAGAGTTAGGGAAGTATACTCTGCCCACACTGGGGGAGGTGAAGGAGAAGAGAGAGAATATTTGCTGAACAGTCATCTAAATGATCACACACACACACACACACACGCGCCACCCCTGCTAGCGCTCCCTATTTCATCTCCTGTGCCTTTTCTCTTTAGGGCTTATCATCACCCTACATAATGACATGTTTTACTTATCTACTTTGTCTCATTGGCTACAGTGGCGGCTCTTTGAGAGCACAGAGTTCTGTTTGCTTTGTTTACTGCTGTATCATCACTACCTTGAATAGTGCCCGGAACAGAGTGGATGCTGAGTAAATACTTTTTGAATGACAGAATAAGTAAGTCCCCCTATTGTTGTAGAGACTCAATTCAAGGAAGTTCAGAAATGAATTGCAGTAGAATCTTGCCGCTTCCTCAATAGGGACATAATCCCTGCAACAGACTGGCTATATCACTATATCTACCATATCACCATGACAACTATGATCATCAGCACTATTACCATCACTACCACGGTCATCACCATCATCCTCATGTTACCAGTACCACCAACACCACCAGTACCATTATAATCTGTCACCACTACCACCACCATCAGTGTCACCACTACTCACCATTACCATCATTATCACTACCATTCCTGTCACCCCCTCTACCACGTCAGCATCAGCATCACCACCATCTCTACCACACCATCACTGCCACCAACACTCTTATGCCATCATCACCTCTATCCCACCACCATTATCACTACCGGCACCATCACTTCCTCTACCGCATACCACGTGGCACCTCTAACACCACGACCTCCATAACCACCTCCATGATCATGCCATGTCTACTACTGGTGCCCTCATCCCTCTCCTTCCTGCCATCACCATCACTGTCACCCTTATCTCCACTCGATGATGATGCTGGACAGAAATACTGATCGCACACAGCTCTCAATAAACTCATTGTGGTACAGGAAGCAGAAGAAACGATCATTTTCTCCTAGTGGGCTAGCTGCAAGGGAAAAGCCTCAATCTGAGAAAATTATGTCTCTTAAGAGCCCCAGAGAAAATCTATAGCAATTATACAATCAATATTTGCTACAGCTTTAGAAATGCTACCCCGTCTTTTGGAGGTCTGCAGAAATGATCAGACCTTGAATTTCACCTCCTGAGTCGGCTGAAATTGTCTCTAGCTCTTCTTCCTCTTATCCTCTTGCAGGGAAAAGAGGTTGTTTACTAAGTCATTTCTTTCACCACTTACTTACAAGTCCATTACTCCTTGTTGCATAATAATAGACCACGTGACTTCATGATTAATCTTTTCCATCCTGAAACAAAATCTTTTTCTGAATTGCTCCTGCTTCTCTAGTTCTTTGTAAACACTGCCTGACAAAAATGCGTGGGTGCTGGAAGGCCCCCAAATACCAGGGGTAAGATTAAAGTCCATCAAACCTCCAGTTCAGATCAATTCTGCTGACAGAGCAGGGCAGTGTAGTCTTCCTTCTACCTCTAGTTGTTGTCGTGTTTTAAACCTTCCTTTTTAAGGCCAGATTTTACCTTCATTTTATCTGGCCTGTGACTCTGAAATGATTTGCTAAAGCCTCAACTTTATTTATTTATTTTTGTCCGAGGCATCGAATGTATTGATTTGAAATATGGAAATATTCTAGATACTCTATAAACAAAGTCTTCCTCGTCAGATATTGTACCATGGGTTGGGGAAGGGTCTGTTGAGGATGGTGTGAAGAAGAAGGATTTTATTTAATTGTTAAAAGCAATTTTTCTTTGAAGGGAAGAAATTGCCACTGTTTGGCTTTAGTCCTAACCCTACTATTATGATGAAACACCAAGAATACAATTTATCATATCCTGATGGCAACGCATCTGATTTTTATTCTATCAAATACAAAGAAAAAACTGTATTGCTGGAGAGGGGGATGGTTGACAGAGGAATGTTAGAGCCTCCTGAGGTGCCTTCCTTTTTTGTGGGCATGAGAGAATGTTTCCCAGGCGGAGGGGAAAATAGATGAAAAGGCCTATATTGCCAGTAAAGAGACATTTGCAATGCAATGTCCAACTAATTGTGTGACCGAGGTCCAGCATCTGCTGTGGGCATCTGATGCCAACAAGATAGCAGGTAGCTCCAGGGCAGAAATGAACGGACTTGCTTGATTAGCTGTCAGCTCAAGACCGGTCAGGTCAAATCTGTGTTTGATTGTTCCCATCATTTTCTTTCTTTTTTTTTTTATTTTATTTTATTATATTATGTTAATCACCATACAGTACATCCCCAGATTCCGATGTAAAGTTTGATGCTTCATTAGTTGCGTATAACACCCAGTGCTCCATGCAATACGTGCCCTCCTTACTACCCATCACCGGTCTATCCCATTCCCCCACTCCCCTCCCCTCTGAAGCCCTCAGTTTGTTTCTCATAGTCCATAGTCTCTCATGTTTCATTCCCCCTTCTGATTACCCCCCTTCATTTTCTTATTCCTCTAAATGATTCTCATTGCTGGTTGGCTTGGGACTCGTGGAGCCTGGGAAAGCTCCAGGCTGAGATCCACTAAGGGGCAGTGGGAACCATCTCCTTCATAGGAATCCAAAAGCCATCCACAGCGGCAAGGAGTTCCAGGTGGGGAAGAGCGGAGCGGCAGCAGCTCTGCAGCTGCTCTGTGCCAGGGGTGCCTCTGCTGAGCTGAGGGTTTTGCTGCGGGAGGCAGGACAGCCTCTCGGCAGGGAGGCTGGGATTTGAACTTGGGAGGTGCTCAGTTGTTAAAAGATATTGGAAGCAGACACTTACTGTAAAGGAATTGAGTTTCAACTAAACGGTGTTCAGTTTACAGTTACTTTGGACCCAAAGAGAGAATTTTTGTCTGTGTGGATCGTATCAGGATCTCTGAGAAGGGATGCAGAAACATTTGTAGAGCGGTGGGAAGGGAGGGCAGGAGAACAGAGTAGCGTCTTGTGAGTGAGACCGTGGTCCTGTCTCCTTACCTTCCAGGCCTCTTTTAGTGAAAATTTAGCCCGCAGGTGGATCTGGGCTGCAACGGGTGTTCAGCATATTCCAGATCAGGCCCGAGAAGGGCACACCTAAGACAGAGATTAGAGAGTGTTGCCTGCCGTGCTCCCTGGGAAGCAGACTGCGGAAAGATCCATTCGCTGGGTTTATTAGGGGTGCTTGTAGGCTCAACACCTGTGAAAGAAGAGGAAGTAGCAGGATTGGGCAAGGCATCATTTGAGCTATAGTGTGGTCCCAACAAAGGCCTCCGTTGATCCTGTGGGGAGGTCTGGAGCTGGGATAACCTTGCAGAGTTGTCTGGGGTGAGGATGAGGGCCCAGGTCTTCATAGCTCTGCATCGATCAGTCATTAGATGTGGGTGCCCCCACTAAAGGGGCACACCCTTGCTGAGGCAGCTCTCTCTCATCAAGCGGAGAGCACTTGGCTGCCAACACTCCAGTCAGCTGAAGGGAGGACTGAGGAGGCACAATGTGGCATCCACTAACTGGAAACAAAGCCAAAGAATTTTCTCTAGAAGGGAGCCAGCAACAGATGATGTGCTAATTTACTCCTTTTCAGTGTCAATTCTAGCCAATTCAAAAAAGAACTTGAGTGCTTGCTGTGGTCCTGGCACTGGGGATACACAGATGAACAAGACATTCCTGCCTTGGAGGGGCCCATAGTCTGGTGGAAAGACAGGTATCAGAAATTAATCAGCACTCAACATGATTACAGAAGCACTGAACAGGTAGAATGGGGTACAGAGGAGGCTGTCAGCTTCACAAATGTGTACCATTCCAAGTTTTGTGCAGTGTTACCTCCTTAAAGGCCTTATCTACAAATAAAGTCATGTTGGGGGTAGGGCTTCAACATATGAATTTGGGGGTACATAATTCAGTCCATAACAGCATCCATCAATAATTCTTTCTTCCAACAACTGTTACCATGGTTTTGCCAAATGTGTTTTTTAATTTCCATCATTTCTTCTACCTTTATTAATTAGAATCTCTTGGAAAGGAGAGCTGCTCTTTAACTTATTTACTTATCTGCTTGCTTATTTATTTATTTACTTATTTATTTATTATCAGTACAAGCATACCTCAGAGATATTGTGGGTTTGGCTGTAGAGCACTGCAATAAAGCAAATATCACAACAAAACAAATCAAATGAATTTTTTGGTTTCCCAGTGAATAGAAAAGTTACGTTTATACTATACTTAGTCTATTAGGTGTGCAATAGCATTATGTCTCAAAAAACAATGTGCATACCTTAATTAAAAAATATTGTAGAAATACTAACCATCACATCTTATTAAAAAATAATTTATTGCTAACAAATACTAACCATCATCTAAGCTTTCAGTGAGTTATAATCACTGATTGCAGATCACCATAACCAATATAATAATAATAAAGCTTTGAAATATTGTGTGAATTTCAAAAATGTGACACAGATATGAGGAGAGCAATGCTATTGGGAAAATGGCGCCGATAGACTTGCTTGACACAGGGTTGCTACAAACCTTCAATTTGTAAAAAATGCTATCTGTGAAGCACAATAAAAGGAGGTATGCCTGTATAGACATTTTCCCCTATGGGTTATAATCCATTACTATCATTATTTTATAGTTAAAATTGCCCCAGATTTGACCACTGGGAGCTGCTTTGTGTTCGTTCTGTGTCCTTTCAACATGAGCCATCATTTTTCGAACACTTCCTTGCTTTCTGTCTCCACAAGATNTGCTTCTTCCTCTCCCACTCCCCCTGCTTGTGTTCCCTCTCTCGCTGGCTGTCTCTATCTCTGTCGAATAAATAAAATCTTTAAAAAAAAATGTTACTTGCCACTCATCTCTACTACCCTGTTCCCTTTCCCCATTTTTTCCACTCCATTTGCACTCGCCCCCTATAGTCNTAAAAAATATTGCTTAGAAATACTAACCATCACATCTTATTAAAAAATAATTTATTGCTAACAAATACTAACCATCATCTAAGCTTTCAGTGAGTTATAATCACTGATTGCAGATCACCATAACCAATATAATAATAATAAAGCTTTGAAATATTGTGTGAATTTCAAAAATGTGACACAGATATGAGGAGAGCAATGCTATTGGGAAAATGGCGCCGATAGACTTGCTTGACACAGGGTTGCTACAAACCTTCAATTTGTAAAAAATCCTATCTGTGAAGCACAATAAAAGGAGGTATGCCTGTATAGACATTTTCCCCTATGGGTTATAATCCATTACTATCATTATTTTATAGTTAAAATTGCCCCAGATTTGACCACTGGGAGCTGCTTTGTGTTCGTTCTGTGTCCTTTCAACATGAGCCATCATTTTTCGAACACTTCCTTGCTTTCTGTCTCCACAAGATGTGCCAGGCTTATCTTACATTTTCCTTTCCCAGTCCTGAACATGAAGTGACCATTTCTCTGAGGAGCCCTGGTTCCTTTCAATGGAGAATGGTATTTAGAAACCAAGATGTGGGTGCTAGGTGTGCTCATTGCTGCTGGAGTGTCATTACTTTCTGGTGTTCTCAGTAAACAGAGCTAGGGAATATATGCATGGACACTCACACATGGATAACACACACTTGTATTTATATCTCTGCCTCTCCCTATGTACATATGTTTTAAAAACCATGAATGAGGGGCGCCTGGGTGGCACAGCGGTTAAGCGTCTGCCTTCGGCTCAGGGCGTGATCCCGGCGTTACGGGATCGAGCCCCACGTCAGGCTCCTCTGCTGGGAGCCTGCTTCTTCCTCTCCCACTCCCCCTGCTTGTGTTCCCTCTCTCACTGGCTGTCTCTATTTCTGTCAAATAAATAAATAAAATCTTTAAAAAAAAAAAAAAAAACAACAACAAAAAAAAACCATGAATGAATTTTGATACTTCCTGCAGTCCAACATTACGGGGTTCATTCTTAGACTTCCTCTTTTCCTTATTTGCAATTTTTCCCCCAACACTGAGAAACCTGGTTCTCATTATCCATGGTAAATTTATGTATTTGCTCCATCCTAGTACACACATAAAATGGTTTCAGGATTGCTAAACTAAACCCCTGTGAAAAACAGTTTACTAACTAGAGAACAGTATACAGTTCTTTATGTCTTTAACCTTATGGTGTACAGACTATTATTTAACAAATTTACTTAGGTTAGTTATTTTCCTTTCAGTGTGGTTATATTGTTCACTTGTAATACAGTTAGATTCATTTGTTACTGATTATATATCATCCTGAGCGCTCTTCATATCCTGGATTTAATCATTGTTATTTTTTTTAGGGTAATAGAAGCATTCACACAGGTCTAAAAGCCAGACCTAAACAAAAATGTATACTCATAAAAATGTTACTTGCCGGGGCGCCTGGGTGGCACAGCGGTTAAGCGTCTGCCTTCGGCTCAGGGCGTGATCCCGGCGTTGTGGGATCGAGCCCCACATCAGGCTCCTCTGCTATGAGCCTGCTTCTTCCTCTCCCACTCCCCCTGCTTGTGTTCCCTCTCTCGCTGGCTGTCTCTATCTCTGTCGAATAAATAAAATCTTTAAAAAAAAATGTTACTTGCCACTCATCTCTACTACCCTGTTCCCTTTCCCCATTTTTTCCGCTCCATTCGCACTCGTCCCCTATAGTTACCTATTCTTCTCAGTTTCTAGTTTATCCTTTTTAGATTTCTTTTGTACGACTGAACAGATACATATGTGTTTTCTCACATCCCCTTGTTTCTCACATGAAGGGGAGCATACTATGGGTAATCTTTTGCACTTTTGTTTTTCACTTGGCATCATGTCTTAGAATTCACTCCCTATCAGTTCATAGATATCTTCGTTGTTGTTTCTTTACACCTGCATGTTGTACTTCATTGTGTAGATGTTCCATTTATTTATTCAACCACTCTCCCGTTATCAACATTAGGTTGTTTCCAACATTTTACAATTATAAATGATGCCACAATAAATAATCTTGTGCACATGTATAATTGTATTGTTAGATGTATTTCCTAAAAGAGGTATCGCTGGGTCAAAGGATACCTTGCATATGTAATTCTGTACATATTGCTAAACTTCCCTCCAGAAGGGTTGTACCGGTTTGCATTCCCACCAATAATGTATGAGAGTGCCTGTTTCCTCACAACCTTGCCTGCACATTTTGTTGTCATACTTCTAAAGTTTTACCAATCTGGTAGGTGAGAGATGGTATCGTAGTGTTCCTTTATTTTGTATTTGTCTAATTATGAATATTTCTTATGTTTAAGGGCCATTTTTATAACTTCTTTGTGAATTGTTTGTTCATGTCTTTTTCAGATTTTTTTCTTCAGGTTTTTTGATCCTTTGTCTTTTAGGGTTTTTTTCAAAGATTTAAAAAAAGTTTATGATGGTTAAAAAAGTATATATATAACATAACACTTGCCATTTTATCCATTTTTAAGTGTACAATTCACTGGTATTAAGTACATCCACAACGTTGTACAACCATCATCACTATTTCCAGAACACTTCCATCACCCCAAACAGAAAGTCTATAACCATAAAGCAATAACTCTTCATTCTGCCCTTCCCCCAGCCCCTTGTCCTTCTATTTTTAATAGTTATTTATATATTAAGAATATTAATGCCTTTTCTTTGGCATATTTCAGAATTTTTCTCTCCATTTGTCAATTGTCTTTTGACTTTGTTTATAATGTTTCTGGACATGCAAAGTTTATTTTATTTTTTAAAAGATTTTATTTTGGGGTTTTTTGTTTGTTTGTTTGTTTTAAATAATTTTTTATTATGTTATGTTAGTCACCATACAGTATATCCTTCGTTTTTGATGTAGTGTTCCATGATTCATTATTTGCGTATAACACCCAGTGCACCATGCAATATGTGCCCTCCTTAATACCCATCACGGGGCTAGCCCATCCCCCCACCCCCCTTCCCTCTGAAGCCCTCAGTTTGTTTCCCAGAGTCCATAGTCTCTCACGGATTTTATTTTTAAGTAATCTCTACACTCAACATGGGGCTCAAACTTAGAACCCTCGAGATCAAGTCTCATGTTCTACCAACTGAACTGCCCAGGCACCCCAAAGCTTATTTTTAAGTATCAAGTTTTTCAACCTTTTCTTTTATTGCCTCTGGATTTTAAGGCATAGTTAAAAAGCCTTTTCCACACCCACATTGTGGAGGAATTTGCTTATGTTTTCTCCTAGCACTTCTATGGTTTCATCTTTTTTTCATTTACATTTAGATCCTGGTCTATTTGGAGTTTTATGCTTGTGGATGATGTATGGATGGATGGATCTAAATCGATCTTTTGCCTTATGGCTAGCCAGTTGTTCCAACACTATTTATTAATAGTGTCTTCTTTCTCTACTGATTTAAAATACCACATCATTCACATACCAAGATCCTATAAATGTTTGATTGTGACTAAAATGGCATTGATTTTATATATATATATATATGTTACCAGTTATAAAGTAATTTTAGAAGAAGTGAATTGTCTAGACTCAAAGAATTATTTATTGAAAAGGGCTTCAGAAGTCATGTAGGTCAACCTCCAATGGCTCTTCACCATTTTCAAGATAACGTATCATCTTAGCCTAAGAATTCCTCATGATCTGATCTGTCTGTGCCTGCCTCTCCAGCTTTTTGTCCTACCTCCTTCTTCCGGTGCCCTACACTGGATCCCGTTGAACTTGTGTCTTTTCTCCTTCCTATAATGCTATTTCTTGCCTCCATGCCCTCACATATGCCATTCCATCTGCCCAGAATGCCATTCTTTCTCCTTCTCTGAGAGGCTTAGCATGCAAATCCCATGTCACTTCCTCTAGGAGGCCTTCCCCAACCTTTCCGTCTGAGCCAGAACCTCCTCTCTTTTGCGNGCCCAGAATGCCATTCTTTCTCCTTCTCTGAGAGGCTTAGCATGCAAATCCCATGTCACTTCCTCTAGGAGGAACCTTTCCATCTGAGCCAGAACCTCCTCTCTTAGGCTTTTGCAGTACCCAGGTATACTATAGTCATGGTGTCATTGTACATATTACAATTGGGGGCTTATTTGTCTGCCTCCCCCACTGAAGCATGAGTTCATTGAGGCCAAGGACTGTGTCTTAATCTTGTTCTTTGTATCACTAGATACAAAGACAGCTTGGTAAATACAGAGCAGTACATCTGGGCTTGGCTTGAATTCTTCAAATAACAGACAGTTTTCTGCTTCAAAAGGCAGCCTATTCCATTTTTNGGTACCCAGGTATACTATAGTCATGGTGTCATTGTACATATTACAATTGGGGGCTTATTTGTCTGCCTCCCCCACTGAAGCATGAGTTCATTGAGGCCAAGGACTGTGTCTTAATCTTGTTTTTTGTATCACTAGATACAAAGACAGCTTGGTAAATACAGAGCAGTACATCTGGGCTTGGCTTGAATTCTTCAAATAACAGACAGTTTGCTGCTTCAAAAGGCAGCCTATTCCATTTCTAAGTTATTCAGAAGTTCTTCCTCACAGCAAGCTGAACTCTGCCTTCCTGTAATTTCTACCCACTTGTCCTTGTTGTGTCCTTATAAACCGAATCTCTTATTAGAGGGCAGTGATCTGTTTCCCTAGCCGGGCCTTGGCCAGGGACACAGCTATAACTGGCACCTCTTCTTGAAACAATTCAGTGCTGCTTGTTTTGGGTAGGAATTCTTTGTTTCAATGAATATTTGATTTAAGGTAAGAAAAATCTGAGTTTCCCATAAAGTGCTTCGGTCTCTTGTGCTATTTTAATGTGTTCCCACAAGCTGCTTCCCTGAAAGCCTTCTGCTAACTTAATTCAGGCAAAGTACTCAAATTCAGCATGTTATTTGTCACTTTAGTGATGACAGTTGCCCTTTCTCTCTGTCTTTTCATGGGGACTCAATGGATTTAATTGGATCCTTTGTTCTCTGTTCTTCTGGGCATTCTGTGGTGCTGACATGCTAGCAGTTCTGTGCCCCATCATGTTGCTCCCCAGTGCCCCAGCTTTTGGCTTCAGAGACATTGCCTAGATCTGCCCGTGAGTTCTGGTACAACATCTGTGAAGTTCTGTGGAAATGCCATACCCTACCATAGACTAGGGTTTCTCAAAGGACCATCTGACTTAAAATTTCCCAGTGGGTTTGTTAAAAATGCGGATTCCTGAATCCATACTTCTGATCTCCCAAATCAAAATCCCGAGGACAAGGCCCTATAGTGTGCTTTTTAAACTAAAGCCTCTTTGGATGATTCTCATACAAGCTAAATTGAAGAACTGCGCCCTAGATGTTGGCAAAATAATCACCATATATGCCATCGCCCATCTGTTCTGAATATTCATTTACATCTAAGCAGATTCACGCCTCTATCAGCATCCTAACTACTCCTTTTCCTTTTAACCCTCAGATAGAAGCTGGGTGAAGGCAGGAATTCTCTCAGTTTTATTTGTCGTTGTACTCCCATTACCCAGCACAGCACATGACCCATAGAAGGTGCTCACTAGCTGTTGAACGAAAGCACAAGGAACAAACATTTCTTTGTCCCTCCCACTGCACTGATCCTTGTAATACTGAAGAGAGGCTATGGCATAGAGTGAGAGGCGTGGGGAACCAAGGGAGAATGCTGAAATGCATAGGAGCATGCAGCTTGTGGGGGACCCAGTCTCTGCAGAAAGCTGTGGATAAAGGGAGCTCCTTCATTAGTGAGAATTCACATAGGTGTAAGCACTTCAGGCCATTCTTTTTGTAACAGAGAGATTGGGCAGCTGGAGTCAGAAGAGACGGGGACAACAATATGAATTCTTCCCTCCACAACAACCTCAAAGCCTAAACAGTTTGGGGAATGAGGGAAGGGGAAGAAATGGCAAAGGCATGCATTGTTGTGTCTCTACATAGTAACTCATCATTCAAGTAAATTAAAACCTCAAGGAATATTAATAATAATGACTATTACAACTGCCTTGGGAAGATAAGATGTGGAGTTGCTATGAATCAGGCAGTCTGGGTTCATATTCTAACTCTTATTGGTTTGATTACTTTTTATATCTCAGTTTCTTCATCAGTAAATGGGGATAATTTGATTATATAATTTCTGTGTACTAGTTAAAATAATGCTAACTACCATAGCAGAGACATCTTCATATTTCAATGGCTTAACACAATTGAAGTTTATTACTTGATCATGTAGAGTCCAAGTGGATGTTCTCCTTTGGTGGATGGCTCTCCTCCATGTGGTGGTGACTCGGGGACCCAAGTTCTTTCTGGCTTATATTCTGGCTTGACATCCCCTAAGGCCTTGAAGCCCTCCGCTGGAACCTCTGCATCCAGTTGACAGACACAGGGAGAAAAAGTAAGAAGACACACTAGCTTCTGAACCACTTTGACATGAAAGTGACACATGCCACTTTTCACTCACATTTAATTGGGAAGAATTAGTCACATGGCCAATCTAGGAACAAGGGAATATGGGAAATACAGTCTAGGTGTATACTCAAGAAGAAAAGTATATCACCTATTGCTGCATTACAAGCCATCACAAAACTNGTCAACCTCCAATGGCTCTTCACCATTTTCAAGATAACGTATCATCTTAGCCTAAGAATTCCTCATGATCTGATCTGTCTGTGCCTGCCTCTCCAGCTTTTTGTCCTACCTCCTTCTTCCGGTGCCCTACACTGGATCCCGTTGAACTTGTGTCTTTTCTCCTTCCTATAATGCTATTTCTTGCCTCCATGCCCTCACATATGCCATTCCATCTGCCCAGAATGCCATTCTTTCTCCTTCTCTGAGAGGCTTAGCATGCAAATCCCATGTCACTTCCTCTAGGAGGCCTTCCCCAACCTTTCCGTCTGAGCCAGAACCTCCTCTCTTTTGCGGTACCCAGGTATACTATAGTCATGGTGTCATTGTACATATTACAATTGGGGGCTTATTTGTCTGCCTCCCCCACTGAAGCATGAGTTCATTGAGGCCAAGGACTGTGTCTTAATCTTGTTTTTTGTATCACTAGATANATCTTAGCCTAAGAATTCCTCATGATCTGATCTGTCTGTGCCTGCCTCTCCAGCTTTTTGTCCTACCTCCTTCTTCCGGTGCCCTACACTGGATCCCGTTGAACTTGTGTCTTTTCTCCTTCCTATAATGCTATTTCTTGCCTCCATGCCCTCACATATGCCATTCCATCTGCCCAGAATGCCATTCTTTCTCCTTCTCTGAGAGGCTTAGCATGCAAATCCCATGTCACTTCCTCTAGGAGGAACCTTTCCATCTGAGCCAGAACCTCCTCTCTTAGGCTTTTGCAGTACCCAGGTATACTATAGTCATGGTGTCATTGTACATATTACAATTGGGGGCTTATTTGTCTGCCTCCCCCACTGAAGCATGAGTTCATTGAGGCCAAGGACTGTGTCTTAATCTTGTTCTTTGTATCACTAGATACAAAGACAGCTTGGTAAATACAGAGCAGTACATCTGGGCTTGGCTTGAATTCTTCAAATAACAGACAGTTTTCTGCTTCAAAAGGCAGCCTATTCCATTT
>NC_048238.1:13991894-14024030 GCF_002007445.2 Ailuropoda melanoleuca
CTCAGTTTCTTCATCAGTAAATGGGGATAATTTGATTATATAATTTCTGTGTACTAGTTAAAATAATGCTAACTACCATAGCAGAGACATCTTCATATTTCAATGGCTTAACACAATTGAAGTTTATTACTTGATCATGTAGAGTCCAAGTGGATGTTCTCCTTTGGTGGATGGCTCTCCTCCATGTGGTGGTGACTCGGGGACCCAAGTTCTTTCTGGCTTATATTCTGGCTTGACATCCCCTAAGGCCTTGAAGCCCTCCGCTGGAACCTCTGCATCCAGTTGACAGACACAGGGAGAAAAAGTAAGAAGACACACTAGCTTCTGAACCACTTTGACATGAAAGTGACTCATGCCACTTTTCACTCACATTTAATTGGGAAGAATTAGTCACATGGCCAATCTAGGAACAAGGGAATATGGGAAATACAGTCTAGGTGTATACTCAAGAAGAAAAGTATATCACCTATTGCTGCATTACAAGCCATCACAAAACTTAGTGGTTTAAAACAACAATCCTTTATTTAGTTTACCATTCTGTGGGACAGCAATTTGGAATGGGATCTGCTAGGCAGTTGTGCTGATCTAAGTCAAGCTTACCTGATCAGCTGACTGGGCTCATTCATGCAAATAAGGCCAGCTGCTGTGTGGGCTGGGGACTGGTTGGTCTAGGATGGCTTTAGCTGGGAAATCATGTCTTTGCTCCATTTGTCTCTCACCCTCCAGTGGGGCAAGAGCAGAGGTCTGCAGAGTCTGGTGAGGCCCAGGCTCAGAACTCACACAGCATAGTTTCTGTTACATTATATTGGCCTGTACCCAGAATCAAAGAGTGGAGATATAGAAGCTACAAACTGTGGCCTTTTTTACTATNTTTGTCTCTCACCCTCCAGTGGGGCAAGAGCAGAGGTCTGCAGAGTCTGGTGAGGCCCAGGCTCAGAACTCACACAGCATAGTTTCTGTTACATTATATTGGCCTGTACCCAGAATCAAAGAGTGGAGATATAGAAGCTACGAAAAACTGTGGCCTTTTTTACTACCCATCACAAAAAAGAAATGTATTTGGTTAAACGGGTTGTCTGTAACATGCTCAACAGAGTACCTGACAATATACTAAGTGTCCAATAAACTTATCTGTCATCATCATCATCTATTGAACACCTACATGGCAGGCTCTTTACTAGACAATCTACATACATTGTCTTATTTAATCACCACGACTATCCCACTTTACAGATGAGGGAACTGAGACTCAAAGACATGAAGAAAACTACTGAAGGTCATTTAACTGGTAAGGGATGGTACCCAAGCTTGTACTCCATATCACCCTGAGTCTTAGCTTTTTACCCTAAAATGCTTAAGGAGAAACTAAACTCAAATCTGAGATCGTATTAAATGTTCAGAAAAGTCATGGAAATGATAGGAAAAGAAAGACCCTGGCCTTATGACCTGAAATAAAAGGGTGAAGTCCAGAACCAGTTGGGCAGATGACCCTCAAGTTGGTCACAGCTCATGTCAAGGACAAAGCAATGATGATTGTTGTGACTCATCTGCTGACCTATGCTGCCCGGTTCTTTCCCTTATCAGAGAGCATTGGGAAATTCCATCCTGACCAGAGTCCATGTTAGTGTTAGAAGATCTTGGGTAAGGGGAAGGAAGTAGAAGGGAAGTGGGTTTAAGATAGAAAGAAAATCGGCCTTGGAATAGAAAATACCAGGGCAGAAAAAGAGTTTGAAATGCCCTTGGCCAGTTATTCCCAATTTCTTTTTGGAATGAAGATACTGATAAGGTAGCACTTTATTGAAACTACACATGAGGCTTGGTGAGCATATGACTTAACAGACGTTTTTCAGTAACCTCATAGCGTCCCAGAAGTCTGCAGCCCACAGGTTGGGAACCAGTGGGCTAGTTCAGAAAAGTGGATAAGTTTAACTTTGAGAGCCAGTGCTGTTAATTTGTCAGTGGTTCCTGGAAGCACTGTGTTGAGTGGGTTCTGAGGGCATCTCTAGATATTCCTGGAAAGATTGCTATGACTGATTATTGGTATCTGTCCCTGGCCTGGACAGAGATGGTGGTATCATGCATGCTAGGTTTTTGCCATCTGTGATCCAGTCATGTCTTCGTAAGAGGAAACTGTAGCACAGAAGGATGATGTGATTTTCTCCATGTTACACAGTTGATAGCAGAATCAGGTCTATGTCCTTGGTCTCCTGATTAGTACGTCAAGCACGATGTATTTTTTAATTTTCTTTCCACATCTGCCCCCCTTTTTGTTTGAAAGTCTGCTTCTATGCCAGATACGGTATAGTTTCCTTCCTTCATTGAAGAAAACAAAACTAAAGAAGGCTTATTTGGGGATTTGCCTGAATTTAATTGATTGTTGAGACAAGGCTGGTCTATTTCCACATCCATTCCCCTGTTATAACACATTCGTGCCCAAGCATTAGACTTTGAAATTAGGGGACTAGTTTATTGTTGAACTAAAATCTGGTGCAATTCAAGACGACCCAGTGAACGCCTCCCCCCCCTTCTTCAACCTCCAAGGTCCCTCAATCCCTTTCTATTTTAATACTTTTCAGGCATCTGAGATTAATTAATTTCTACTTACTCATATGCACACCCACACACAACCCCATGGAACTCATGGGTCCCATAAAACCTCATCACACTAGAGCTGGAAGGGACTTCGGCTTCATCCAGTCTATTTTCTGAGAAGACTAAAGCACAAAGAAGGAAGGACTGGAAGTCTTCAGGATTGCAAAGCTGGAAGCCAATTTTCCAGAATCCAGTTTGCCAAATGGCCAATTTGCTGAATGGCCAACTCACACCACTGTCTTGCTTTTGTGAATTCCTTGTTTAGACAATGGGTTTTCGTTTTGTCTTCATGTTAGGCCTCTCCCATTTGCCTCTGCCAGAGCTCCCTCCTCCTGTAGCTGAGCCTAGGGAGAAGAGAATGGGGAGAGTGAAGAGCATGAGAAGACTGTATAAAGAATATGAATAATTTTTATTAGCATATTCTGTATGAATAATATATGTAATAAAAATGCTGCATATTCAGAATGTATTTTTGACTAAGATTCTATTAATGAAGGGTACTAATAAAGAACATCTTCTTATGACTCCTTTCCTCTTATGAGTCAGAGGATTTTCCCTGTGCCCTTCAATCTTCTTACGTCCCTCCCCACCATGCCCCTCCCCCCTCCTTCTTTCTCTCTCTCTCTCTCTCTCTCTCTCTCTCACTCTTGTCTTCAGTCCTACCAGCATTTCTTCATCTTCTTTCAGTTCCCTCAATGCACCAAGCCCTTTCCTGTCATGACCTTTGCATTTGCTGTTCTCTGTGCCTTGAATGCCTTACCCCTCTCTCAGCATCACCATCTCCCTGACATCTTTTAAGTCTCAGATTAAACGTCCCCTTCGCTTTTACCTGATCACCCAATATTTAACTTCACTCCTTTACCCCACATATCACTTAGCTTTTGCCATGTAACCATCCTAAAATTTAGTGGCTTACAACAACCATTCATTTAACTCACAGCTACGGACTGGTAAGAGAGCTGAGCAGAGATGAGCTGATCTGAGCTGGCCCAAATCAGAAGAATTACCTGGTCAACCCACAGAGTTATGGGCTAAATAAAATATTTATTGTTTTAAGTCACTATGGTTTGGGGTAGTTTGATACACAGCAAAAGCTAACCCAATCAGGGAACAAACCTCGGTCCTATGTGTTTAGGCCTTGTAGCAGACAGTTATAATGCCCCACCCTTAACCCTTCAGGAATTACCATTTCCATACAAACCTGTCTGACTTCCAGTGACCAATTTACAACATTCCTTTGCCTGAGGGCTTTCCCTAGCTGCCAGATCACACCCTGCCTGTATACACAGTAGACTACAAATTCTGGCGAATTAACATCTTCAAACAGGGACTGATGGGAGTTGGTGTGTAAATTCCCCAGCTTCCTCATCACTTGGGTGGGATCATTCCATACTGTTTCCCAGAGTTACCAAGCGAGATTGAGCTCTAAGATGTGGTAAAGAGCTTCCATTACCTCTCTGCCCTTGCGTTTTTCATTCGTGACTGACCTGAAAGCACAGAACCCAAGGATGAGTTTAGGGTGCTAATATAGGCTTGGTCCCAGGCCGAAGCTGTATGTTTGCATCCCATACATTTGACATGATGGTTTTGATGGATATGGGGAGAGCTTTTGATATGATTATCAGGGATGGAGTGAAGATGAAGAATAGATGAAGCCAAGAGATAAGAGTGAGCAATGGCATGGGGAGAGATCTGCTTTAAACATTATATGGCAAGAAACAAAAGCTACAAGTTGAATGTATCCATTTTTCTTATAATAGTCTTTTTTCCCCAATACTATTTGTGTGCATATGTGTGTGTCTGTGTTAAAATTTATATATAGTTAAATGCACGTTTCTTCAATGTACTATTCAGTGAGCTTGACAAATGTATACACCCAACCCTAACCTTACAAATTGAGATATAGAGCATTTCAGTCACCCCAGAATGTTCCCTTATGCCCCTTTGCAGCCAGTCCCCTGCCCCCGCCAGAGGCAATCACTGCTATGATTTCTATCATTGTCTATTAGTCTAACGTGTTCTAGAACTACACAAAAATGAAGTCATTCAGTATGTACTCTTTTATGTCTTACTTCTTTTACTCAATATAGTGCTTTTTCAGATTATCCATGTTGTTGTATATATCAGCATTTCATTCCTTTTTTATTGCTGGATCCCATTTCATTGTATGACTACAGCATAATTTATTCATCAGTCCTCATCATGTTGGATATTTGCATTATTTCCTCTTTTATATATTATGAACAAAGCTTCCATGAGCATTTATGCACAAGTATTCTTACATACATGTATTTTCATTTCTCTTGAGTAAATATGTAGGAGTGAAATTGGTAGATCACAGGGTAGGTGTGAAGTCTTTGGTATGGTTGCCTCTGTGACTGGCTCGGTTTCCCCAGCCCTCTGACTGACCTGCCTTCCTACCCCTCTGGTGGGTCTAGTGTATGGAAGTTCTGGCAAGCATTATGTGGAGGGGCCTCAGATACTAAGTTTCCAAGTTTCCAAGTAAGGAGTGAGGGTAATGTCAGGAAAGAGCTTGGGACTAGAAGTTGAGCATGAGTGGTTAAGAGACCAGGGTCTAGTCTTAGTTCTTCCACTAATAGTATCCAGGCAAGTAATTTTCTGAACTTTGGTTTTTCTCTTTGGTTACTCTTCAAGATTCCTTCCAGATGGTTCTGTGTCTGTCTTGTGAGTTTGTAGTAGATGCTCAATTAGAATTTGTTTTCCTATGCAGGACAGAGAAAAATATGAAATGATTTATATTCCTCCTGACTTCAAAAACATGAAAATAGTTACTATTTCACTGATTTTCCTGCCTCCTAATAAGAGTAGATGCTAAGGATGATATATATTTTTTATGACCTGGATGGTCATTAGGGCTACAAAGGGGGGAGCCAAGAGAGACAAGACTAGAAGGAGGAGGCTGCGGAAGTAGCGCAAAGAGCAGAAGGGAGAGAGAGGCTCAAGAGGAGGAGGAGTGTGTGCGTGCGTGTATGTGTGTGTGCGCGCGTGTGTGTATAGCAGAAGAGCAAGAGAAAGAACGAGAAACATACACAGAAAAGATGTTAATTGCCATAGGGAATTAACTTTGGGGAGAAAAAAAAAGGTGTTCTGAGGCAGTTTTACTGAGTCATGTGTGACGTCAACACGTCTTCTGCACCCTCTCCCAAGAAACTTTCAGGGAATGCATCCAGTATTCTACAGTCTTTCTAGAGTTGGATATATATTTTGATTTTGTTTATTTATTGGTGTTTAAGACTGGCTTCGTGGTAACCTCAAGATACAGGAGAGTCTCCCCAAGGGGACCTACAACTTTTAGGTTGAATGAATGAAAGTACTAGGGTAAACGGCTAAATTGCTGTAACAAAGAGACCTAACAGCTCAGTATAGCCTACAGAACCAAGAGGTTTATTTGTCTTTCAGGTAATAATTCCGAGTACATGGTTCAGATTGGCGAAACAGCTCTGCTCCACAGTTAGTCAGAAACCCAAGTTCATTTTATGGTGTGTCTCTGCCATCCTCTAGGTATTGTTGTTATCTGTATGGTTGAAACTACATTGTGATGGGTTCCAGGTAGTGGGAAGGAGAAAGATAACTTGGAGGAGACATGTCTACTATCTTACATCCTCGTTCTCGAAGTGGCTTAAGTTGCTTCCTCTCACATCCTGCTGGCCAGAATTCAATCACACGATCAAACCTCATTACAAGGGAGTCTGGGAAAGGCAGTCAAGCTGTGTGCCCAGTAAGAAGGGAAAAGTGGATTCTAATGGACAGCTGGCAGCCTTCACCCTAAAGAGCAAGCCCTCAGACCCCCCAAGGGGCTGCTTAGGGAACTGTTCTTCCATGCTTTGAGGGAAGAACAATATTTTCCAGGTTGCACTGAGAGTTTTTCCTGCTCTGGCCTATCCTGCATCTGCCATGTGTGTGTGTGTGTGTGTGTGTGTGTGTGTGTGTGTGTACTTATACCATGGCCTGATGAGCTTTGCGTGGAACTGTTATTTACTAGTTGTTGAACCTTTGCCTGACACCAAGTTAAGCCAGAGCTGATTGTGTTTCAGGAGCTGAGTAAAGCAGGAGGGAAGTGACTTGAAGGGCCCTGTTCCTTCCCCTGCATGTTTGTCTCACAGTGGGAAGCTGAAACTGAAGTCTCAAATCTCTCTCTTTTCCTGGAAAATCCTCCCAATCCAGATGTACCCTTCCCCACCTACCTCCATTACCCAACAATCTTTTTCTCTCCCCTTGTCCTTCACAGATTCCAACAGTGTTGACTGGCTATGACAGTATGTAATTGAACACAGCATTTCCCCTACACTGTGATTAGTCAAGCTTTACCCCAGATGCACTTGAATCACCCTTAAAAAGATGCGGCTAGTCTGCAGACTACAAATTCCTCCTGAGGTGTTGAGTGGTATATGCTTGGGTGTTCCTTCATGGTGACACCAAGGCCAGTTCTATTAATTGAGCATTTTCTCTCCTCTCACTTTCTTACCCCCTCTCCCTGTCTCCTCCTTCATGACTTTGACACTTCCATTTTTCTTTACTCAGGCCCACCATGACCTGTGAGCCAAATCCACACTGTCAATAGGTTCCCTGGAATGGCATCCTATATTTGGCTTGTCACCAGACTCTGGGGGTATCTACATGGTAGTCAATAGCTGATTAGGGCAACAGGGAATTTTCTCTTCAAGAGAAAGAGCTAGAGATTAATTAATCTCAGAGCAAAATGGTTCATCTCAAAATAAATTATATTTTCTAGCTGCTAGAATAGCTGTTGAACAAAGCACATTCTCCAGCAAGTGAGAAGAGTGACAACCTGCAGATCTCAAACAAGAAGAGAATTTTTTAAAAAAAACAAAACAAACAGGTGTGGTAGGTTATAGGAATGATGGTCCCAAATACTTCACCTGCCTGTGGCATCACAGATCTTCCCATCAAGAGGTGGAATTTGTTTTAAAAAAAAAAAAAGAGCTGAAATCTGTTTCTTCAGCCCTTGAGTCTAGTCGGGCTCTGTGACCTGCTTTGTCCAATGGAACATTAGCAAACATGGAGTGAGCAGAGACTTGAAACGTGCTTGTGTACTTGGGCTTGTTCTTTTGTGGGTCCTGGGACCCTGAGACCCAGGACTGCCTGCTGGATGATGAGAGACATGTAGTTGTCCCCATTGCCCCAGCCAATGTCTTGCCAATAAGGCACAGGAGTGTGACCATCCTAGCACCCAGCCTCTAGATAGCTCACTAGCTGACTGCAGGCAAATGAGAAGTCTGAGCTTAGACCAAAAGAACTACCTGGACAAACCTCAGCATCATGATCTAAATAAATGGTGGCTGTTTTGAGCCACTAAGTTTTAGGGTGGTTTGTTATATAGCAAAACCTGACTGACACAACCAAGTAGCTGGTACGCATATGTGTGTGTGTGCACACACGTGCATGTTTCTGTCCATGTGTGTCTGTATGTGTGTCCCCAGTATCAATTACAGATGTTCCCAACATACTCTGAAATCAGTACAGTCCAGGTAAGGCCTTTTCTTGGATGCTCTTTAGAAACTCTAAGCTCCATGAATAAGCACATAGAGGAATAAGTGATTCTTCTTCTTTTCCCTCTCATCCCTTTCCTGTGCCAGACTCCTGAAGTTGAACCTTGGCCAGGCAGAAACCTGGCCAAACTGAAGGAAGGAGGTACCTAGAATGGGCCACATCACTCATTTTCCTGGGAATGTTGCTTCTCCCTGGCAGCCCCAGCAAGAAGGATTAAGGAAGACATGTATGCGCCTACGTTCTTCTCATTGTAAGGAAATGGAAAACCATTGGCGCTTTCCTCCTTCTTGTCATGGGGTTGAGATTCCAGAATCTCACAGACTCCCCCACCATAGCTCACATTCCCCAAGGATTGGTTGTTGCTGATGGCTTTCCCAAGACAATTTCTCTAGGGGTGTCCTTCTAAATCAGACATGGGTATTGGTTCTTAAAACCACAGATGTGGCATTTCTGGGGGAATCTTCTTTGGTTAGACAAAGCCCACAGGAGATTCTGTCTTTAATATTAGTTCCCCATATTTGAGTGGAATAGTTGGCCTAATTATTACTTGTCCTGTATCAAATATGTTGGTCTTATTTTGGAAGAGAACATAGCAATAGTTCTTGGGGGTCTAATGTGACTGCCAGTAGGGATCCTTTCCTTCACATTTTCCGCTGTCCTACTTTTTTCTTCTTTTCTCATTTCTATACATGTTTCAGCTATGAAAATCAGTTTTTTTTAAAAATAGCTTTATTGGGGCATAATTTATATACTATAAAATTTACCTGCTTAAAATGAATAATTCAGTGATGTTCAGTAAGTATATAGAGTTATGCAGCTATCATTACGATCCAGTTTCAGGACATTTCCATCACCTCCAAAAGGTCCCTCATGTCCATTTGTGGTCAGTACCCACCCCGACCCTCAATCCAAGGCAACCACTAATCCACTTTCTGTCTCTGTAGATTTGCTTGTCCTGGACATTTCGTATCAATGGAATCATACAATATATGTTCGAGTTTTTTTTTTGAGAGAGAGAGCACAGTGGATGGGGATGAGAGAGCAGAGGGAGAGGGAGGGAGAATCTTAAGCAGGCTACATGCCCAGTGCAGAGCCCAACATGGGGCTCGATCTCATGACCCTGAGATCATGACCTGAGCCAAAATTAAGAGTCAGACGCTTAACTGACTGAGCCACCCAGGTGCCCCTAAAAGCTAGTCTTTCTTTGAAAAGTTGATCTATGAATTTGAACAAGATGCCCTATCTTGGTTTGTGTTTCCTCAAAGCAGATGCCAAGGCAAGGACTTGGGGGCAGATAGTTTATTTGGGACATGACCACAGGAAGCAGAGGTGAGGGAGTGGGGAGATTGAAACACTGCGAGAAAAAATACAAGAAAAAATACTAAAGAAAAGAAAAGGGAAAACACACAGTGAGAATTGTGGGGCTTGCCTGAGGAACCATGTGGAATGTGCTTCTGGGGGAACTGGAGCATTTATACTCCATATTAGTTATCTAATACTGTGTAACAAGTTACCCTAAACTTAGCAGTTTAAAGCAGTGATTAACATTTATTCTCTCTCATAGTTTTAAGGATTAGGAATTTGAGGTTGATTTAGCTGAGTGGTCAGCTTGGGGTCTCTCGTAAGGCTGCAGTAGAGATGTTGGCCGGGTTGTGGTCATCTGAGTACTTAACTGGGGCTGGAGGATCCACTTCTAAGACAGCTCCATCACCTGGCTGACAGCTCAGTGCTGGCTGTTGGCAAGAGGCCTCAGTTCCTCCCCAAATGTCCCTTTCCATAAGGCTACTTGAGTGTCTTCATAACATGGCAGCTGGCTTCCCCTAGAGCAAGTGATCCAAAAGAGAACAAGATAGAGGCAGCAATGCCCTTTACGATATAGCCTGAGAAGTCATGCCCCATCATTTCCACTCTACTATATTAGTTACAAATGGCAGCGGTATCCATTGTGGGAGAAGACTATACAAAGGCATGCATACCAGGAGTCAAGGACCATTGGGGTCATCTTGGAGCTTGACCACCCATCCATTGTCTCCTTGTCCCTCTTTGGTTGAGGATTGCCTTGTGTGGGTTGAGCAAGCTCGAGGAGGGGCTGGTAAAGCTTTAGGCAGAGGGTTTATATTTGTGGTGAGAAGCTATCAGCCTGCTGGGAAGTATCCAATGTGGCTGTAGGTGAACTCAGAGGTGGTCCTAGGGGCTAGGGGGCAGAGCATCTGCCACGTGCCCAAGGCTGGCATTAGATACAGTTTTGCTGGTCCATCCTTGATAATGAAAAGAGAACTCTTTGTTAGCTCAGATTTATGGGAGGAGCAAAATGGTAGGTTGTTGGTGAGATGCCTTCTAGTGGCTGTACCACTGAGCTTTGGGCTTTGGGAAGCTCATCATCTCTGTAGAAGGAGCTTCCAGAAAGACAAAGACAGCCTATTCCTAATACTGCTAAAGAATATGCCATCACAGGTCAGCCCTATGATTTTGCTAAATAAGAGTCAGAGGCCCAGCTGCATTCTTGACCTATGGGAAGGGGGCTGGAATCAAAGGCAGGAGTCAGGATTTAGAGCCTCTGTTTGGTGAAGGCTCTTACCGAGTGACCCGGAGTAGGAGGAAGCAATGACAGACCCATACCCTGCAACACTGCCAAGCGCTAGATTGAAAGCACTGCCATGGAGGGGCTCTGACACTCGTGCCCCCCGCTTCTGCTACTATAAAGGAGCCGCAGCAGGAGGAGAGCAGGGGAAGATAGGAGCAGAGCAACAAAGGGAGGGGGGGAAGTGAGCCTATGATCTGAGGTCCCCTGCTGCATGGCCAAAAGTTAGAGGAACCCTAGGACTCGGCTGGCCCAGGACAATACTAGCTCAACCTGCTGTTTTGGAATAGTTGTTAATAGCACCTCCTTTTACTCTCGAAAGCACCCAGATTGGGATGGCTGATGACGTGCCCATCTTACCCATAGCACTGTAGCGTCCCACACGTAACCTTCCCCACCATTAACTGAAAATGGTTCATGTCTGTGTTGTGTACTCAACTATAATTTCCGGGAGGATGGGGACCATGTCTGAGTCTCAGAGTGCCGTGTCTGAAGTGCTGCCGTCTGCTCGGTGCTCATAGGTGCTGACTTCCTGAATGAATGAGCGAGGAAACGGGTGACCGTCCCCGGCTGACTACACCAGCTTTGTGTAAAAAGATGTGGTATGGTTGGAATGGCTTGAGGGGAAGGAAAGGAGAAGTCATTAAGTCTAGAATTCCAAAGGAAGCCATAGGAGGCCTGTCTTAAAGCCCCAGGTCAAAGCTCTATTCCGTGGCGTTCCCTTCATTTAGTCGCCGGGGCTTGGGGGCCAGGTGGCGGGCGCTCGCAAAAAGCGCTGCGGCGGCTGCGAGGACCAGGTCGTCCAGTGTCAGAAAAGCCCCAAGGTGTGACGCAGCAGGCTTTGCATCTCTGCTCTCCAAGGGTCTGCTCTGTCAGCAAGTGGTCTGAAAGCCAGGAAATTGTGTTATTGGCAGCGTGGCGACCATACTGTACATTTTCTTTATAATTTCCTTTTTAGGGAGAGGGCGCCAAGCATTTTGCCACCAAACAAGGACCATTTATGGACTACTCAGTCGCATTTGCGGAGAGCTGCTGGGGCTGCCACGTGATCCTAAGCATAAACCTTAGCCCATCTCCTCTGAGAGCACAGGCTCAGTATTCAGGAGAGCAGGAAAAAAAAGGAAAGCCAAAAGCTGCAGCCAGAGTTCTGCACAGACGGCTGTGTGGTGGCTAATTTAGAAGGGAAATTGCAACATCTCTAGTGGTGGCATTAGATTCATCATCCCCAGCTTGTCCAAAGACACTAAAAGCTCCTTTGTACTTGGATCTTAAATTCCCCAACAGAAATTTCTATTATTTTAGTTGTAGATTTTAGAAATAAAGACACTTCTTAAGGAATGAGACATTGAGTCATAGGACCTGGCTCCCCTGTCGCTTGCCATTAGGTCATTGTAGAGCTGCCTTCCTTTTTTTTGTTTTTTTGGTTTGTCTTTTTCTTCCAAGGTGGGAATCACTAGGCTGACCACATCATTATAAGGTTAATGCCCTGTACACTATTATTATGAATATTTATTATTTGCATCCTCCCATTCCAGTTCTTCTCAAGCATAACTCTGACACATAACCCTTTAAAAAATCTCCCCCAAAGTAGAAAGCTTCTCAGCAAATGGTTCTAGCATCTACTACTATACATGTAATTACAGTGTAATAACAGCAGGCTAACACCACAGATGATAAGTAGTAATGCTCTGGTTGGAAGACAGAGGATGAACAGAATCTAAGTAGGCAGGCAGGGGCCTTCAGGGCCATCGGGGAAGGGGAACAACATTGGCAAAGTAATAGGCCAGGGATTGCAAACTATATGGCCTTTGGGCTGAATCTGGCCTGCCGCGTTTTTGTAAATAAGGTTTGATTAGAACACAGCCATGTTCTTCATTTATGTATTATCGATGGCTGCTTTCATGCCACAAGGGTAGAACTGAGAAATTGTGACCTGAAGTTATATGGCCCCTGAAGACTAAAGTATTTACTATTTGGATCTTTATATACAGAGTTTGCTGAGTCCTGGCACAGACCAAGGTGGAAGTGGGGGGTGATTTTTCCTTCCTGGTTTGGGTATTCAGAAAATGTGTGTTTGGACAGGAGTAGAGCTTCAAAGTCATTTGGCAGGATATAGGCAGCAGGCTCATGGGGAGTGGAAATACCTTTTCTCACCCTGCAGCAAACTCAACCTCAGACCCAGATACTGAGAACCTAGAGGAATGGAAACTATTTACATTTATTGAATACACCGATCCTTCCATCTGTCCATCCCTCCATCCATCCACTTATCCATCTTCTCGTTGAGTATACATGTATTTTTACAGAATCATTTTGTAATTCAAATAAAACATGACCCTTGTAGGGAAAAACATTTTAAAAATATAGATGAGCCCCCACCCCCCCAAAAGAGGAAAACCACCCGTAATTTCACCAACCAGCGATAACTACAGTTACATTTTGGTATGTGTCCTTCTTAATCTCTTTTCCTACATGGAAAAGAAAGTTTTTGCTGAGTGCCTGCTACATTCCAGGCAGTATGCTAAGCAATGAGGATATAAGATGGTGGAAGGTTGGCCTTGACCTCCAGGATAGAGAGCAATGTCCCAAATTATTGCAGTCTGGGCTGAGAAGTGCAATAGTAGCTGCCTATTCCAGACAGAGGGGAAAGTAACCGATGTTTCCCATGTATTTAGGAGGTACCTAGAAGTTTGATTGAGAACATCTCATCTAATCATCAAAACAACTCTAGGTATTATCATTTCCACTTTATGGATGAGGAAATTCAGACTCTGCGAGGTTAAGGCATTTGATCAAGGCCATTCAGATAGCTTGGAGCAGGGGCAGGATTTAAACTCTGGTCTGTTGCTCATGCTTCTCTCACTTGATCATGAAGCCTCTCCAAGATAAGCAAAGTCATGGTGGTCACCTTCACTGATTTTATTTAACAAGTATTTATTGAGCATCCACTGTGTACCAGATAAAGAATATATTGACTGTATCCTCAAGAAGTCCTAAAGGCTCTCTCATCATGTGTGGTTGTGTGTGTGTGTGTGTGTGTGTGTGTGTGTGTGTGTGTGTGTGGCTATGCTTTGGCTTTAGACAGAACTGGAAACTGATCTAGACCCCAGCCATATATATTGAGTTTCTCCCCTCCTTTCAGGGCTCTTGGCCTCTTCTTGGAGGATGTGGAGCAATCATGTTGCATTGTTTGCCCCCTAAAAAGGCCATACTAATTGAATGGTTTTTGTACACTAAAGAGAGAGGTTGCCAATCATTCATTAGTCAGTTAACCAATTCCCAGTGCTCCAGTGGGTTTGGGATGTGTGTATGGAGCAGGGAAGGGGGCAGAAAGGTAACATCTCTTCTGTGGTTGTCACTCTCAAGAGAAATGACTGTCTAATTGTGGACGGAAGACAGAGGTCTGGCTTGACAATTAGTGCTGTAGGATTTCTAGGGAAGGGGCCTCATGGTGGACCAAAGGGATGAGAAGAAGCTTCCTGGAGCAGCCGCATTTCCAACATTTCTTGTCATGGCTGGCTGGATAGCAAGCATCTCGGCAAGAACACCAGGAGAGGTTAAAATCTCCCCCTTAAAAATCTGGGAGGTGCTTTAACTTCCAAATTCCACTGGGAGGGGTATGTGAGGATTGGAGGGTGGGGATGCTTCTCACTCTCGCTTTCTCTGGAACACACACAAAGCCACCCACAGAGTTAGTGAGTTTCGCCATAAAATATGGCATGGCCATAAATGAAATTACAAAGGAATCGCTTCCAAAGGCTTCACCTTGAAACCTTAACTTCTACATTGTGAGCACACCATTTATTACCACTGCTGCTGGGAGAGGGGCCTGGTAGTGTAACGCAGAGGAGAGAAGACAGGCAGTGTAAGGAGCAGAAAATGATAAGATTTATTGTGGGAATAAAACCCTGGGCAGATAGCCTCTTGTTAAATGTGTGTGTTGGCCCCAAGGTCAAAGCAGTTCACTCCAGGCAAACACAGTGGTCTTGCTGGAAAATTTTCTCAACTACTCTGTATCTCTGTTGCTCTGTAGAATGGCATGTTGAGTAAGGATTGGTGAGTGGGAACATACTTGATTCTCTTTTAGGTTCCTTGGCCCATCTTCCCCTTTACTTGTTTGCTTGTGACTTCTTCACCCAGGTAACCTCCCAAATGGTAACTGTGCTCATGACTACCTCACGGCTGTTCCACAGCCCTCACCTGCTGACGACTCTATGACAGCCACCCAAAGCATGCTTCTAATCAGTATTGAACAGAGCTCTCTTGAGGGCCTCCTATGGGCCAGGTCCTGGGCTGGGGATGCAGTAATGAATAAGAGAGACCTGGTGCTTTCCCTCAGGAGGGCTGCCTGAGCTTGACCTCAGGTCTTCTTACATCTTGGATGTTGAGCAACCAGTCAAGTTGCTCTTGGAACTCCACAGCTTGAGACCCCATAAGAACTCCTTCCCTCCTCCTATTTATTGGAAGATTTAAGGCTCAGAGTTCCAGCCTACCCAGGGATCCTAGCCTTCTCTTCTGGCTTCCCGTCAAGCACCTCTGCTACCCACAAACTGTCTACCATGGGACAAATGACACAAACTAACTAGACTAGCACTGTGCATTAGAATTTTCTGCAATGACAGAAATGCTCTGAATTTGTGCTATCCGATATGGTAGGCACTAGCCACAAGTGGCTACTGAGCACTTAAAATGTGGCCAGTCAGAATGGGATGTGCTGTAAGTGGAAAATTTCAAAGCCATAGTACAAAAAAAATGCAGAGTATTGCAGTGATAATCTTTATGTTGATTCTATGTTAAAGATACAACAGTTGGAACAAAGAGTAAAAAAATATAATAGTTTGAACATATTGGATTAAACAAAATATGCTATTAAAATCAATTCACCTGTTTCATTTTATTTTTCTATTGTGCTAAAAATTTTTTAAATTGCATATGTAGTTTGCATTATATATATTTTTTAGACAGTGCTATTCTAAACCTTTAGAATAACCTTTCTTATCTGGAACATGAAGGGGATAGGCCAAAGATTGTTAAGGTGTATTCATCTCAAAGACACTGTGATTCCCCCTGACACCTGATGCACTGTGAATTGACTACCGAGCAATGTGAACCATGGTCAAGGTTAATGTAGCAGGCACAGTCAGTGCTAAACTCACATCCCCTCAGCACTTATTATTCTAGTACACCTGAAGGCATGCCAGCTCTTCTCCTTAGGGTTCTCTATCAACCTGCAGGAGGGGAGGCCAGCAATGACTCTAGGAGAAGCCTGCACCGAGTTGGAGGGTAAACCCCTCAGTTTCCATGCTGCCCGGGTGGCACACTCTAGGCCAAGTTCTACACAGTTTCTGAGAGGTCCCCATCAGGATTGAGCCTCAGCACCCACAATGGTACCCTGCTCACTAATACTCCCTTTATTGGCTTCCTTCCCTTCCCTGTCTCATTTCCCCATTCCCCTACCTTGCTTGCTGGAATCACTTCCTAAGTAAACTACTATAGTTCTATCCTTTTCTTAGAGTCTGCATCTGGGTAGATGCAACCTAAAATAGTGAGCCCCTAGCCCAATAAGGTAATGATGTTTAAGGGCACCATCCCAGGAGCCTTTCAATGGCTTTTCCTGTTTTATCAGCCCATCAGAATCTCTGGCACATTAACCAACTAGTAGATGCTTAATGTTGTTCTTGAGTCTCTCCTGTTCCACAGGACTGCAGACATGACTACTGGCAATCTCTCCTTGCCCTCCCAAACACGCTCCCTCACATGAATTGGCACTTTGAGCTACGTTTCACTTGCATTAATGACTTCTATTTTAATGCTAGTTTCCAACCTCAGTTTTCATCAGACGGAGCTCCTGGTTTCATTTTCTCCTAATTGCAATAAGATGCCCTGAGACATCTTAGGCATGATGGGTCCTGGGTGGGTGTAAATTGTTTGCTGCTGTTGAAGACGCTCTGGGAGGGAACCTTCTGGGATCTGACAGGAAGTTGTTCCAGATGTCAGAAATCCAACGCCAAAAAATAAAAATAAGCTCCAGTTACTAAACTGATCAGGGTCTGGCATTTCGGAAATAAGAGAGCCTCTAGGATGAGCAGAATTTGAGCTCTCTGGAAATGGTCCAGAGATACAGCAAATATATGGCTTAGGAATGTTCTGGAAGTTAGAAGATGGATTGTGGCCATTTAAGGAATCATTTTCTCATGTCACATCAGGAATTAGAGTCCTAGAAGAACAGGAAAGGATCTTAGGAATTCTCTTATCCACCCTACACCCTCTAATTGTATGAGTGAGGAGCACTGAGGCACAGAGAGATGAAATGATGGATTTATAGACACATCGATAGTGAGCTGAATCTAGAAACAAGTTCATTGCTTTTCCCACAACCCCGGAGCACCACCCCTGGTCTTTGTACAGAAGAGCCAGTGATTCCAGACCAACAACCATTGTTCCCACCCTCATCACCAGGGAGGCCTGGAGAGTCAGGACAACCAAGGGAAAGACCAGAATCTTCAGAGCTGTCTCCTGGCTGCACAAGACGATGAGAACCACAGTTGGTAGCTCCCCAAGAGGGATTACCCAGGGTCTAGCCAGAGGGCTGGTGTGTGAAATGCACTGCATTACAAATTAATCCAACCTGCTGGAGCATCATGCAAACTGGAAGACTATTTTTGGCAAACCTCACACCCTTGGGCTCTGTGCTAGGCCCCCAGGGATGTGAATCACTTGGGCACTGCTCTGAAGCTGTTTATAATTGAAATAATGAAGACTAGGCAGACAGTGAACCAATTTGAAATATAGAAACATGATTACCAACTTTCTTTCACCAGATACTTGGTTGAAGCCTGGCATGTGATTTTCACCCCTTCCCATTCCTGGAATTCTCCAATAGTTCCATGAATATGCGTTGTATCCTATCACAATGCTCATTAAGTTCTTTAGGGATAGAGATGATATTTTTATTCATTCATTCATTCATGCATGCACTCAGGCATTTATTCAACAAATTTATTGAGTGCCTTCTAGAAGTCACTAGGGATGGGAGGGAGTGCTGGGTGAAGTAGAGGGCAGAATAAAAGATGTCTCAAACCCTTCAGTGCCTTCCCCTATTACTCAGAATATAAGCTCAAGTCCTTAGAACCATCTGGAAAATCTGTCCTGATGCCCCAGTCCTTTACTGTCTCTCTGGTATCTTGATATTCATAGTCTGGTTGGAGGTAGAGAAGGCTGTTAGGTGAGGTTAGAAGGGAGGACTAGTTTCATTCATTTAATTTATTTAATTCATTTATTCATGCATTCACTTATTCGACACCCATTTAGTATGACCTCCATGTCAGGGCCTGTGCTGAATGCTGGGCTATTGATGGTAAATGATGTTTCAGTTCTCATGAACCTTATAGTCTATAGAGAGGCGCTCTAGTGAGAAAACAGATTGGCAAATGTCTAAACAATCATACATTTTGATAAGCTCTCTGAAGAAAAAACAAGACACAGGGGAAAGAATAATGGGAGAAACCTAATTTATACTGAGGGCCAGAGAAGGCATCTCTGGAGGAAGTAATCTTTATTTTTTTATTTTTTTTAAGATTTTATTTATTTATTCGACAGAGATAGAGACAGCCAGCGAGAGAGGGAACACAAGCAGGGGGAGTGGGAGAAGAAGAAGGAGGCTCATAGCAGAGGAGCCTGATGTGGGGCTCGATCCCATAACGCCGGGATCACGCCCTGAGCCGAAGGCAGACGCTTAACCGCTGTGCCACCCAGGCGCCCCTGGAGGAAGTAATCTTTAGATTGAGGTCCTAAAGAGGAAGATTAGTCAGGCAGGGGTAGAGGCGAGAAAGGAGATTTTTCAGGCAGAGGGAAAGGATTGCCGGAGAGGTTCTGAAGTTGGCACGCTCAGAGTGCTCTACGCCACTGTGGAGCTTTGGCCGCGGTCCGCAGTTCTGCATGGCGCATGCTTGTAAACCGCTGTGCCCTTGGGCAACCAGCGAAGGCAGGTGTGTGGAAGGGGGTGGGGGTAGAATATAACGAGGGTCTCTCAAGGTACAGCCACCTTAACACGTAAGAGCTCTGGGAGGAGAGTTATAGAGAGTGATCACGTGAAGCTGACTCCCCTACACACATACACAAACACACACACCCTCACCCTCCTACTGGGACACACTTTGTTGGCCAGAATTAAGTAGGGTCCACTCCTGTTTGTATCAGGGACAAAACATGCAAAACAGGAAAATTTCTCTTTGCCTTCTTCCTCAGCTTCCCCAGGACTTCATGCCACAGAAGACATACTGAACTTAAAATCAGAAGGCTCTCGCACTTGTTAGTTGAACTTGAACTACTCGAAGCTTTTCTTGTCTGTAATAGGAAGATACTATATCTGTCCTATTTCCTCACAACTTTATGCAAAGGTTTAAAAAATTGGAAAGCATTAGAAAATGTATTTGTTTTTAAATTTGAGACTTTATTTTTAGAGCACTTTGAGGTTCACAGCAAAAGTGAATATAAAGGTACAGAGATTTCCCATACAGCCCCTGGCCGCCCCCCGCCCCCCGCCCACACACGCACAGCCACAGTCTCCCCAGTTAGCAACGTCCTCCACCGGAGCGACTGTTTCCGATAACCACTTAGCCTATTTTTACTTTTCTTCCTCAGTGTAAAACTACTTGTGCCAGAGTAGATGAATTAAATTGCAGCACCTTTGTACAAGGCGGAACACTAGATGTACATGGGACGAGGACCCGAAACTGAAAATTATTTCCATTTTGCAGTTTTCCTTTTGAACGTTTGCTCTCCGAATTTGGCCAGCATCACAGCCTTCTATACGAGGAGTTAACTTCAGTTGTTGCCTCCTTCAGTAGTCAACCCTCCTCCCCATTATAACATTTTTCTTCTATTTTAAAAGCTGTGGTGAAAGTGCTAGCCTCTGAAAGGGATTAAGTGGGTTAATTTGCATTAAAAAGCCCCTTTATTTAGAGGGTATTTAAAATCTCTAAATACCACCACCACTCCCCACCCCTCCCCCCAGACGGTGACTGGGGAGGGGGGCACGGACTCCAACTATAACAGGTCTGAGACTAAACCCAGCCTAGCCCATTCCCCCACCCCCAACCCCCACCCCCGCTCCCCTCAGCACATTTGGAAATCTTGTCTTTCGTATCAGGTTGCACGTGAAATCTTTGTCAAATCTTTTTTTGTACACACTCATAAATAATACTACCCAGAGTATCACTAATAGTCACAAGACATAGTGGGCGAATTTCAGTGACTGAACTGCCCTGGAGAAAACAAATGGACTGTTAATGGGATCGCTCTCAAATAATAGCTAAATTATTAAACCGTAGTGTGGGGCTGTCATTTCCTTAGTGTGGCAAATTAGATTTGGAGGTGCCAGGGCGTACGTCTCAGGAATATTACATTGCATAGCCCTTTGGAGGGATTTTAAGCTCTTCTATAGCCTTCTCGTTTTTTACCAGAGCTCATGTTGATTTCTACTTTTTGTTGGCTTTTATTAGTAGAGGGTGTAGCAGACAGTATTGGTTTTCTGCCACATCCCCTTGGTATGCACCTCTGTGCCAAAGGCTCTTTACTGCAAACACCTGCAAAGCTCCGCCAGCGCCAGCGGGAATTTTTCTAGCCCTAGGAGCATCTGGGCCCGTCCTCAGGGCAAGCCCGAAGTACTGGGAGCCTAATCCCTCCACAGCTGTCCTCATCTAATGATGGATGCGAGTCGTGGATAAATACCCAGCTGCCTCTCCCCTCCATTGGAGCAGCTTTGGGGTGGAGTAGCTCTGGGGTCTGCGGCAACAATGGGCTGTGGGAGTTCCCCAGCAGAACTGAGCTCCGGTGACCCCTAGGGTTCCATAACGTCCCCTTTACTGGCGGCCTTCCCTTCCTGTCCCACTCCCCGCCCCCCGCCGCTGTTTCCTCCAATTGCCACCCAAAGAAATGAAGAGTTCTCAAAAATCCTTCTCTTAGGTTCTGCTTCTAGGGTAACCCACAGCAAGACAGAAAGTGAATGTAAACATTTTTTTCCCCTACCAATTACCATGAAGCAAAGGCAACACTTTATAATTCCCTTTCACAGAGCAACTTTGCCAAGTCTGGATGGCAGCATTTTACAGCGGGAAAGCCATGAACCCTGAGTTCAGATCCTGCCTTTGCCATTGACTGGCTGACTGACTTCTGTGACCTTGCTCAAGTTATTTTGCCTCAGTGAACCTCAGTTTCCCCACTTTTAAAGAGGGATAATGATATCGCCCTCCAGAACTGTCAAGAGGATTAACTACGTAACGTAACGTAGGTCAACAGCGCGGCACAGCGCCCGGTGTACAGTAGCAGACCAGGAAATAGTTCTTTGACCTCCAGTAGGTCATTCCCAGCCTCTACCAGTACAACGTAATGTTCCTGTCCTTGTAGCTTTGGTCGCGGGAGAATAAAAGAACAGATACCCAGAGCAAGAATATATCAAGATCCAAGAGCTTTCTGTAATTACAAAACAATGGTAAAGATAACTATAAGAAAGGTTTTCCTTACCTGGTTAAAAATTTTTTTCCAGTCCACTTTTTCACTATTTATTTTAAAAATTCTGACATTATAGATTAAACTGAATTGTATTAACATTCTACTCTTGTATTCTACTATGGCAAACAAAAAAAAATTCATGAGCAAAAAAAACCCAAAATAAAACAAAACACAGAGAAGCATATAAAACTAAATATGGAACTGAGCTCTAACAGCTGAATGGAGAAAGGAATTAAAATAATTTAAAAATCACACGTTTATGGTAAAGTGTAAAGAAACAAAATTTACAGAATATTTAAAAACTGAAATCGCTGACTGTTCAGAAACCACCCAGATGGATCAAGAGGGGTGAACAGCCAAAAAGGCTTCTAGATGAATCTGCATTGTTTTAGCCACTTCCCATGCTACCCACCTCTGAGGGGAGACTGGCACTTAGGTACTGAACCAGGCTAGTGCTGGCGGCAGGCCCAGTGGTGCTGGCTTGCCCGTTGGTAGATCCTTTCACTGGGCTTGCAATTTTGATCTATACCCAAGACATCTGGTGTATCTTAATGATTCTGGCACCCTGACACCCCATCCTGCAGCCAACTAAAACGCTTGGAATGGGAAGTTCGTGAGCCGTCTTGGTAGATGCATCCAAACCTGCTCGATAGCCTTTCACCTCTGGAGAGTGGATTCAGCGTCACTGAACCCAGGGTGGCCACGCATCAGAGGAAAACAAGACTGTTGCTTTGCCAGCGGGGACAGCTTGGTCCATGTGGCCACAGAATGGCGCGCTGTCCTTGAATGGTATGGGGCTCTGGAGGGAGTGCCTCCAGCTCAGGGTTGAGGCACAGGGATGGGCGCATGTGAGAAGAGCTCCCACGATTGCTGCCTGTGTTTTGCCTCTCCTGACCACCTGCAAGGATGACCAGAGAGGTGGATGACCTCCGGGGTTGGGGTGACCCCACCATGACCAGATAGGTCTGTCTGACACACTCAGTGATGGTTTGCCAAATGCCAGCAGTTGTCACGGCCTGCTCAGTTGAATTGGGAAGCATACTGCCAGCTACCGGACCTGGGCCCCTGCACTCTCTGTAGCATTTCCTTGATCTTGAAGCTACCTTTCCCAGTGAGAGAGCCACCCTGAGAGCAGGAACCATCAGGCTCAGGGCGACCAGCGTCTACTGCCAGCTGTGCTATTGTGCTGATGTCCTCCTCCAGTCTGTCAAAATCATCATGGCTAAGGACTTAAAGGTAGGATTGGTGGGCCCAGCCAAAGTGGTAATTCTCAGCACAATTCCTTTCTCAGATGTCGATATGTGTACCACTCTCCCCACAAATCTTGATTGAATCTCCTTGCTTTCTGATGATACCGCCAGCTTCCTTTACATGTGTGAGGAGCTGGATGGTGAATGTGACCTTTAATTTGTTTTCAGTCCTAGCCTCTTGCTACCTGCAGGGCCCCTGTCACCTTCCTGCCAATCCCTAGTGTTCCTCCCCTGGCCTTCTGCCCTTCCCCTTCCCACCCACTCCCCTTTTCTCTTTGGGACTGCATTTTGGGGCTTTCAGCAGTACCAATGACTAAAGAAAAGACTTTACCATTCAAAGTCCAGCTCCCCAGAACTCTGCTGGACAGGGAGATAGAGGTGTGATTAAAGGAGACACACCACGCACTCAGCATGAAAGTAAAACAATTGATACATTTGATGACATTTACATGAAGAAATTTTGTTCAACAAAAGACCACATTAAGAAGGAGAAAAAGCAAGCCATAGAGCAAGAGAAGATATTAGCAACTCACTCCTATACCCAACAAGGGACTTTCATCCAGAATAGACTAAAAAAACTCCCACAAATTGAGAAAGAAATAGAAACTCAGCAGAGAAAGGAGCAAAAGGCTTGAACATGAGCTGTAAAAAAGAGGGTATCCAAATGATCAATAAACATAATAAAATGTGCTCAACCTCATTACTAATCAGAGCAATGCAAATTAAAATCGCCACTATACATCAAATAGATGGGCAAAAATTAAAACATCTGACTTTACCAAGTATGACCTAGAGTGTAGAGTAATTGGAGCTCTCACACACTGTTGGGAGGAGTGTCCACTGGTGCCCTCAATTTGAGAAAGAGTTTGACGTTACCTGTTGAAGTTGAAGATAGCTCTACCCGATGTCCCTCCAATACATACTATATAATTCCATTTATGTAGCTTTCAAAAACAGACAAAACAAGTGTATAATTTAGGTATGCATACGTAGGTGGCAAAGCAATAAAACTCTGCAAGGAAGTCGTTCCCATAAAGTCAGGGAAATGAAGGGAGAAATTTGTAATGGGCCAGGAGGACACAGGAATCTAGTGGAGAGGTTGGTAGGGTTCTATTTCTTGACTTGGGTGGTGGTTACAGGAGTGTCTGGTCTATAATAGTTCGTTATGCTACATGTTTGTACTTCTCGTACCTTTCCATTTGTGTGTTGTATTTCATTTTATGAAAGTTTAGGAAAAAGTTTTCTCCAAGTATGCTCTGAGAAACATTGGTTAATGAGGTTTTAATATGTTACTCACAGAAAGGATTCCATGGTCGAATACATTGCAGCCCTGGAATAAATAAGGACGAACAGGTCTTTCACATGCCAAGGTATGTTGTGACATTCCAAGAGGAATCAAGAGTATGCACTGATTTGTGTGACCACAGAGCCCTTTTCCTGAGGGACATTTTACAGGGAACATACTTAGGAAAAGTGATGGGAGAAAACACAAAGCAAGTCCCATTTTTACGAGCCTGTTGATCTGGTGCTACCAAGGGCTTCAGGACCTTTATGCAAAGCATAAAACGCAAATTAGCAAGCAAATTAAGTTTTAAGTTGTGCTGAACTGGAGCCCCTCACTATTCTTAAAATTTTCATAATTTCAGGTGATTATTCAATTGATCCCAAATAATGAGTAGTGAGGGGTCAGCCCCCACCCATACCCATACTTTCTGCCATGTTTGTTCCAGTTTTCTTAGTCGTTACATTGATAATTGTTTGTGGATGGATGGAGCAACCCATATTTGCTTACTTCTTGTTTTATGCTTCTCCCAAGTTATGAGCAAATCATTCTGATGGGACCCCACATCTGCCCTAATGCCAGTGCTGTAACTCTGCTCTCACTGGGGCACTAGGTCAGTTCGCTTTCATTGTATAACCACCCCCAAAAGTGGCTTAAGATGACAATCACAATTCTGTGCTCTGGAAATTTGGGCTAGGCTCAGATGGAGTCTTCTGCTGGTCTTAACTGGGTGTCACTCATGTGTCCACAAGTCACTGCTGGGCTAGCTAGGACACTGGCCGGCAGTTAGCTAGGATATTGGAAGCAGACATTTTAGTTCCAGACATGGATTTCTCTCATCATCTGTCACATAGCCCTGGATGGGCTTGTTCACATGGCAGCTCTAATGAGAGTCCTAAGAATAGCAAGAGGGGCGCCTGGGTGGCTCAGTGGCTTAAGCGTTGGACTCTTGATTTCAACTCAGGTCGTGATCTCAGGTCATGATCTCAGGGTCCTGGGATTGAGCCCTGCATCCGGCTCCCTGCTCAGCGGGGAGTCTGCTTGAGATTCTCCCTCTCCCTCTGCCCCTAACCCCCGTGCACAGGCACACACACACACACACACACACACTCTCTCTCTCTCTCTAATAAATAAATAAATAAATCTTTAAAAAACAAAAGCCAGAATAGCAAGAGAGGGCTAGCCCCAACGTGCAAGTGCTTTTCAGAACTTTGCTTGTATCACATTTGTTATTATCCTATTGGTCAAATAGATGACATGGCCAAATCTGGAGTCAGTGTAGAAGGAGACTACACAAGGGTATGGCTATAGGGAGATTGAACAAATCAGGAGCCATTACTGAATCAATCTGCCAAAGGTATTTCTGGAGTCATAACCATTCATTATCAAAACTATCTCTAAAACTTCTCTGACTTACGGCACCTCTGGTACCAGTCAAATTCATTGCTGAATTGTATTTTTAAAAAAACCTGTTCATCAGTCTTTTCAAGGAATGATCCAAATACGAAAGGCTGATTAAAATAGAGATCTATTACATTTTCAAAGATATGATGAAATGTAAATAGTTTCCCCTAGGGAAAGTGTGCAAGATGATTATTCAAGGAGAAATTTAATTATAACCTAAAAAAACCCCAGAAATTCTAGCAGATATGGATTATCATTAGATTGCATTTGTTACAGAAATACAAAAACTATGACCTTTCCTTCAATTCCATTTGTTTTTATTTAACAAAATCTGTTTCTTGGTTTTTCTCAACATGACTCTGTCATGTTTACAATTTAACTGTTGCAGACTTCGAATTATTATCTAAGACTGGACATATTAACTCTGTCTGTTGGAAGAGCAAAAGCCTGTCATGTTGGGTCATAATGGCTGTAGGAGGCAGTCAGGAAAAGGCAGACAGTCCCAGGCGTGCTTTCTGTCATTTTCAGGCATTGACAGTCTATGGCTATGGCCATGGTGAGTTGTAAAGGGTCTCACATCTTCAAGCCCTAACAGTACTTGGGGGCAATTTCTCTCAGCAAATGGCAGGGATCATCAAGTGACTCCAGATGGGAATACCAATCTTGATTCCGTTTGACCACTTCAGGCCGCCATCTTGTGCTGATTTTATACTATCAACACCACAAGAAGGATTTTCACTAAGAATTTTAGGCTTTCGGTTTTGTCATCCATAGTTAAGATGTGCTACTTTTGCTTTGGATGACACTGAAGTCTACAGACCATATAGAATTTGATCAAGTCATAGTTTTTTCTAAACTTTTTATTTCTAAGGTGAGATGATGATGATGATGATAGAGTAGGAGCTCTTGCCAAGTTCTTGACAGGAAGCATATCATTTAATCCTTACAGCCACCCTCTTATCTCTATTTGACACAGGAAAAACCAGAGACACCAAGAAATTAACGAACTTGCTCAAGGACCAATGACTTATAAATGATGGCATCAGGATTTGAACCCAGGTCTGCTGGGAACTTGCTGGGTATGTCTGAGCATCATCATCATCATCATCATCATTTACACTTTTGTTGAGCGCTCACTGTTTGTAGTGTGGGCAGACCTGTGCTGGAAGTGTGGCATAAAAATGCCACTTGCACAATAGAAAGTGGGATAAACAACCTTATAAATAGCTCTCTCTAGTTGGCAGCCTTGGTGGAGAGGGAAAGCATAAATTAAAAGAACTTTGTCAATTGACAAACCTGCTTTTACTTAGAAGTTTAACACCCTCCACCTCCCTCAACAGATCTCTGTAAGAGTTGATAACAAGCAACAAAATGGAACATGGGGAGTCCTAGCACAGCTCCACCATAACCACCCCTGAAATTGGTTTACTTGATGAAGTCATATGAAGTTAGGGAACCCAAGAGAGAGCATCCTTCATATCTCACGGCTGTGACTTTCAGATACCAAATCCTTGAGAAATTACATTTCCGTATAGTTTTGCCTCCGTCTTAGGTCAGTTAAAGGCACAGACTCGGGAAACAGACTGCTTGGGATCAACCCCAGAGCTGCCATTTTACTAGCTGTGTGACCTTGGACAAGTTCATTAAACCTTTCTTGGCCTTCATTTCCTCAACTGGAAAAAGGGAATGATGATAGTATTCTTTGCAATTTAATTATTGTGGAGATTAAGATAATATATGTAAAAACACAGTGTCTGGGACATAGTAAGTGGTATTTAGTTGTTAGTTATTAATATTATTATTCTGCCAAACAGCTTAAATCTGGTAGGGGTTTTCAGTTTTTTTTTTTATTAAGAATTTTTTAAGTAATTAAAAAAACTTTTAATAGAAAAAGCAATTTTTTTTTCTGATTTAAAAAGTAATGCGTGTTCATCTGAAACTAATGATGTACTATATGTTGGCTAATTGAAATTAAAAAAAAAGTAATGCACATTCTTTGTGAATGTTTAGAAACTGCAGAGTTATACAAAATTGCTTTTGAACGTTTAAGTATCCAAATTTTACTGGCCTGAAATAATATATGGAACAATCCAGAAGTTAGTGGCTGGAACCAATGATCATTACTTCATCATTCTGTGGTTGGCAGGTTGGGTTCAGTGTATCTCTGCAGTCTTCTGGATGGTTGGCTGGGGCTGGGTGCCTGAGCATGACCTTATTCATAGCTGGCAGTTGGCAGAATGTTGACCAGACACCTCAGTTTTCCTCCACATGACCTTTCCAGCAGGCTCTTCACTTGCTGGAGAACAGGCTCTTCACCTCTTCACATGGTGACCTCAGGGTTCCAAGGGCAGCAGCAAGAGGCAAAGCACCAAAGCCCAAGCATTTTTCATGCTTCTGCTGGTACCGCATCTGCGAATGTCCCATTGGCCAAACCAGTTACATGGCTAAGCATAGATTTAAGCGGTCAAGAGACAGACTTCACCTTTTGATCTGAGGAGACCCAAAGTCACAATGCAAAGGGGCAGAGATAGAGATAGGAATAATCGTGCTGATTTTTTGCAATTCAGCACAGGTAAATACTGTTAAAAATGATGTATCTATAGGGGCGCCTGAGTGGCTCAGTTGGTTGAGCATCCGACTCTTGATTTTGGCTCAGGTCATGATTTCAGAGTTGTGGGACCAAGCTCTGCATGGGCTCCACGCTCAGCGGGGAGTCTGCTTGGGATTCTCTCCCTCTCCCTCTCCCTCAGCCCCTCCCCCACCCCCAACTCACTCTCTCAAATAAATAAATAAATCTTTAAAAAAATTACATATATATAAAAATCCATATGTGTGTGTATATGTGTGTATATATGTATACATATACATATATATTTTTTACATGAAAAAACATACACCCAAACAAAAGTGATCATTTTTTTTTATTATTTCTAGATATTTTTTTAAGTGGTGCTATTAAACATGGTGTTTTGTACCTTGTGTTTTTTTCCCATTAATTACATCCTGGGGCATTTTAATGTCCTCATTTTAAGATGTGCATAATATTACATTGTATGGATTTACCATGACAAATTTAAACAAAGTGTCTTGTAGGCCTTATAGGGTGTTTCCAATTTTGCAATAAACTTCTGAATATGTAGACTTTTATGCATTTTTCTAATTAGTTCCTTGTGTACATATTTCAACCCCTGACATATAGCAAGAATACTCTACAGAAAGAGTCTATCCAGAGAGGATATTCAAAATATTCAGCAACAGAATGGATACTGACCTCAGCATAGAGCAGAGTCCCTAAGGTAACCCTTTCATTGCTGGATTCAGATGTCCAGGCGACAGGAGAGAGGGCCAGCAGCCGGGGCAGTGAGTGGTTCTCAAAAGTGGTAGTGGGGGGCTATCTTATTTCCCTGTACAAGGGTACTAAATCTCAGCCATGGAGAAATGTGTGCAATCTGTTTTCCATCACCCTCCCCAACTGGAGGTGGTGTCTTTTTTTTTTTTTTTTAATCTTTGCCAATCTGATCCATGGTAACAACAAAAATAATACCATCTTTTATTTTGTATTTTTCTAACCATAAGCGAGGGCACTTTTTTATGTTTCATCACTACTGGTTTTGGGTTGTTATTGTTGCTTTTGATGAATTGCCCGTTTATGTCCTCTGCCCATTTTGGGGGGGGTGTTATTCTTTTCATTAAAAAGCTAATATTTATTGATGCCTTACATTGTGTCACTACGCGAAGCCCTTAATAAGCATTCCCTATTTCAACATTCACTGTGACCATGTAGAGTTATGATTCCCATTTTAGAAATGTGAAAATAGAGGCAGATTCAGTAATGTGCCCACCAGGATCTTGTATGTAAGTGCTGGGGCCAACACTCGAATCCAGACAGCAGATCCTGTGACTGATGTTCTTAATCATTCTGACCTATTCTCTTGCTACTGCAGTATTTACTTATAAGAGCTTTTTACATATGGATATTCATTGTTTTAATACATCTTGTACGTTTTTCCTACTTTGTCCTACTTTTAACTTTCCTTATGGCATTGCTTGCTGTATAGGAGTTCAGAAAGAACAAATTCTCAACATTTGCTGCAACATGGACGGCACTGGAGGAGATAATGCTAAGTGAAATAAGTAGCAGAGAAAGACAATTATCATATGGTTTCTCTCATCTATGGAACATAAGAACTAGGAAGATCGGTAGGGGAAGAAAGGGATAAGGAAAGGGGGTAATCAGAAGGGGGAATGAAGCATGAGAGACTATGGACTCTGAGAAACAAACTGGGGGCCTTAGAGGGGAGGGGGGTGGGGGAATGGGATAGACTGGTGATGGGTAGTAAGGAGGGCACGTATTGCATGGTGCACTGGGTGTTATATGCAACTAATGAATCATGGAACATTGCATCAAAAACTAAGGATATACTGTATGGTGACTAACATAACATAATAAAAAATCATTTAAAAAAATCCTACAGATGCACTTTTGTGTAAGAATTTTTTTTCAGTTTGAGGTTTAATTGACAAATAAAATTGTCATGTATCTAAAGTGCACACCATGATGATTTGAGACCCATGTGCATCATGGAAAAATTCTCATCACCCCACATATTTCCTTTTTTTTTTTNCCCCCCCCATATTTTCTTTTTTTTTTTTTTTTGGTGAGAACACTTAAGTTCTACTTTCAGCAAATTTTAATTATATAATGCAGTATTATAAACTATAGTCACCATGTTATACATTAGAGACTTAGAACTTATTTGTCTTAGGACTGACAATTTTATACAGTTTAAAAATATTTGAAATGGTCAAATATCTCAAGCTGTTTTCTTAATGGTTTTGTCTCTAATAGCATTCTCAGATGTTCCCTATCAGAAAGATATAAAAATATTCATCTTTATTTTCTTCTATATAGAACTTCAGAATTGCTGTGCTAACAAAATATCCATACTTAGGCCCCAACTCAGACCTATTGAATCAGGATTTCTACAGTGAGAACTAAATGTTTATTTTTGTAAAGAGATACACAAACTTACAGTCCAAGAGGACTGGTAAACAGACACATTTAGCCCTTCTTCTCAAAGCACGTGAAATTGACTGAAGAAATAATAAATTAAGAGTATGTCTACAAAATCAATTCCAGATGGGTTAAAAAGTTAGTTATGAAATCCCAAACTTAACTTACAGAAGAACATGTAGGAGAATATCTGTTATCTGTTTTACAGTTTTCTAAAGAAACAGAACCAATAAGAATATATTGTGTGTGCATATATATATAGACAGAGAGAGAGAGGGAGGGAGGGAGGGAGAGAGATTTTAAGGAATTTCCTCATCTGATTGCAGGTGGTAAAAAGTCCTAAATCTGCAGGGCAGGCTGACAGGCTGGAAATTCCAGCAAGAAGTTGATATCTTGAGTCCGAAGGAAGTTTGGAGGCAGAATTCCTTCCTCTTCTGGGGACCTCAGACTTTTCTCTCAAGGCCTTCAACTGACTGGGTGAGGCCCACATACACTCTGGATGGTAATCTGCTTTGTCCAAGTCTACTGATGTAAATGCTAATCACAACTATAAAATACCTTCACGGCAACATCTAGACTGGGTTTGGTCAAACAACTGAGCACAATAACTTAGCCGAGTTGACAGAGAAAATTAACCACTGCAGACAGTAGCTTTATGACCCTGTGGTAGGAAAGGATTTTTAAACCAAACACACAAAGAGAGAGAGAGAGAGAGAGAGAGAGAGAGAGAGAGAGATTTGGTAAATGGTTTGAACCAGGGTAAAATGTTGTGCAGTTCTTGGTCCTCATTTGAGATGCCCCAAATAGACCAGAACCCATATTAGAGAATATGCTTCAAGGGATCATTGCAACTTGCGTCCTTGCCAGAGAGCTATTTTCTTACACTTCTGTGATTCCTGATAAACACCAAGAAACACAGTACAAGAACATAAAAGAGACAAGTGTGTTTTAATTTAGGCTCCACAAACCTAGATATTAGCCATGGTACCACAATATCCCAATCCAAAATACCAAACAATGATGGATTTACTGTTTCCCTAATTTAAAACAAGCCTGATTTATTTTTAAAAATGCAACCTCAAAACACAACTCGCCAGACGTGATATGGAATGTATTATATGCCTAACCAAAAAACAAAACGCTACTCGGTACAGTGGATTTGAAAATTATCTTGCTATTAATAGAACTCCCGGATGGCTGTGATCTGTTGGATTTGATACATTCAGGTTTTGGCAGCTGCCAGGGACTGAAGACAAGACGTTCCATACGTTATTACTTAATAAAGAAACTAGGTCATAAAATAGCCCTTTCGTGAATTTTTTAAAAAAGATTTTGAAGAGCCCAATTTCATCTTTAAGAAGTCTGTGTTGCTGAGTATGTTTGGCAAAGTAGCAGTGTGATTAACAGACTCCTCTGGAGTTGTGTAAAATTGAGAGCAGCTTGGGAACCCTGTTCCTTCCATGTCTTCAGCTGGCCGTATACACCCGCAACAAAGATTTGTTGAATCTAAAAGCGTCCCTCTCTTTCCTTTTATATTTTGAGGGTCTGAGCAACTGATCGAAATGTTTGGATTGAGGACCTTTACAAACCTATCTGTTGGAGAGATAACTTTATCAAGAGTTTAAAGTAACACTGATCTATTCTGCTAGGCTCAAAATACTTTTTATTTTTTATTTTTTTATTTTTTTAAATATTTTTTTATTATATCATGTTAGTCACAATACAGTACATCGCTGGTTTTTGATGTAAAGTTCGATGATTCATTAGTTGCGTATAACACCCAGTGCACCATGCAATACGTGCCCNACTCATTAGTTGCGTATAACACCCAGTGCACCATGCAATACGTGCCCTCCTTACTACCCATCACCAGCCTATCACATTCCCCCAACCCCCTCCCCTCTGTAACCCTCAGTTTGTTTCTCAGAGTCCACAATCTCTCATGCTTCATTCCCCCCTCTGATTACCC
>NC_048238.1:14024130-14063011 GCF_002007445.2 Ailuropoda melanoleuca
AAATCCCACTTGGTCATGATGGTTAATCCTTTTAATGTACTGTTGGATTCTATTAGCCAGGATCTTGTTGAGAATTTTGGCGCCCATATTCGTTAGGGAAATCGGTCTGTAATTCTCCTTTTTGATGGGGTCTTTGCCTGGTTTGGGGATCAAGGTAATATTGGCTTCATAGAATGAGTTTGGTAGCTTTCCTTCTGTTTCTATTTTTTGAAATAGCTTTAGGAGAATAGGTATTATTTCTTCTTTGAATGTTTGGTAGAATTCCCCAGGAAAACCATCCAGGCCTGGAGTTTTGTTTTTTGGAAGGTTTTTTATCACTGTTTCAATCTCTTCATAATTAATTGGCCTATTTAGAAAATCAATTTCTTCCTGTTTCAGTCTTGGTAGTTTATAGGTTTCCAGGAAGTCCTCCGTCTCTTCCAGATTTTTTAATTTATTGGCATAAAGCTGCTGATAAAAGTTTCTAATAATCCTTCCAATTTCATTGGTGCTGGTTGTGACCATGAAAAGGGAGAGGTCAAAATACTTTTTAAACATTCAATTGGAAAACATTTCTACCTACTGACCCCACTAAAAACAAGCTTTTTTTTTTTAGTTTTTATTTTAATTGCAGTGAGTTAACATACAGTGTAATATTAGTTTCAGGCATACAATGTAGTGATTCATCACTGACCTACATCACCCAGTGCTCATCACAAGTGCCCTCCTTCATCCCCGTCACCTGTTTCACCCAGCCCCTAAACAAGCTTTTTTTTAAAAAAAATGAGATTAGAAAAAGAAAAATAAAAACGAAACAAAACAAAACAAAACCCCAAACAAACAAAAAACAAAAAACTTCACTGAATTTTAGGGTTTGGTTTTTTCATTTAAAGCAGTACTTGTTTTAGGTTGGATTCCTGGTAGTAGACTCTGAGATGAGGGTTCATAAAAACCAGAAAGGAAATGCGACTGGAAAGGGAAGAACCAAGGAGGCCAACGTATCAAGCCAAGTCCCCAAGAGGGTGGCTTGGGCTCAGTCCTGCTCTGGGCATAGTGTAAGTCTTCACCAGGGGAAAAGGGAGCTGGAGTATTTCCAGACATCACCCCCCATGACGATCAGCGGATCGAGACCCACTGTGGCATAGATTCTAGGCACTTCAGGCTGTCCTTGCATGGACAAAGTGGGTTCTAGCAGCCTGTGGATTGTCGTACAACAAAGAGATAGAGGTGCCAGCTGGGTGTGGTGAGGGTGCTGACTGGTGTTTGTGAAGGTGGTGAAGGGCTCTAAGGGGGTACGTGCGGACCTATGCCAGCATCTGCCTCACTGTGCCACAAGGCACAGTTTGTCAGGTTCTCACCACAAATTCAGAGCAAGCCTACGTATGAAGGGAAGGACATACTATGTAGGCGGTATAAGGTTTGAGGCAAGTCACCATATTTTCCTTGGTGTCTCTGCTCCCCAGATTGAGTCAGTAGAAAGAGGTCAAAGAGGAGCTTACATTGGAGATGGACAACTCTGTTATACTTCCCTCATGACGGCAAGCCCACCGAGAGTCTCCAAAGTCTGGGAGGTGGTAGACAATGAGCAGGTCTGGAGGGCAAGAACAGAAAACCAATCCTGAAGGAAGCACTTGGGTCAAAGGCAGAAAAATGAGCTCAAGCCAGGGCTTCACTGAGGAGAGGAAAGAGAAGGGGATGGGGGGTTGGGGAACAGCTGGGACTGGAATAGCCATTATTACAATCATAATACAAGATAAAACTCTATTGTACAACACATATAATAATGCAATAAATGAATTACTTCAATAACCATAATACAAATTGAATGCAATACCCACATTTCGAGTACTTAATACCCATATGTGGCTAGTGGCTACTGTATCGGACGGTGTAGTTCTAGAACATTCCATCATCACAGGAAGTTCTGTTGGACAGCACTGGCCTAGAGCTTATTGATTGGATTAAGGGCTGAGATGTAATGGGCCTCACTCACTTCTCAAACTCTTGATTTCTTCCTCCCCATATTCAGCTCATAACAAATCAAATTTTGCCTGTGGTATTTCCCTGAAAGCTTTGCAGTAGCTTGTTAAAAGGCAATAGCATAGAGATACTTTTTAAACTTTCTGTCTGGAGTTACCTTTGTTGAATGACCTTTGACTCCTGAAGTTTTAGCGGTTAAATGTTAACTCAGATTTAGTACACATCGAACTTCCAGTGAGTATTAGAACAACCGACCCGTCATGTCCACTTTCTTCCTTGATTGCTATTTTCCTTCACCTTATTGTTTGGGTACATTTTAATCGCTACAAGGAAAAGGAACAAAACTTGATCTCAAGAGGGAGGAGGCAGGAAGCCACACAGGAGTAGAAAACGTGGCAGAATCTAACTCTCTCGCTTGCTCTGCCAACGCCTGTTTTCACATGGGCCAGAGCAGGACAAGGCCGCTCAGCTGCCAGGACAGCTTCTGACCAGACCAAGTAACCAGGTAGAATTTGGGCAGAGTATTTCCAAAAACCTGGTACCTATTGCAGCTTTTGGTGGCATTTAGGAGCATTTTTCAACCGCAGGTTGCCTCCCGGGCCCCAGTCAAAAGTCCGAGGTTGAGGAGATCCTGTGTTATCCTTGATCACCTTTTTCCCAAACTGGAATTACAGATTGTCTTAATTTGGATCCCCTCAGAAGAAGACGCTGACCCAAGGGTGGCCACTGGTGGTGGGCGTGAGACAGGAAAAGCCAGGAAGCCAAGGAGGATACACCATCGTGCCCATTTCTCAGAGGCAACTCTGGGATCCACGGAGGGTGAGAGTGCCGGGGCATTTACCCACTCTTTCCCATCAGTCCTTGGCTGAGGGATGTTGGGGACAGCAAGTACAGGAGCGCCTTGGGCCTACTGTGTGCATGAGCAGAGAAGGCTCACAGACAGACAGCTGCAGGTTTCAGGCGCTGAGGCAGGCATGCAGGGACAGATGGCGAGTGTTGAAGGACAGGGGTGGACATTTACAGAGCCAGCTACGCGAACTTATTTTTACTTGTAAGTGGACAAAATAGACCCAAGAGTCTCAGAGTACAGCCTTCCCAGGTCCTAGTAGGGTTGCTCCTCTGGTGCAGAGGCCGTAATGAATCACTGCCAAATGGAAACAGAAAAGAACCTTTAATGGGCAGTTTGACCCCTGGTCAGAACATCCCAAGGAGTTGAGAGAGAGGACCAAGCCTTTGGTATTAAATGCTTTTGAATTGAAAGGGCAGGGAGGCAGTGTTCTGGCTTTTGCACCAGAGAAGACATGGAACAACTTATTTTAACCACTTGTCAGAGGCTACACGGGCGGCTCGCGCGTTCTGGAATTTCTGAGAGAGACTTTCCAAATGCTTTCTGCTGAGGCTGACAAAGCCAAGCTGGGGCATCCGCATGCCAGGAATATATGGATGCATATGGGCCACTGTTTATCTGTTTGCAAAATATGCCGTATGTTGACAGCCTGACATATGTCGAGCTACGTGGAAGATCAGTCAGAGAGAAAGAAGAGCCAGAGTCTGAGAAAGAGAGAAGGGAAATATGAAAGTGAGAACAAACCCTTGTGAGTTTGCCTAGAGGGTGAATTCCTTTATCATCAGGCGTGTATCTTACAGTGCTACATTCGGAACGGATCTCAGCCATGGTCTGGTCCGGTGCCCCCCATTCCAAAATAAAGAAACTGAAGCCAGAGTTCTCGTGGCCCAATGAATAGAAAGTCAGGGTAGGACACCCGGGGTTCAGACTCCGTTCCAGTTCTTCTTGTGTTCCGGGCTTCGGTTTCTTTCATCGCCCACACGCTCACCCACCTGCCTCCTGTCTTCTGCCCTGTCTCCTCCTGTCCCTCCCGTCCCTGTCCTCTCCGCCAGGGCCTTGGTCTCCCCTCATCTCTTAGGCATGTTGTGCTCCAGCTGAGCATCAACGTTCACTGTCCCCTGAGCATAACATCGGTCCCCTTTCCCGTGGGCCTTTGTCCCCAGTGTTTGCTCTGCCTGGCAGGCCCTTCCCTTTTAGTCTAGCCATCACAGTCCCCACCATCTGCAGGGTCAGTTCGAAGGGCACTAGTTTCTCCACCCTCCGTACTGCGGTCACACTCTGTGCTTCTATGACACCATCCGCTAGTTCCAACTTGTATTATAGTTGTGGGTGCTCATTTTTCTCTATAAAATTATAATGCATTCGCGTGCGGAGATTCTTTCCTCTTTGACCCTCCTCAGTGCCTGTCATAGAAGCTTCAACAGAGTAATAATAGTAATTGGCAATTAGTGAGTGTTTACTCTGTGTTCAGTACCATGTTTAAAGTTTTACATGAATCAGCTCATTTACTTCTCCCCTGAACCCTGCGAAGTGAGTACCCATCATTCGTCTCATTTTATACTCAAGGAACCTGCGACACAGAGAGGTTAGGAAACTTGCCTAAGATAACACAGCTGGGAAGTCAGTCTCAGGGTTGCTGATGCCACAGTTCAAGCTCTTACTCACAAGGCTAGACTTCCTTCCAAGGACCACCCGAGGGTTTGAATTTATGTCACTGTTATTAAATACTGAAAAGATAATTTTTATTTAAAAAACAATTAAATATTGGAGTGTATAAGAATAGTTGTCCGCTCAGAAAGAAAGCAAAAAGGAAACATTAAATAAATCATTACGATCACTCAGATTTTCCTCAGTAAAAAGTTAAATGAGCCTCATCAAATTATTTAAAATTTTTTATCTCCTCCATCAACCTAAAGAGTAAAATGTAGTCCTTGTCCTCCCCCAGAAAAACAATTTTATAAAGTATTGTGTCATTTATGAAACCTTTAAAATCCAGAGAAGGCCAGAGAACGACACGAGTCATTATTAGTTGGCTAAGATCTTATGGGGCCTCCTGTGGTTCGGAAGCACTGGAATCACCTCAGGACTCTGCCGTTCTTCGGTGGGTGTGGGCTTATTATGCTTTATTTTTATCACCTCAACTGGGACACAGCAGGGTCGATTCTGCTTAAAGATTAATAGAGGGCTCCCTTTCTTCCCTGAGTCCCCAAACCACTACGTAGCCGTAGCCTAGCCGTAGCTGGGTGAAGAGATTTGACATTCAAGGATGCCTAAGCAAGCACTCCCTCAGAGCAGGGCCTTCTGGAGCATTTGGCCTGAAGAAAAGAAACCTGAGGGGTTAGATCACAGGGGGCCAGCGTTACGATTGTATGTTACTTGGGGGAACTACACGGAGGTGGCGGGTCAGCAGCAAGGGGGATGCAGCTTCGGGTTTACGGGAGAGGCTGCCTGGCCAAGTGTTCGAGCAGCGGGCCGCCCACGGGTCCACCCCGCTGTGGGACAGTGGGTGACACTGGCTGAGGTATGTGCACCCCTCAGCTGCACTTTTCTCCCGTGTCAAGTGGGGCTACTGATACTCATTTGAAAAGGTTGTCGTGAAGACCTAATAGCAAAGGCCGGCTTCCCAAATTTGAGCCATTCCCCCATCAACTCAGCAGTCAGGGTCACTGAGAGGAAAGTTCAGTAAAGGGATCTGTTACAAAAGTGTGAGGAAGGCTCAAGGAAACCAGCTGAGGGGTGGTGCCGGACCCAAGGCCAGCGATCTCGTGGGGAGCTGTTATCATGCCAGGCCTGAAGGGGGCAAGAGAAGAGAGTGTGGGCACAAGTGGGGAGCTGTTTAGAGAAGGCAGCAAGACCTTGGCCCAGCAACTGTGCAGAAAACTGAGCAAGCACCCCTGCCTCACTCTCCTCCCGCCCCCCATCTTCTACTGGGGCTCCCCATTGGCTGTGCTCAGCCAGAAGCAAGGGAGCCCACCCTGTGACCCCTGAAGACCAGCCTCCCCGGGGAGGGGGAGCAGAGAGTGGCTGGGTGGGGATGGGCAAAGGGAACCAGCCCAGCACACAGCCTTCCGTAGCCTATGTCCATCGCCCCCACATTAACTACCCCCTGCCCCCACATTCAGGAGCTGAAACACATTTACTTTAAGGTCTCCTCCTAAGCAGGGATATTGTGAAATCATGAGTTGGAAGGGCTGATTTTTTTTTTCTTTAGAATATACACTTGGGGAAGTTGGGTCTCAGCACAGCACTTGGAACATCTCAATAAAGTGATTGTCACTGTTGCTGGGAGTCACAAATGAACATGCAGCGGAGTGCTTCGTCCATATTGCAGCTAACTTTTAAAAAACATATTACTATTAAAAAATACGATCTTTCCCCACTGTTTTTCTAACTGGATTGCTAATTTCTAGAAAAGATGATATGAGTTTTGTGTGTTCGTTTTCTAACTGGCCCACCTTAATGAATTGGATTATTTGGCCCATTGGTTTTTCATTAGATTCTTTTGGTTTCTCCAGGCAAACAAGTAAATCATCTGGGAGCACTGGTAAGTTTTTCTGCTTATTGCTATTTAACATCTCATCATAGTGACTAGAACCTACAGGGCAGTGTTGAACAAGAGTGGGATGACAACAACAGCAACGAAGAATGGAACCACAGTGGTGAGATCAGGAATTCTCTGTTTCTTTTTTACTTTAATGGAAATGCTACAAGCTCTTTTGTGGTTTGGTAACATGAAACCTGAAGTTGACTGTTGGCTAATGGGAGATACTCTTTGTCTTGTTAAGGAAGTGTCCTTATATTCTTAGTTAACTAAGAATTCTTATCAGGAATGGGCATTATGCCTTATCAAATGCCTCTGAGACATCTGTTGAGATTTTACAATCCCAGAATAAAACCTGCCGGATTTCAATGCATAATTCTTTAAGTATATTGCTTTACTTTTTTTTTTCCTAGAGGACTTGCATCTTGGTTGGACTAAAGGTGAGTATGTGCCTAAAAATCATTTTCAGGATGTTGGGGGACCAAAACAAAAGTGAAAATGCAAATTATTAATGCTGATAAAGAATAAATGTGTAAGAGTGAAAGTGTACATTGTGCATACAGTGATGTTTAAAACAACGTTGTATGAGAAATAACTACAGTTGCAGGCTCTCAGAAAAATGGGAACATTCCTCAACAGTCCACAGGCCACTGAGTCTCTTTTACCTCTAGCACCTTAACATTTTCTTGAAGAAGCTAGAGACCGAAAGTGGGAAGTTTCCGGATATCCCAAGTTGCATGTTCAGGATAGAATTCCAAGCTGAGATACATCTGGGTCTTGTAGATCTGCCTACTTTTCTGAACCTAGACCCAGCATCAGACTTCTCTCTTTTGTCTCTACTTAGGGTAGGTAAATTGATCCTAGCATGGGCAAGGACAACTCACTAAGCAAGTGACAAGGCAAAATGTAATGTAAGAAAGTTGTGGGTTTGTTGTGAAAGTTGTACGTGAGGGGTACGCACACGCACACGCATGGGTGGGATGTATTTCACGTTCGTAACCTGCATAAATCCAGGCCACCCTGTGGTCGCCTCAGCTCAGTGCTGCATTCAGAAGAAACACCACTCCAACAATTCAAAGTAATTGAAAAACTATTCAGAATTTTTCCTGTGGAATTGACAACATATCAAGAAGCCATCCCATTCATAACACACAACCGAGTTCCTCTCCCACACATCCTTTCCCCCAAACCCCAATTCATCACAAACCAGCAGTTGCCCCTCTTCTTCCTGCTGGCTCTTGAAAAGTCCCCAGGCTTTTTCTCCAACTCAGCCTGACCTGGCCTTTGCCATCCTTTACCCTCTAGATCTGTTCTTTTCTCTGCCCCCCTCCTCTCTCTAAAGCAATCAAGTTCTTTTTGGCTCAGTGCCTCACCCATGGCCCAGATCTGCACGTCAAGGCCCAAGAACTATCCGGCAAAGGTAAAGTCCTTAGTGGGCGGCATTTCTATTTTGTTTTCTTTTGTTTTTCTATAACACGGGCAGCAAGAAAATTCCCAGGCAATCTCCAAACCTCTGCTTACCCGAGACTTTAATTTCCCTCCTCCAGCAAACATTACACCATGTTCTAATCTGACAGATTCTAATCCCTCCACTCCCACCAACTGAAATGTAGAACAACGAATAAACAAGGAGGTCGAAAGCAGGGAGACCAAGAGAGAGCGGGGTCGTCCCGGGCCTGGAAAGGGAGCTCTGCGGGTGACGGCAAAATTATGGTCGCACAAAGTGCTGTCTCTTCTACTTGGCCTGGTTCCCCTGAAGCTGAAGTTTCCCCAAAAGTATTATTAAGGCCTCAAGAAAGAGGTAGTGGAGGAACAAGGAGGCGTGACGCTGTCTTTCTGCGTCTCGAAGCTGGAGGCTTTTCAAGGGCTGAGGGGCATCTGGTGGAGGAGGAGCGCTCTGCCTGCCAGGGCAGTTTCTGTCCCAGCCCTTGCCCTCGGCCACCCTCTCCGGCTCTAAACCCCGATGCCCCCTCCAGCAGAGTGAGGAGCCTATTTTTAAAGACCAGGCATACTCTGAATGTGTAATGACTTCTCCTTTTCTCCACCCGATGCCAATCAGTGACTCATCAACCATTTTCTAAATGACTATGTTTTCATTCCCCAGTTTCCTTCCCACTGCGATATTAGAGAAGATTAAATGCAGCCCCTAACTGCCTCTCTCTGCTTTTCTGCGTCTTGTTTTAGAGATGGTAATGCCCCCAAAATAGAAGCATTTCATTCAATGCTGATCATTTTGTGACAAGCGAAAACACACGCGCGCATGGTCATAGGGGAATATCTGTAGGACTTCCAGGAGGACGTTGGGTGAAATGAGAAGGAAATAGAACATAGGTCTATGAGAAATGGGATGTCTCACCTGCACGCCATGACCCACGCTCAACCTTGCCCCAGCTTTCTGGGCCAGAGCTTTTTATTAAGGACCCTGACTATACTTCGGATAGTCACTTTTTACTGCATGCTATTCTCTGCCAAATGTTTGGTTTCCTTTCCGAGCCCTTCTCCTCTCCTCCACTCCTACCTCTGGCACCTATTCCTGTCCCCTCACGATGCCTTCTGTAGTGCCCTGTGGTCCTGTCAGTAGCTGCAGGGAAAGCAATCCCTTTGCTGGAATTTTCTCTTCCTACTCCTACTCCTGGGCGCGACTGTTTCCAAACAGAGCCTTGTCTTTCGCTCCAAGAGCAAAGAGAGAGTTTGGTTGGTAAATATAAACCCATCCATTATTTCCGAGATAATGATGCTCAGCCTATCCTGCTGCGGATGGGCCTGTGGTCTTGTATTCTGGAAAAGAAACAAACATGCGAATGCAAAAACACCAATACCGATCCGTAGATGTCCTCCTCGACTGTTCCAGGTATCTTCGATTTGCCCTTCCGCCCTGTTCTGCAGCCTGCTCTGTGGCCTGGGTGCTTGATCTATGTGGATTATGTCAACAGGGTTCCCTTATCGACAGGTTTCCACTTGGGTCCAAACTGTGCAGAGCTCTGGAAGTAGGTCAGAGGATTGGAGGACGTGAGTTCCAGGTGTTTACTCTGCTTAGTTCCCTCTTTGGGATGACTCTGTCCCTTGACCTAAGATCATCGCTTCTTTCAAGGAAGCCTATATGGCTCTCTATTTCTGATAACCTCTCTCTCCCCTCATCCCCGAAGGCAGGCCCGGGGGTGGTAGCAGCTCTACCTCTGCTGGCCCAGAGTTCCTGCATGTCCCCGCCCGCTGCCATTGTGTAAAGGGTCCCTTTGTAAAAGAGCCCTCTCAAAGTCATCCTCATTTGAATGTGCCATCTGTTTCCTGTTGGGGCCTTGACTGGGCCTATCTTTCTCTCTTCTCGGCTCTGATTTTTCTCTCTCCTCCTGCAGTGTCTTTTGGCCTCCTCAGGTCTCCAGCATGACTCATCATGGACCTTTCAAGCAACTGGTGGCCCTTTGGGAAACAGCAGCAAAGGGGTTACGGTGAAAGGGATGAACCTTTTTGAAGCAAGAAGCACAGCCCCGAGAAATCCTCAGTCTCCTGGGCTAAGTGTGACGCACACGCGCGGCAGTTGGCCAACATATACTTGCTAGGAATAAAGGGTGAGGATCGATTCAGGGCTGGATTACCGACTATGCCCTCAAACCCCTCCGCATTACAGTCGACTTGCTCTGAGCCTACGGGGCTTCTTACTCTGTGAACCATTCTCAGATCGTTTGAGGCCACAGGATATCTATAGCAACTGAATCTCAATAATCATAATCATCATAATCATGGTAATGGCTTCCAATTACTGAGTGCCAACTCTGAACCAGGCACTGCGCCTGGTGTTTTGCTTCTGTAAATCAAATGGAAGTTTCCATCTCACTCTTAAGGATTGCTTCCCCACGGTATTTGGGAAAGGGACAGATCGGGCCCCCAGTCCAGTCTCAACTTGTCCACCTGCGTCACTCTGCTTCTCCGAGTCATGTGTTACTCCCGACTCCACCAGGGGGCGCTACAAACTTCCCTGTGGGTGGAGGTCGGGAACTCTGTGGAGGGGACCTTCCCTTCTTTAAGTTGCTGTTCCCTCTGGAAAGCTCTCGGAGAGCTTTCCAGGGTAATTGGGAGTCCCCTGTCTCACTTTCCTCCCTAACACAACCAGACAGTTATGTGGGTCTGACCGTCTGTGCTCAAGTTTGAGGAGCATCAAAGGGAGAAAAACCACATGTGAAGAAAAGGCTGTGAAACCTCAGGACCCTGAGGAGTTTAGGTGTTCACAGGGGGCTCTTAGAGGCACACTCCAGTTCCTGTCCTTGTCCCCTGCCCTCAAGTCTTCTCCTCTCCTGGAATCTCCTCCTTCTTCCACCTCTGCATCTCCCTTTTGAAATGTTCACCCACTAGAGCTGTTCTCGCCCCAGGATACACCCTTTCCTTCAGCAGGACCTTTCCCCCAGTGTGCATTAGTCAACACGTACCTCTGCAGCCTCCCAGGGGTGCTGGTTTGCCCACTGTCTCTCCAGACCTGCCTGCTGACGTCACATTGTCCAAAGGTAGCTGTGGGTCTCTCAGTCTCTCTCTTTCTCCCCTGCACACATGTGTGCCCCCCCTACACACACACACTTACAGGAATCTCCCAAGGACAGATATGAATTCTCAGAGCCAACACAGTCTACATCCAGAAGGGGGAAGAGAACTGTTTCCCTAAGTGCCTCCATGGTGTGCAAGACCCCTCTTTCACAGGGCATGTGGTACCTCACATTGTTTACAATCTCAACTGGCTCTTCCATCCATTTTTCCCTTTTAAGTTGTTCAGCTTTGGGCCTCTGGAAACAGACTCTTTAGCAGCTTCCCCTTTAGCTAGACAAAGACCCAGTTCAGGCATTGAAATAACCACCTGTGAGAGCCACTGCATTTCTTCGCTGAGGTTCCTCCTGTGCCTTGGTCTCTATCTGGGGAGGGGCTTGGTTCCATTGCCCCAGGTTCCTCCACCTCCTCTCTAGACCCGCACAACCCTGGGGGGGGGGCTGAGGTTCTTTTCACACATCTTTTGCCCCAATGAATGACTCATCAATCCTGCGAGCTAGGAATTGGCCTTCTTCCTTCTCTCTCTCTCTCTCTCTCTCTTTCTCTTTCTCTCCCTATATCACATCCACAACCAAGTCTTTGAGATGTGATCACCTTGACTTTTTTCTGGAATCCATGGACCTCTCTCCATTGCCTCTTCTCCTCCATGCCCACTGCTTCCTCCACATTGGCTACCAGTCCCCTCTTTATCCCATCCCATCCTTTATGTGACATTGCTCTTCACTTTTTAAAAAATATTTTAATTTTTTTTTTTAAGTAGGCTCTACACCCAACATGGGGCTCGAACTCATGACCTCAAGATCAAGAGTCATTAGCTTTACCCACTGAGCCAGCCAGGCACCCCTGCTCTTCACGTTTCACTACTTGTATGTGGTTGTGCCTCCCGCATCTGAATTGTCAGCTCCATGAGGGCAGGGGTTTCTCCATCTGATTTACTGCTGCACATCTTATGCCTAGCACAGGGCCTGGCAGGTCGTAGGAACTCAATACTGATTTGCTGAGTGGGTGAGCAAATTGTTGAGTCCAATTTACTTATTTTAGAGGCTAGAGAGATTAGGCTCCTAGTACGGTCTCGCATACAGCAAGCTGTCAGGGAATACCTGGTGGATAAATGAATATTTCTTTTGCTCAAGGCTGCATAGCTAATTAGTGGCTGCATTTAAATCAAGTCTTCTAATTCCAGTTGATTCTTAAACTTCGCTGTGTGTTAGAAACCCCGGAGAAGTTTAAAAAATCCTGATGCCCAGGCTGCACCCTAAACCAATTAAACCAGAAATTTTTGCTGGGGTTGCTGGTGGGGACCAGAGTATCAATATTTTTTGAGTGGGGGGGTAGAGAGAAAGAGAGAGAGAAGTGGGGGAGCAGCAGAGGGAGAGGGAGAGAGAATCACAAGCAGACTCAACACCCCAGCATGGAGCCCTACACAGGGCTCGAACCCACAACCCTGAGATCATGCCTGGAGCAAAAATCAAGAGTCAGAGGCTTAACCAACTGAGCCACCCAGGAGCCCCCTGAGTATCGATATTTTTAAAAACTTTCCAGATGATTCCAGCGTGCAGCCAAGGTTGAGAACCATATTAAATCATGAGGTAGGACCCAGATAATCTCATACTTCTCATACTGCATCTAATAGAAAAGCTTTGAGAAAAATCAGAAGCTTTATTGAGTGAATTGAATGTTCCATTCACATATGCAGAAACAGTGGCAGCTTGTGGGGGAGGGGGCACATCATTGTGTTGGGTTGAGACTGTCCTGTGGGGAGAACCAGCATGTGTTCATCTCCAGAAGTGAACCCTGAAGGCAGAGAAATGGTTTTGTGAGGTGGCTGGAGGCACTGGAAGAAAATAAGTAATGCCAATGTATGTGAGACTAGTTACCAGGAAGCTGTTCCTTAAGAATCCTCTTAGACCACAGAAGAGTCACTCCAGGGACTTGGGGAGGATTCTTTGTTGGTGCCATTTAAAACGGACCAACCTCCAGCTGTGTTTGCCAGGAAACCATTTTAGACGGTGATGGAGAAAAGGCCGTAGGAGTCATTTCCCCCCCAGAAAAACATCGTGCTGGCTATAGCAGTGCTCGGTGGCTCATTTCAGCCCAGAATTGCTAAGCCCTTTCGTGGAGGCTTGTTTTCAGAACTGCCACATGCGAAGCTGGGAATTACGACTTAAAAGAGAAGTGAGAAAATGCCTAGGGAATGCTGGAAGTCATGGAGATCCCTGGGAGAGAGCTCCATGCCCAGGGATCTCAACTCTGGGCCCCAGGCTCTCCACTTTGGGGCTACCCTAACCACAGAGGGCCAACTTCATCCAAGTCAAACTCCTTACAGTGACAACTTCTTAAATTCATGACAGGAGTTCTTACAACATGAGGAAACAGCAAAGCAGATCACAATTCAATAGCATAGAACAAGATTTGCTTTTCTCTATTTGTAATATACATAATAAATAGATGCCAACATTGATATATAAAGAGCTCTTATAAAGTAGTTAGGTATTATAACTCAATATACTGTTTAAAATATTATCTTTACATGGTTTATACTTCTGTTTACAATGAATTGCTCTAGGGGGTTTTGCAGAGCCATGAAGATGCATGCATGGGCAGACCTGTCAATTAGTTCTAGGTTTTAGCCACTCCATTTGGCATAAATGGGAGAACAAGACTAAGGAGGAAGAAAGGTCATACAGATTTCAGGGATTTAATGAGATGGGGGTCCTCTGTTTTTGGTGGGGGAAAAAAAAACAGTCGTTGTAAAGCTGTTGTAAATTTGTTGGTCCAAACGGAAACTCCATTTGGGTATCTTCTCTTATCTTCCAGATCACACAGTTCTCTTTGGTTATCTCTGTTGTACACACTGCTTTGTACTTGTGGTGTAGACAGAGTCTATGATGGGTATTTCATGTGTTTTAAAATTGAAAACAATAAAGCAGCATGCACGAGCTCAGCTTGGATGAATATTGAACACCACTGTTTGGAAACATGGAGGCTTGGAATTGAAAGGGTCATTTAGTTCAGTCCCTTCCCTCTAGGTATTCGAATATTTCACACCAAGATGTTGAGTTTGGAAACATTCTAAAAGATCTCTAGGACTGGAGGATCTATCAACTCAGTTCAGGGTTTCTGTAGTCCAGAGGCTTATATTATCTGGTTCATTTCACATCCTAGCATACTTTCTTCCTTGATTGAGCCCAATACTTCTTGTTTAGACACACTAAAGTACTACAAGACAGGTTCTAGGGCCCAGGAGGGCTCCGTGGACTGTGGGATACCAGCGAGGGGGTCACCCTGGAGCTGGACAAGGAAGGAGTAAAGCAGAGGCAGACAGTGTCTTGTTTTTAAATAGGTAAGGACTATTACACAACTACCTACCAATATAGTGCATGACAGGTGACGTTCCCTGGCATGCTAGAGCTCCCGGTGCAGCCAGTGACGTGAGAAGCATAGTCACTCACATCATATGTGACCCCAGAGATCAACTGTCTTAACGTTTCTATTTTATGGACACTGTCAACCCATTTGAAAGTGACATGCCATCTTTTCAATCCCTTAACATGTTAAAAAATCATTTGATCATTTTGGTATTTTGAATGATAAAAAAAGAACCCACTTTTAAGCAAATACTATTTAATTTGGATTAACAAGTAATTAAAGTTATACAAAGAAATTAATTTTCTTAGTAGATTACATATATATAGTATAGTATATATGTATAGTATATATAGAGTATATATAGCATATATACATATAGTATATATAGTATATAGTATATATAGCATATATACATATAGTATAGTATATATATAGTATATATATCCATTTTAAATTTATATATATATAGTATATATATACTATAATAGTATACTAGTATTCACAATCTGTAAAGACAAATTTTGGTATTTGTCTATTTAACAAGGGATGCATTTTATTGGCCTTAAATTGCTTATGTAAGAAACATTAGAATATGTCAACAGATTGATTTTAAATTCACATATTGTATGTGGTCACAGACTGAACATATATCCAAGTTCAGTGGTCATTTAAATTTATGTTCAGGGATCAAAAGAGACAAAAACTATTTTCATGAGATGATGTTAACAATTCTTTCATTTTCTGCTTTTTATATGTGACCCATCTTGGGGTTTTAAAAAATAACGTGTGGTGGTATTTGCAGGTGGGGCCTTCGGGAAGTGATCAGGGCTAGAGGGCGCCATGAGGGTGGGGCCTATCATGAGACTGGTGCCTTTCCAAGCAGAGGAAGAGCCCTTCCTCTCTCCACACCATGGAGAAGGCAGCCTACAAGCCAGAGGGCCCTCACCAGAGCCCAACTATGCTGGTGCCCTGAACTCAGGCTTCCGGCCTCCAGAACGGTGAGAGATCAGTGTCTGTTGTTTAAGTCACCCTGTCTATGGTATGTTGTTATGGCAACCCGAGTGGACTAAGGCACAGTATGACAGGAAAGTTCTGGTGCTGTAATTTATGAGCATAACAATTCACAGTGTGTATAGTCTATATTAACCCAAAATGCAAATGCAAAATGTATATAATCATCATAATACTTTCACTTTTGCATTAGTTTTTCAGGTACCACTAATATCCTGATGTGTGCGTAAGATTTGGATCAGCTGAATACTGATCTAAAGGAAATGATCATTTTATTTTGCTTTTATGTGTCTCATGAACTTCTATTTCAATATTAAGAATTCTTATGGATCTTTTTTTATCCGATGGTCAATTGAGGTTGCAAGAGAAATGCTTTACTATTATTGGTTAACACAATTAGGACGTTAGAGCAGTGAGAACTAATGTGCTGGCTAGCTGTACTGAGTGGAATGATGATCAACCCTGTGAGTTATGAGCAAGCCCCTCTAATTTCTATGAACTTTAATTCAAACAAGGAAGTTTTTAGATGGTTAGTTCCAAGGGGGGAAATGAAAAATTTATATTCTTTATTAATTAAAAAAAATGGAGGCAGACAGGTCAGGTTCCCGTTAGCAGAAGCTGCAGTGAGGCATGTTTGCTGCAGTGCCTTAGTGAGGGAGAGCTCTCAGGAGGGACCTGTGAAGTGTGGGGGAAGCAGGGTGGGCAGGGGAAGGAGCTAAGCAAACATGTGGATTCAGGAGAAGGCGGCCTCAGCCTGATCCCATGGAGAGTTCTAGAGTGTGAATATCAGCACAGAGTGCATTCTGCACTGTTCCACTGAGTCACTGACCATGGGCTGCCCTTCTGGGGGGACTTGAGCTCCTGGGGGGCTCCAGTGAAATCTGGGAAAGCCTGAAGAGCAGTCTGTAGCTGTGAGCAGTGGGCATTCGCAGCGAGCGCTCGCAGAAGCGCGGGGCTGAGTGAGCCAGCCAAGGGAAGGAAGCTAGAAGGGAATCAACATCATCTACTACAGACGTCATTTCTTTGTATTATTTTAAGTATATAGACCCACTAGAGCCATCTTTTTTTTAAATTTACATTTTATTTAGTGAACATACAGTGCAGTTTCTGGAGTAGAATTCAAGGATTCATCACTTACACACAACACCCAGTGCTCATCACAAAATTGCCCTCCTTAATGCCCTTCACCCATCTATCCCATCCCCCCATCCTCCTCCCTCCTTCAAGCCTCAGTTTGTTCTCTATCATTGAGAGGCTCTTATGGTTTATATCCCTCTCTCCCTTCCCCCCACCCTTGCCATATGTTCACCTGCTTTCTTTCTTAAATTCCACATATGAGTGAGATCATATGGTATTTGTCTTTCTCTGACTGACTTATTTCATTTAGCATAATACACTCTAGCTGCATCCACATCCTTGCAAATGGTGGGATTTCATTCTTTTTGATGGCTGAGTAATATTCCACTGTATAGATGTACCACCTCTTCTTTATCCATTCATCAGTTGAGGGATATGTGGGCTCTCTCCATGGTTTGGCTATTGTTGATAATGCTGCTATAAACACTGGGGTGCATGTGCCCTTTTGCATCTGTATTTGTTTTTAAAGATTTTATTTATTTATTCGACAGAGATAGAGACAGCCAGTGAGAGAGGGAACACAAGCAGGGGGAGTGAGAGGAAGAAGCAGGCTCATAGCCGAGGAGCCTGATGTGGGGCTCGAACCCATAACGCCGGGATCACGCCCTGAGCCGAAGGCAGACGCTTAACCGCTGTGCCACCCAGGCGCCCCATGCATCTGTATTTTTATATCTTTTGGGTAAATACCTAGTAGTGCAATTGCTCGGTCATAGGGTAGTTCTGTTTTCAACTTTCTGAGGAACCCCCATGCTGTTCTCCAGAGTGACTGCACCAGTTTGCATTCCCACCACCAATGTAACAGGGTCCCCCTTTCTCCGCATCCTCGCCAACACCTGTTGTTTCTTTTGTTGTTAATTTTCGCCATCCTGACAGGTATGAGGTGGTATTTCATTGTAGTTTTGATTTGTATTTCCCTGATGATCAGTGATGTTGAGCATTTTTTCATGTGTCTTTTAGCCATCTGGACATCTTTGGAAAAGTGTCTATTCATGTCTTCTGCCCCTTTCTTAAATGGGTTATTTGTTTCTTGGGTGGTGAATTTGAAAAGTTCCTTATAGATTCAGGATACTAACCTTTTATCTGATATGTCATTTGCAAATATCTTCTCTCATTCCGTAAGTTGCCTTTCAGTTTTGTTGATTGTTTCCTTCACTGTGCAGAAACTTTTTATCTTGATGTAGTCCTAATAGTTCATTTTTGCCTTAGCTTCCCTTGCCTCCGGAGGCACGTCTAATAAGAACTTGCTAGGGCCGAGGCCAAAGAAATTGCTGCCTGTGCTCTCCTCTAGGATTTTGATGGACTCCTGTCTCACATTTAGGTCTTTCATCCGTTTTGAATTTATTTTTGTATGTGGCGTAAGTGGTCTAGTTTCATTCTGCATATTGCTGTCCAGTTTTCACACCATTTGTTGAAGAGACTTTTTTCCATCAGATAGTCTTTCCTGCTTTGTTGAAGATTAATTGACCCCATAGTTGTGGTCCATTTCTGGGTTCTTTATTCTGTTCCATTGATCTATGTGTCCGTTTTTGTGCCAGTACCATACTGTCTTGATCACTACAGCTTTGTCATATAGCTTGAAATCCAGAATCATGATGCCTCCAGTTTTGTATTTCTTTTTCAGGATTGCTTTAGCTATTCAGGATCTTTCGTGGTTCCATACAAAGTTTAGGATTGTTTGTTCTAGCTCTGGGAAGAATGTTGGTGTTATTTTGATACGGGTTGCATTAAATGTGTGGATTACTTTGGGTAGTATAGACATCTTAAATTAAAAAAATATTTCAAAGATTTTATTTGTTTGAGGTGGGGGCAGGAGCAGAGAGAGAGGGACAAGCAGACTGCGCACTGAGCATGGAGCCTGACATGGGGCTTGACCCCACGACCCTAAGATCATGACCTGAGCTGAAATCAAGAGTTGGATGCTCAACCGACTGAGCCACCCAGGACACCCGGGTAGTATATGTATTTTAATGATGTTTCTTCTTCCAATCCATGAGCATGGAATGCTTTTCCATTTCTTTGTGTCCTCTTCAATTTCTTTCATCAGTATTCTATAGTTTTCAGAGTATAGAACCATCTTTTGAATACACAAACCGTTTGTTATGGAACAATGATTATTTAATATTGTTTAACTGGAAAGTAAGCACCACGAGGGCAAGTCTTTGCTTTTTTCTGTTTAATTCACAGGTGGCTCCTTGGTTCCTAGAATAGTTGCAGACAGATTAGTAGGCTTTCTGTTGAATAACATCTATGGAATGCATGAACGAGGAAGATCTAGAACCCTGGTAGTGTGAATTTTGGAGCCCTGCTTTGTAAGGAATTGGCACTCCTGTCAGTCAGAAGCGCATCTGAGTGCATGTATAGACTCGCTGACCCAAATAGGGGGCTATTTTTCTCACATACAAGAAATTTGGAAGGGGTGGGAGTCTAGGTCTAGGGAGCACTCTGTTCTATCTTTTATTCCCCAGGAGCCTTACCTCTATGCATGAGGCTTTCATCCTCATGTATGTGACAGTCACAGGACAGCCCTTCCATCTCAGCCCCAAGTCCTTTCACCAGGGCCAAGGAGAGAGAGAAAGAATCAAGAAGGGCAGCACCTTGGGGGGAGAAAGTGTTCGTAGGAATCTCTAGCAGCTGTCCGCATAGGTGTTTTTATCCAGAACTGCATCATCATCTGGCCAACCCTAAAGGTGAGGGAGCCTAGGATGGCGAGCAGATTGGCTGGTGTCAGTGCCACCTGGAATGAAATTGCAATTCTGTTAGAAAAGAAACAAATGGATAGTGGGTAAGCAAAGGATGGTTTCTGCCCCTGTAGCAGAACTACACAAGTCCTACGGGTGGTTCAAAATGAATACCCCTTCCCAAGGGCAAATAAAGGCAAAGTAAAATAAAAATGGAAAATAATTTTAAAAACTCAAACCCTTTTCATTTTTCCTCTCTTTTTCACTTTCCCCAGCCTTTTATTATGACTTTCCTAGCAACCAGGGGTGAAGTTCTCCCCAGAGTCAGTAGGAAATACTTTAAACATGTTTCAAAATAAATCCAACTGTTTATTTTCGTCTTAGTGGCCTGATATTCCATCTGTTTGCTAGTAAGTGTACAGGATGGTCATGTTTTAAATTCTTTTCTCTTAAATAGGAAACTCGGACTCCTGGAATGTTTCGGCTAGTGTTGCTCTTACTACAGGAGACTCCTAGGTGCTATTGTTCCTTATGGTGAGTCTTGTGTTTCTCCATGGAGAAGCTTTCATTATTTCCAGACTCTTATTGAACCATTATGAGACCGTTGAGACAGGATGAGAAATAAAAATGTCTACTTTGTGCACTGGGCTGTTATTCCTGGATCTTTACAATTGAGGTGGAGAAAGAAAACACCTCCGGAAAAATAATTTAAGAGGCGTGGCTGGTCGGTTGTCTCACGTTTGGTCCCAGGAGCCCTGTAGTTCATGCACAAATATGAAAAGGGCCACGTAAGTAAATTTTGGTGACATTTTTTATTTAAAAACCTCCCGCTGACAAAATCACCTTTTCCACCAAGCATCATCTCGGCACACAATTTAAAGGCTGGCCCGTCCAGTGAAGTGTCTTTGTGCCATGAGTTCTAGAGTTTCTTTTATAGAGTTCTTTCTCTGAGTGGTCATTTTGTGTTGGAATTAGTGTGTTGACCTCTCTGTGCCTTTGTGTTCCCCATTCATAAAAAAAAAATTGGCTGTAGTTTCTGATTGTATTGACGTGGAGGCACGGAGTCAAGTATCCTGACCCCAAAATACTTACCTCACACTAGCAGCATCATTTTCCAGGGCAAGACACCATTTCTGCAAGTAGATTTGTTAGGTTGATCAGAAGGGTTGAACCGTTCCTTCCAAAGAAGCAGACTTTTGCCCACTGTTGCTAATTGGCTAGATACTGGGTTTTTCATTTGTTTGTCTGTTTCTTCTAGCGTGTCTTATGCAATATCATATATTATTATCTCAGTGAGTTTCCTATGGGCATGTTAACTTGTTCTACACCCACATAAAATACTTTATTCTCTGGTTTTCTTATTAGATTTACTGACATGTCATTGTTGTACGATTATCATTTAACTGCCCAGGAAGAAGAAAGAACATGCTATTATACAACTCTTGGCAAAGCCAACACCAACGTAGGGAAATCATTAAGCTTCAGAAAGTTTTAACTTTCTTGTGCCCAATTTCTTATCATTAATCCAAGGCTGGTGTTCTTCCCTGACCCCGTCATCTTGTAAAGGAACTCAAGGGAGAACAGCGGACCGGGAACTGGAGAAGGGACAGAAATCAAGCTGAGCCCCAGCCACTTCCGGTGCCTGCACTTACATCAGTGATTCATCAAACTAATGGGGAGTTCTAATTCGGTGCTTTGCTCCCCTTAAGCCCTGTAATTGCGGTGTCTCTGAACCCAAAGGAAACACGTTGTGCTCTGCGTGCCCAGGCGCATAGCTTTTAAATCTTCATAACTCTGTAATTACTACAGCGCTTTCCTTCAAATCTGGCTCAATTTCACTTCCTTAATGAGCACTACAATCTTGATAAAGTTTGCAGTTTGCTGCCTCTGCTGTTCACAAGGACTCCGTCCCAGACTGATAACGCGAGTTGTAGATTGCACTCGCTCAAGTTCCTCTCAAAAAAGAGCTGATTTATTTCAGGACCACCGCAGTCAAAAGCACTTCCTCTGGGTCAAGGCCAGCGCCTGGTGTTTTCGTCACAGAAGGGTGCTTGGAAAGCAAATTCTGCACAGTTCAAGAAAAGGGGAGGTGTGGGGGGAGCCTATGAACCCTTGGGGGACGGCTGTTTAGCTTTGTTAGCGCCCTGCGCTCTAGAGATGGTGCTTCATTTTACCCAACTGAAGACTTCCCTTATAGCAAATATATGAAAAATCGACTTCCTCCTTATAAACAGAGCCCTGCCAAAGAGTGAAAATTACAAATCGGCTTAAAAAAATCAACAATATAATTTCCACATTCTTTCTCCTACCAACTGGTTTCCAGGATTTTTCAAAAGACTCGTTGGAAGTGCCATTTCATGATTCTAGTCAACAGCACGTCTTCTCTTGCAGCTGGCTGGAGGGTCTCTTAATTTTCGCCACTGTTTTGCTTTCAACCACGTGCTGATGCTTGGGCCCAGCTTTAGTTTTCCTGTTTCTAAGCTGGAAGAACCGGCACGGAACCCCGCATTGTGTTCAGAATCCCTGTATTCCCCGCAGACGGTGTTAATCGCTCTGGGACTCTGAATTGCACTTAATTCTTATCTCTATTATAGTTTGCTGGTGATGTACTACCTTGATTTGTTTACATGTCTATTTACCGTACTAGACTCCACCCTTTGAGAGTGGTGTTTATGTCTTCTTTCGTTTTCTATCCCTGGCAGCCAACAGAGGCCTGAGCACCCAATAGATGTTTGCACTCAGTAAATAAAGCTTCCAGTAAATGTTTGTTGCATAACCAGAAGAACGAATCAGTGAATGAACCTTTCCTGTTTGCTGTCACCATCTGCTTTAACTCTGTCCGTTATTTTGATGTATTTGCAGTTCTGACTAGATCCAGATTTGGCATGTTTAAAATTATATTCAGTTGTAAAATGTGAGGCTAGGAGTTCTGAAGATAAGGAAGAAGTCAAAATCTCTGCCATTGGAAACAATGTGAGCAATCAACAGTTCTTTGCAGGGAAGATAAAGAAGTTGGTTAGAACAGTCTTTGGATTCACAGTCTTTGGCCTTTTGGAAAAACCACTTAATAGCATTATTTTTTTTTTCTGCCCATGTTTCCCTGCATTCCCATGTTTTACTGCATTCCCCAGTAAAATGCAGAGAGAAACCCTTGTCCTTCATACTTTATAGGCTAAATGAGGATTTTTGAGGAAGAAAAGCACAAACTGAAACAAAGGAGAACCTTCGGGAGTGGTATATAGTCTTCCCCCCCCCGGAAAACTGTACACATGATAGTTGTCAATATGTATGCACCTGTGCTTGTGTGTATGGTGGCTTCATATTTTGATGTAGTAATGAATTCTTCCCCCTGTTCTTTCCTGGGAACATAGGTACACAAAGCTGAACTTAAGGTTCTTGAACCAGAAGAGCTTGGACTTTTGAGTTTCAAAAACGAAGCCGTGGATGCTTTGGACACAATGTTTATGCTGTGAACTTTAGCTCTGGGAGAATGCAAGCTTCCTGCAACAAGATGGTGCACGCCGAGGGGCTGCTGGCTTCCTCCGCGAAGCAGCAAAGCCGAAGGAGAGAGGGAGTTGGTGAATGTCAGAGCTCAGCTGCTAACATCAAACTTGGGAGAACCTCCTGGGGAGCACGAAGTGTGGCCTTCTGGCGTGGGAGAGAGAGGGGCCAGTAACATCTCCTGCAGTCCTTCTGTTGACTGTGCACATGCCTTCTTCTCCTATGTTCCATGGCTCTCTCATCTTTAGCTTTTATCTTGCCCTAAAGTTGTTTTTCTATGCTATAACTTTATTCGTGGGTACAGTTCAAGTATAGGATAACCATGAGCTCCAGAAAGTTTTCTGCTTGAATGTGAACCATATGACTCTCCAAGAGTTTCCCAAGAATGGCAACCTCTCCCTCCTCCTCCAGCCATCGCTAAGCACCCTTGAATCTGCTCTTCCTCCTTTGGCAAATACAATGTACCTCCATTACAAGATATTTTCACATTACATTTTATGGACATACCATATTCAAGTTGTTCCTTTTTACTTATGTAAACTTGATATATTTTTCTATCTGTAAAGTGGTTTGGGCAACTTGGGTTGATATATTTTTCTATCTGTAAAGTGGTTTGGGCAACTTGGGTTGCGACAGAATGCTCATAATTTTCCCCAATAAAATTAATGAAAATACTCTTTATTTAACAGCTTTTTACTTACTGACAGGGCTTTTAGGAGTGAATTAGAGTGATTAGGTGAGGAATAGGTACAACGGGGTGGAGGAAGGGAGACTCCAGTCACTATAATTACATGATTATGCTAACAAGCCCATGTATCTCCTGGAATTTCTTAGACAAAAGAAATATTTTTCAAGTATAAATTATGATGGTGCAGCACCAATTCTGGGATGTGTGAAACAGAGCAGACATTTTTGGTGAAGAATCTTTCAGGAATCTGTTTTGTTGCTCGTGAGGCTCTAGAGGAACTTGAGTGTTGGCACTGGTTCCCACTGGGCTGCAGCAGGCAGGAGCGCGGCTGTGGGCATGGCGACATAGATGGGGTATTTCATTCGTTTTACAATGCATTAGGTTTATACTGACCGAACATCAGCGTCTATGGGGAAATTGTGCTGGCCTTTGAGCTGCATGAGTTTGACTGCTGGGGATTAGGCCATGGGGTTATTTTTAAATGCTGCCTTTTCTTTCCATTTTGGCTACACGCTCACGGTAGTAAAGGCGCCCATGGGGTGGGGGGGTGGTATGTGACCAGGAGAGATGAATACACACAGAAGTAGTTAGAGCATCTGGCTTCAGACACCCACCTTGATTTCATCAGGTTTTTGTGGGAAAAGCCAGAGTAAAATGGTGTGATTGGGGATTTGAGTAAGGAAGGCACAGCTCCTGGATGTGTGGAAAACTCATCAGCATTAAGAATATTCATATATCTCATCATGATTACATGTGGTTGCTACACATTGATTGATTTCAGTATTTCGGTTCTAACATTTGGAGCCAAGCTGAAGAATGTGTGTGTGTGTGTAGGGTAGGCCACATAGGAGGGGCTTAAAATGTGAAGAGGCACAATGAGGCCAGGAGGCTGTCTCCAAGCTGTCCTTGCGCAGCTAACACACAGTTTTTATTTAGGTGGTGTCCCGGATGTAGAACAATCACCTTTCTAAAGGTGCCTTTATTCCTACTTCACAGTGGACTGAGAACGAGGGGGATCAAAAGCCAAAATCAAAGCTTTTAATTTTGAACCAAATGGCTGTATTAGCACATGACCAGGAGTCCAGGAGATTCCAAAGAGAGTTTTCCTTTTTGCATAGTTGAAGTGTGCTTTGAATCATTTTGAAATCTTGACCTCAGTGTATGCTGACTACGTCGTCTCGCCGGGGCAGACACCAAGGTCCCTAGCCTGTTCTTGAACTTAATTACCCCCTGGAGGAATCCTCTCCCTCCTGGAGGGGGACTCTCCCTGTCCTGGGAGACTCTTTTGCCCTCTCCTTCAATCAAGCCTGGAGGTGCCCCAGGGGCTCTGGGGCCCAGGAAGGAACTCACCAATGATCCCAAGCTCCCCTTAGGAGTGACAGCCCAAGCCGGCTCAGTGCCCCTGTGAATGCTCAGCTGGGCCCACTCCACTGGCCTCTTGAGTGCTATTAATAGGACAGCGTTGGGTGAGGGGGAGTGAGAGGCAGGGCAGACTCGCCACAAGGCTTGCTAACTGGCTGCCTTTAAAACCCCTCATTGTTCTTCATGCCTCAATATGTTTAGGGAGGAGTGTGTGGCTTGGCCACCTAGCAGAACTCATGTTCAGAAATTTGAACATATTAAAAAGTCAAGCTGAATTTGAAAACAACCAGCTCTAAGCTTTTTAGATTTGTGAGATAAAAAACAACTCCTAAAAGACCCTTTTCCAAAATATTTTTTAAATCATTTTTTGCTTGGAAACAAAACCAAATTTAAAGTTGTAAGAAATGTACAATGACTCCCAATATGCTCTTTACCTAGACTCATTATTTTGCCCATTTTTCCTCTGTCTTTGTACATAGACATCACTATTATCATCATTATTCTTGTTGTTATTACTGAACCGTTTATGTATACCTTGCAGACATCATGACCCTCAAATTTCCAGCCTGGATCTTTTATGAACAAGGACATTCCCTTGCCAAAATGTTATATATATATTTTTTGGTAGAATAATAGAAGGAAGGGTAGGATAAGAGAAGTGTGGGCCAGTCTGAAGCGCTGACTGTGGGGGCCCTGTGCAGGCTCCCACTAAAGGCTGGGAGAGAGGAGAGGAGGCACCACCGCAGGGCTGGAGGACTTTATTGTTGCCATAAAACATATTTTTTCCATGTTCTCTTTAGACACATGAAATGAAGGCTGCATTCCCAAGATCTGGCTTGTGGCTTTAAAATAAAAAAATATTTTTACAGTATTCTTTTTGGAGGGATGAAAGCATGTGTTTTATTAACATTTCCCAAACTCTTTTTTTAGGTTTTAGGCTGACAGCATCCAGCCTGCAGACTGTGGCAATCGAAATACATGCATTTTTAGAAATTATACCTTTCAGTTAACTGAAGGGGAAAACTTTCTTCTGTGAATCATCATCTCTCTGATAGAGAACCTGAAAATCCCTGTGTAGGATCAGCCTAGTAGGGTAACACACAGGTGATCCAGCTTATCTCACCTAACGTGCCCATGAGTTTTTCAAGCAGTTTTCTGGGGCTTTCACTCATTGGTGATTTGGGCCTCATTCATGATGCTCTTTAGACCTGGCCCAACGCAGGCTGCGGAGAGTTACCTGGGAAGAGCTATCAACAGCGGCTTGGTCACTCTGGGACGCGCCCAAGCCTCATCACCTCCCACCCCAGCTGTCTCACTACGCTTACAGAGCCCGGGGCTCTCTGAGGGGCAGCCCGGTTTTTCCTGCTAAGAACCCAAAGGACTTGCTCAGAGCTGGAATTCGGCGAAGCAACTTGCTCCAACACGCCAAATCTGCCGCACCCCCAATACCCCACCCTCCTGCCTCTGCGCTCGCTACCCACACCCCCAACCCCAATTTGAGGACTCCCCGTCCCCACCACGCTGAGCGTCTGAATCCTAACCCCTTGGATGCGAGTAAGTGTCTCTGCGGTGGAGTGCGCTGGGCGCGGCGAGGCCACCAGTGACTCCCAGCGGCCGCACAGGGCGGTGCGCCCCCCTCGCCCCGGCCTCCCTCCACCCTGCGTCCGCCCCGGCGCCCCCGCGCCGCCTCCTGCTCTCGGGCTGGAGGCGGATTCCTCTCTCCGGGTTTTCAAAGCGCCCTTCCGAAACCTCCTCCCCGCCCAGAGAGGGAGTGAGATCCCGGGCGCAGTCGCTCCCCGGAGCGGCCGAGGGGCGCGCGGGGAGAGGCCTGCGCCGGGGTACTTTCAAACTGAGGCGCGCGCACACACTCACACCGATACACACACACACACCCAGACACACACACACACACATACACGCCCATTTATATAGGCGGTGGCGGCGGCAGCGGCCGGGGCGGCGGCGGCGAGGCAGGAATGATGGAGCTGAGCCAGCCGACCCGGTTTGGAAGCAAGTGAGGAGAGCCCAGGCGCACCCCGGGATTTCTGTGCCCTGTTTTTGTCATCCTACCCAGGGAACGGTGCGCCCGGAGGAGGACCAGGTGGACTGATTTGCTAGAGGGGCGGGGAAGAGGAGGAGACCAGGTGAGCGGAGGAGCCCCCGCGTATCCAGACCGCCTGGTCGCGCCTTTGCCCGACTCCTGCTCCCTCTCCGCCCAGGTGGGCGCGCCCGGTTAACCGCTCGCAAGGGGCGCTTTGAGGAGACCAGAAAGTCGCGCGGCCCGGCTTCGCGGGATGCCTTTCGCTAAGAGGATCGTGGAGCCGCAGTGGCTGTGCCGGCAGCGGCGCCCGGCGCCCGGCCCGGCGGAGGACGCTAACGGAGGCAGCGCTGAGCCGCCGCCGCCCCTGCAGCCGTCCGGCCGACGGGACGAGGCCGTGGCGCTGGGGCCGGAGGATCCTACCCGCGCGCCCCCCGCGCCGACCGACCAGGAGCAGCCGCCACACGGAGAGGCGCCAGCAGCCGGCGAGGAGAGCGCGGCGGGGGTCGCGGAGGCGGCGTCCCCGGCTGGCGAGGCGTCCTCGGCGGCGGCCGCCGCGGTGCTGCTCATGCTGGACCTGTGCGCGGTGAGCAACGCCGCGCTGGCCCGCGTCCTCCGGCAGCTCTCGGACGTGGCCCGGCACGCGTGCAGTCTCTTCCAGGAGCTCGAGAGCGACATCCAGCTGACCCACCGCCGCGTCTGGGCGCTGCAGGGCAAGCTCGGCGGCGTGCAGCGCGTCCTCGGCACGCTGGACCCCAAGCAGGAGGCAGTGCGTGAGTACCCGCGCCGTCCGCCCGCCGGGCGCTGCGCTCCGGCGCCGCACCCTCGCGCCCTCCCCGGTCGCCGCAATCCCAGCCCCGCAGCGCCGCGCCCGCTGCAGCTTGCACCTTACTCTCGCCTCCGCACCCTCCCCTCCTCTGGGACCCACCCCAGTCCTTCCCGTGCTGGGAGTTCCCGCTGGGCCAGAGGCAGGGATGCAGTCGCGGGGCGGGGGGGGGGGCGGGTAGAAAGTTAAAGGGGCGGCCTGGAAACTCGTAGGCAGCCGCGGGCTGAGAGGGAGAGTGTTGGGGACACAGGAGGCAGAGGGGCCTGTCATTCATTCCCGGGACTCGCCTTCCCCCGGAGGGGGGGGATTGGTGCAACTTCTGTGGTTTCCAGCAGCCCAACCTCGAGCCCTGTAGTACCCTCCATGCGTGCTTGGGGGCTTGAGGAGTAGTGAGCGTCCTTTTAGGGCTTTTGTAACGCCGTAGCGGTTTTGTCACTCTTACTGTTACCTCAGGGTCTGCGCCGAGCCCCGAACTTGTGCCTTGCGCTTGCGTGCGACGTAGCGCGGCGCCGCTCGTCGCGCAAGTGAACTCCGGAGCCTCTGCTCTAACCTTGTGGCCCAGAGGGGCCGCGGGGATGAACGTGGAGGCAGGAGCGTCCCAGTCCCTGGGCATCTTTCCTGTGCCCACCAGCATAGGATTCCTACTAAATGGCTCTCTGGCTGTCTGCCTTCTGAGAATCCGGGAGGCGTGTCCCCGTGCCCCCTCCCCCACCGTGCACTGTCGCCCAAATTCTACCCGCATATGCAAGACCCTTGGGCATCTTTGCTCCCCTTTAACTTCACTCTTGCGACACCCTAGGGCTCCCAGTAAATGTCATTCTGTGTCATCTGCCCTCCCAGGGGCGCTCAGGAGGGTCCTTTGGCGCACAGTCGGTCAAATCAGGCGGCGGCCGAATCCTTTAGGAACGAACCGACGGTGGGCGGGAGCGCTAGGCCCGCGCGCCGGTCCTTTGGCGCCTAGTCCGGCTGCGACGCTCGCGGCGAAGGTGATGTCAGCGGCTCTGACTTACATAAGAAGCTTCCTCCGTTGCTGCAGCAGCTGCGCCCGAGCGCGGTGGCCGCGGAGCGCGCGAGGTGAGGGCGCTGTCGCGGCACCCTTCCTCGGGGATTTCCGGGCACCTCTGCCCTGCATCCCAGCCCCGGCCTCCTCGCCGACGCTCCCCGCTCGCGCACCTCCCCCCCCCAACAAAAACCCCTTTGCACCGCGCGCCCCGGGAATTCGCTGCTTTTCTGCAATAACAATAATAATAAGCGTAATGAATAAATGATGTGCGCGATCGGTTTTCGCAGCTGTAAAAGACCCAGAGTTGGGTTAATGACTGGTTGTTTAAAAGGGCAATTCCGGGATGAGTTCTGGAAAGAATTAGGACTGCCGTAGGCCAAGTCGTATTTTACTTTTGGGACTTGAAATGAGCGCTTTAATCCTGCCTCTTTTTTTTTTTTTTTTTAAAAAAAAAAAAAAACCCCAAACCACACAGCAGGGACAAGCCCTTCACTTTCTACAGCGCTGATATCTGGGGAGTGCGGCTGGGGTGAGTGGTGATTTCACTTCAAAAGAACTGGAGGGAATTTTGAAGACTGTTGAGTGGTGCATACATTTCTGTGTGTGCGTGTGGGGGGGCACATCGCTCCTTAAATTAGATCTCACACAAGTGAAACTCAGTGCTGGAGCAGAATTGGCCCCCTTCTCCCCTCCTAGAGACAGCAGTGGGCAGTTAGGTATCTGGCATTTAGCAGTCCTTTCAGGCCCTTTTACAGGAGTGCAAACTAATGGTTGATGGAGAAAGGATTTTTGATGATTATATATCCTTTATACGTATTTATACATAAATAGATAAAGATGGGGCTAATTAATACCCAGGAATGAACTTAAAATCTCCTATTTTTAAATTTTTCTAAAACATTATCTCCACACTTTGTGTCCAGACTTTTCTCTTCTTTTGTCCATATAAATTTAGGATGGCGGGGCGCCTGGGTGGCAGAGCGGTTAGGCGTCTGCCTTCGGCTCAGGGCGTGATCCCGGCGTTGTGGGATTGAGCCCCACGTCAGGCTCCTCTGCTATGAGCCTGCTTCTTCCTCTCCCACTCCCCCCTGCTTGTGTTCCCTCTCTCGCTGGCTGTCTCTATCTCTGTCTTATAAATAAATAAAAAATCTTTAAAAAAAAATTAGGATGGCATTGTTGTTGTTTGATGTCATAGAAAACATTACCTTTGGATGGAAAAGCACAATATTTATTATGTGTTTTCATTTGGGTTTCCTAGCATGCAGACAGAGACAAGGATTTCTGTGTGAGTAGTTTATTTGAGAGGGGATTCCAGGAAGCACAAGGAGGTGGGGGTGGGAAAGTGGGTCAGGGAGGGGAGGAAAACTCATGCAAGTGGTGGGCAGCTTACCACTGTGGGCAACTGGGGTTCAATCCAACACACACCTCAGAAATGTTCCACTGAGGAGTGAGGAAGCTGGAGTATTTACCCACCAACTTCCACCCCTCCTGATGGAAAGTAGCTCTTGGAGCATGAACTCTCTGGCTCCCGGGGCCTGCACCATGTGTGGGGTCAGCATGCTCCTGGGCCAGGTAGAGAGTTACAAAAAGCCAATTTCCTATACAGGAATGTCTGCAGGGGTCCTCTGGGGAGGGCACAGGGGCTATGGATGGGCTGTCCATGACATCTACTACATTATGCATCTCCCTTCAGCACTGCTCAAGGCTTGGGGGACTTTCGAAGGGAGAGGAAGCCAAAAAGTGACTCACGCTCCCTTTTCTCCTCATTTCAAGGTGTCTGGGTACCTTCATACCCCCTGGGGAGCCTTCCCACCCTGATCATTGTCCCTGTGTAGTCTGCACGCTGCTTCGTCCATGTGCACGCAGCTGCTTGCTCTTGCCTTGAGCCAGGCTGGGGTGGCTTTTGCAGGGGTGACATGATCTGACATACACTTCAGTGAAGTCACTCAGGAGGCAAGTCTGGAGGCTGGTAGACCAGTTAGTGTGACTGGTGACAGGTGGTCAGGACTAGGGAGGTGTCTATAGAGACAGTGAAAAGTGATAGGATTCTGAATTGACAGGATTTACTGATTATTTTTTTAAAGATTTTTTTTAATTTTTATTTTTTATAATTTTTTATTATGTTAGTCACCATACAGTGCATCCCTAGTTTTTGATGTAATGTTCCATGATTCATTACTTGCGTATAACACCCAGTGCACCATGCAATACGTGCCCTCCTTACTACCCATCACCAGCCTATCCCATTCCCCCACCCTCCTCCCCTCTGAAGTCTTCAGTTTGTTTCTCATCGTCCATAGTCTCTCATGCTTCATTTCCCCTTCTGATTACCCCCCCATTCTTCCCTTCCTTCTCCTACTGATCTTCCTACTTCTTATATTCCGTAAATGAGTGAAACCATATGATAATTGTCTTTCTCTGCTTGACTTATTTCACTTAGCATTATCTCCTCCAGTCCCGTCCATGTTGCAGCAAATGTTGAGAAATCGTTTTTTCTGATGGCTGAGTAATATTCCATTGTATATATTGGACCACAGCTTCTTAATCCAGTCATCTGTTGAAGGGCATCTCGGCTCCTTCCATGATTTGGCTATTGTGGACAATGCAGCTATGAACATTGGGGTGCATATGGCCCTTCTCTTCACTACGTCTGTATCTTTGGGGTAAATACCCAGTAGTGCAGTGGCTGGATCATAGGGTAGCTCAATTTTTAACTTTTTAAGGGACTTCCACACTGTTTTCCAGAGTGGCTGAACCAACTTGCATTCCCACCAACAGCGTAAGAGGGATCCCCTTTCTCCACATCCTCGCCAACATTTGTTGTTTCCTGCCTTGTCTATTTTTGCCATTCTGACTGGCATAAGGTGGTATCTCAATGTGGTTTTAATTTGAATTTCCCTGATGGGAACATGAACATTTTTTCATGTGTCTGTTAGCCATTTGTATGTCTTCATTGGAAAAGTGTCTGTATCTTCTGCACATTTTTTTGATTATTTGTTACCCATGTATTGAGTTTGAGAAGTTCTTTGTAGATCTTGGATACTAATCTTTTATCTGTAGTTGAATTGACAGGATTTGTTAATTGGATTGGGTATAAGGTATGAGTGGAAAAAAATAATTATGGATGACTTCTAGTTGTTTTTTTTTTTTAACAACTTGTGGAAGACGGTACTATTTCCAGAAATGGGTAAGGCTAGTGGAAGAGTGAATATTTTATTTGTGTGTGTGTGAGACATCAATAGTTTTGTATTTTTGCCATATTAACTTGAGATGCCTTACGTGTCTTAGACAATTAGATGTGTAAGTTCTGAGCTCAAGAGAGAGGCCCAGACTGGAGATGTGAGTGTGAGACATACAGGTTGAGATGGCTGGTGGGATGCTGAGCTGGTGGGGGGGATGGGGTGCTCTTACACGATCGCGTTGATTTTCTCCGTGCGGTGCATAGTGAGGTCCTCAGCTGAGATGGTGTTGGTAATGTGAGGAGAGAAGGCCGGGTGTTAATGTTGTCTCAGGGAGGGAACATGGATGTAGTAAGGAAGTATAGCAGGATTACCTGGCTGTGTGGAGAGCCTTCTGAGATTTACGGTCATAAACTTGAAGTAAGTCCAGCTTTTCAGTCACTAAAACCTGAGACTTTGGAGTCACTTCATGAGCCTCAACTCCAAACCATTCATCCTCAGACATTTTAATGTCATTGGCTTTTTGGTTGTTGTTGATTGCATTTGTTACTGAGTTTTAAAGTACATTTTGTAATGAACTTTAACATTCCTACAGAAAAATGCAGAGACCACAAATGTACAGTTTGGTTAATTTTCACAAAGTGAACAAATATTGTAACCATCACCCAGATTGAGAAATAAAGCATTACTGTATCCGGAAACATCCTCCCAGGCCCTTTACCAGTCACTGTCCCCTCCCCAAAAGCAACCGCTCTTCTGACTCCTACCCTCTCAATTAGATTGTCTTGGTTTTGAACCTTATGTAAGTGGAGTCACACACTATATACTTGTCGGGTGAACAGTGCTAGACACAAATTTACGTTTGTAAGATTCTTCCGTGTCATTGCATAGACAGTGGGTTGCTCATTCTCATTGCTGAATGAAATTATGTGTTGTGCGCATACTCCACAATTCCTTGATCCATTCTCCTGATCATGGACATTTGGGTTTCCAGTTTAGGGCTATTGCCACAAAAATTTCTTTCACATGTGTTTTGATGAGCGACTGTATCCACAGCTGTTTGGCATGTATTTGAGAGTGGAATTGCTGGAGCACAGGGGATGGATATGTTTGGCTTTTGTAGCTCCTGCCTACAGTTTTCTAAACTGGTGGTGACAGTTTACACTCCCAGAAGTGTATGGAAGTTCCAGTTGCTCCACATCCTCACCGACACTGGTACTCTTTTTAACTACAGCTATACCGGTGGGTAGGTAATACAGTTCTCACTGTGGTTTTAATTTACATTTCTCTGATAGCTTGTGAGATTGCACACTTTTTCATATATATTTTTGGCTCTTTGGATATGCTGTTTTGTTAACTGCCTGTTAATGGCTTTTGCTCATTTTTCAGTAAATTTTTTTGTACCTTTAAAAATTGAAGGTGTTCTTTATACATTGTGGATATGCATCATGGGTGAGCTCTAGATAATGCAAATACCTTCTCTAACTCTGTAGATTGTCTTTTTACTCTCTTAGTGTTATCTTTTGGTGAGCAAATGTTCTTATTTTTATGTAGTTTGGTTTATCAATCTTTATCGTCATGGTTAGTGTTTTTGTGTTCTATTCTGTTTCCTCTTAAACAAATTCCTCACCGACCCCAAGTTCATAGAGATATTCTTCTATGTTCTAGACATTTTTTTGTTTTCCCTTTGTCATTTCCATCCATGAGTCCTATGACATTGATATTTGCAAGTGATGTGAGGTAGGGGGTCAAGATTAATTTTTCTTTATCAATGCACAGTTAATCCATTACCACTTACTGAAAAGACCATCATTTCTCCATTGCACTGCAGTGATGCCTTTGTCCTCTATTGAGTGGATTTTTATTTTTTATTATTTATTTTTAAAAGATTTTATTTATTTATTTGACAGAGAGACAGCCAGCAAGAGAGGGAACACAAACAGGGGGAGTGGGAGAGGAAGAAGCAGGCTCCCAGCGAAGGACCCCAATGTGGGGCTCGATCCCAGGACCCCGGGATCACGCCCTGAGCTGAAGGCAGGTGCTTAACGACTGAGCCACCCAGGCGCCCCTGGATTTTTATTTTTTAGCTGATATTTATTGAGTTCTGCTATATGTCAGGCTTTGTGCTAAGATATTTATATGAATCACCTTATTTAATCTTCACAATAACTCTGTGAGAGACGTACTATTATTTCCCCACCTTACTGAGGGTTAGCAACTTGCTCTAGGTAGCAACAGCTAGAAAGTGCTGGAGTCTAGAATTAGGATCCCGGTCTGAGCCCACAAACTATGTTCCAAGCACCAGACTTTTCTCCCATGCACTGCTACACAAATCCGGGGGAATTACTATATTAAAATCAAGGCCCTTCTCTATATGCTTCTGTCCCTGTGACAGCCTCCATCTCTCTGCCTTCTCCATCTATTACCCTAACCCAGTCGTACTGAACTACTGGGTGTTCCCCAACTTGCCAGCCTTTCTCATTCTTCGTGCCTATGTGTATACTACTCTTTCCTTCTGGAACATTTCACTGGTTAATTCCTACTCAATCTTTGGTACTCACCCAACACATCATCTTCTCTATGAAGCAGAACCTGATTCCTTGCCTACCACCTCTCTACCTACAAGTTTTCTAGAACTGTGTGCTAACTTTTATCATAGCTTTTCTCATACCGAACAGCAGACAGCGTTGGTGCTCTGTCTGTATTCCTTCAGCCCTCCCCTCTCATGCTGAAGGCTGCTGACTGTGTCTATGGCTTTTTTCCCTTGGCCAGTGGACCATGGTTGGTCTTGAACAGAGGGAAAGCCAGAAGTGCCAGGGAGTTAAATGCCCCTGAAGCAGTAGTCAACCAATGATGGCTGGAGCACTGATGTGTGAATGCCCCAGTTTCCTTGTATGTTGCACGCCATCTCTCAGGGATCCCCAGTAAGACTGAACTCTAGTTGCCCACAGTGCTGACTTATTTGATAATGTACTGTGTATTCTCCATCTCACTTTCTTGCATACCTATGGGTGGTTCTTGGGGTCTCCTTCCACAGAAACTACTTGAACTTGCACTCATAGGATCTGGGGGAACTCAGACCAAAACAATCTGTTTAATTTTTGAACTATGAAGGCAAAGACCTAGGGCCAGGAGTATAGTAGAGGTGATGTTTCTCACTCTTTTTCCTTGAACTATGTACCCCGGATTATTACATTAGCCAGATGCGCTCCAGTGGGTCTGGAAATAACTTCTTACCCTTTGGAGGATAGCTTCAGTACTTCAGGGATGAGAAAGGACATGGAAGGAACTCAAGTCTGCTATGATGAAGACACATCCGCTCAGTTCTTCAGTGTTCCATTGGGCAGCCTTTGAGAGTACCATTTATGCTCCTGTGGAATGGGGTCAGTGATGGCCCCAGGAGATCCAAACTCCCTGTTCGAGAAGCATAATTTCAGCCAGAGCAGACACAGAAACTGCTAAACCCAGAAAGATATTAGGAAGTAACACATTGGGTGAATATATCATTTCGGGCTCATATGGTAACACTAATCATGGGTTCATTTTGTTCTTGAAGGGATGATCCTTTCCCTCCCCCCATTCTGTTCATTCTACCACTTGCAAAACCCCCTTGTAGTCTGGTTAATGTGTTTTTTTTTGGATGTTTGAGTAACTGTGGTTAGATTTCTTTTCCTCCTGTCTCTGCTCAGCGAGCTTCTCTGATGCGTTAGGAGATCCTAACAGCTCCATTGAAAGCTGCTTTTAAATCCATCAGGGAACAACTGAGAAGAAAGCAATCTTTCAAAGGTTAATAATTCATGGTTGTAATTTCCTCATAACTAGTAACAGCAACACATTTCCTTCTAGACTTTTCTAGTTGTACTGGATTGGGCTTTTAAATCAAAACTACTGAACACTTTACCTAGGAAATCCTTGAGATTCTTTGGGGCTGATGATGGTAACAAAAAAGATTTCTTTCTTCCTGTTTGTGGAGGCCTTTCCCACATAATGCCATCAGGAAAGTGTAAATTCCACATAAGCTCTCAGAAACGACTGGAGTCTCAGAGCTTCTGGCCTACCTTTAATGGGCATTACCTTTAAATTGCGATGACATGTGAAATCTCTCCTATTGTCCAGGAGTCTTAAGGAGTCATTGACTTCACATAACACTTTGAAATTGTAGGGACAAAGACAATTTTCGACGTAGTTGGAATTTTATTTTGACAGCTCAGTTTTATTTTTTTTCTTTTCTTTTTACTATCAAAACTCGTGGAACATGAGATTTTATAGGACACTCTATTACAAAATCATGGGAAGAGTATGCCTGGAACAAACCATCAATCACAAAGATTCCTGAAAGTTCTTTTTTTATCAAGAATTCCTCATTAATAATTTCCTGATAATAAGTGAAATAAAAAATAACGAGGTAGGAGTGGTTTCTCAATGTAAGGCTCTCATTCTAAGGTCTAAATCTGTGGAAACAAGGTTTTGGAGACCACTTCTACCAGACTGCAAGGCCACAAAGGGCAGAGATCCCGTCTGGCTCATCTTTGTTGAATGACTGAGACAGGCATGGTCAATTTTTGTTTCTGACAGTAATGTCCACTGCTCTCAATTTGCTAATGAATATGAGAAGGCTTGTGTGTCCAGAAACAGGAATCTGAGGACCTGGGCATCCATATGCTGAAAGATTACTTAACTATGAAGTACCTAGTCCTTGAATGTGAAACTAACCAAGAATAAAATGAATTTCACTGGAGTTGGAGAATCTTAGATCCCAGACTTGGGAAAGACCTAAGCATCTATCAAATCCAACCTCCCGGCCAGGGTTGCAGAGCACAAATGGACCCATTCCTGTCTTCGTATGGATGCCCTGCTGGGACTAAGTGGCCCAGTGGCCCTTGCTGTTTTAACCATTGCACGACATTATCGCTGCATTGCTGCTTTTATGGCCGGCGACTTTGGTCTACAGCAGCCGTTCTTTTACACGAGGTTTCCTCTATTCCATTGTGCACTTGGTATTTTGAACTTAAATTTCACAAGACTCGCCCATTGTCTCTGTTAAATTGAATCTTGCTTGCTTTGCTCTTTCATTTCCAATCAGTGGTGATGGTTTAAAGTCTTGATTCACTGTGTCAGCTGTTGCCCACAGCATTTTGCTCTCTGCAGACATCATAAACATGATTCTAGCTCATCACCCACATCTTTGATAAAATGATTGTTCAGACGGACTCAAGGCCAGAGTCCATTGGCAGGCAGTACTAGCAGTGTCCCTCCAAGCTGACGTCTGTTCATCAACATTCCTTGGGTACCATTGTTGCAGCAGCCACAGATGTACCCCCCACCTTCCCATTGAAACCACATTTCTCCACCTTGCCCACAAGATCTATCATCATGAGCAATTGTCAAATGGTTTGCTGAAATCAAGATACCATATGTCTGTAGCATTCCTTTGATCTCCCAGTGTAATAGGGCTACTCAAAAGGGAAATGAGGTTAGTCTGGCTCAAACTGGACTTGCTTGCAGCCATCAGAGGGGCCATTTAAATTTTCTTGTATAGAATGGATAAAGAGATTACTTTGTGGAATCTGCTTTGGTGTTTTGGCCAGAGAGTGACTGCAGCATCGGACTCTCTGGGTCCTAGGGTCCATTTCTCTGACTCCAAAGTGCCTGGTTTGTAAAAGGCAGAGAGAATCAGAGTGCTTATCTCTTTCTTTTAGGATGGCTGGTGAGAACCTCATGTCCTTGTCATCTGGTCCTTAAGGAAAGGTTTGGGATTCATGACCTTTGGCGTTTTTTCAGCTCAGTTTGAGTAAGGTTGGTGAGTGTCCGGTTTATCTAATTGTTGAGAAGCAAGCAAGAATGTGGCTAAGAGCGAGGGCTCTCAAGTCAGACCACAAGGGTTCAAATCCCATCTCCACCCCTTCATGGCTGTATGACTTCAGACAATTTTCTGAATATTTCTTTTTCTTTGTCTGTTATGTGATGGAGATAAAAGCAGTACCTCCCACATCCTGTTGTCAACCGGATGGAAGGAGTTGGGGTGTAGGGGCGCTGGGGTCAGTGCCTGGCACGTGGTGAGCCCCTGCTAATTACTGGTTCGTGTTTTATTCCCGCTATCATTGGATCACGTGGAGTGGGAGGCATGTGTTAATTTTTCCCAAGTAGGTGAGACCTGTGCCTAAATCTGTGCCATGCGGGGTCGGGGGGCAGGAGACCACTGAGCTGAGCGCTGTGTCCCCCTGCATGGTGAACTGCTAAGATTTCGGTGCTCTTTGTGTGCTCTTTTTATTATGCAGAGAAGTATCGAAATAAAAAAACATTTGACCAGTGATCTTATCATTTAGATTCGTGCATTTCTTAGGCACCTGCCATAGGCACTTGAGTTTCATTAGTGAGCACAAAGTTACCAAGAGCTTTCAGTGGAGGGAGACAAACCATAAAGAACAAACGTAATACCTTTCAGGAGATCAGACAGCATCTAAGGAGGTGTGTTCTGGGTAAAAAGAACCTGGGGCAGGGTGAGGGGCAGCCAGGGGATTGGCGCGGGGCTGCGGTGTCCCGGGGGTGGTCAGATGGGCCTCATTAAGGAAGCAGCGTTGGAGCGCAGATTGGAAAGAGGTGCTGGAGGTAATGACACCGGCAGCTGGAGGAAGAGGGCTCTAGCAGACGAACCTCTGGGCTGCAGCACGCTTGGCTTGGTGGAGGGATGGCAAGGGGGCCAGCCTGGTGGATGTGGAGTAAGGAGAGGGGTGGGAGGAGAGGAGGCCAGGGAGGTGGGGCAGAGGGTGGCTCAGGGAGGGTTTAGTAGGCCATGGGGAGGATTTTGTTTTTCACTCTGAGTGAAATGGGGACTCATTGGAGTGTTTTTTTTTTAAACATTTTATTTATTTATTTGACAGAGATAGAGACAGCCAGCGAGAGAGGGAACACAAGCAGGGGGAGTGAGAGGAAGAAGCAGGCTTCCAGCAGAGGAGCCCGATGTGGGGCTTGATCCCATAATGCCGGGATCACGCCCTGAGCCGAAGGCAGACGCTTAACCGCTGTGCCACCCAGGCGCCCCTCATTGGAGTGTTTTAAGCCTAGGGGTAATACGACTGACTTCGGGTTGGAAAAAAAAAAAGATCACGTTTGCTATTGTGATAGGAGGAGGCTGTGTGGGGGGAGGGGGAGGCCAGGGTAGAAGCAGGGAGAGAGCGATGGGAGGCCGTTGCAATTCCCCCCCCCCCCCCG
>NC_048238.1:14063069-14101612 GCF_002007445.2 Ailuropoda melanoleuca
TGGTGGTGGTTTGGCAGAAGGAATAAGAAGTGGCTGGATCCAGTTTGGAGCTGTCGATATTTTTTGTTTCAAGGTTTAGGGCCAGGCGATACAACCACAACCTGTACAGAAAGGCATACAATTGAAAAGGAATGGAAAGCTCTCCTCCCCTCTTACCCTGCCAGACTCGCTTCAAAGGGAACCATGTTAGAACGTGTTGTACTCCTTCTAGGAGGAGCACAAAGCAAATTCTAACCTACATCTGGTGCCTTTTGTAAAGCTGCTTCTGAAAGTCCAGGAGGTCGGCCCTTCTAGAGTCTTGTTGATTAACCTCATTTTGCTATCTTGGAAAAATTTAAAAGGTGTTCTAATACTCTTTTTTAAAAAAATCAAGGTCTAATTTCCATATGTTGAAATGTACAGCTCTCAAGTGTGTAGTTCGATGCGTGTTCACAACCGTATTGACCCGTGTAACCCACACCCCTATTAAGTTAGGGACTGTTCCCTCGCCCCAGACAGATAATACTTGTTGGAGTTAGGAGAGTGCTGTTTGAGCTCTGCTGCCCTCACGTTAGCCCCTACCGGGCCTGTTGGATGACTGTGGGCGCAGAAGAAAATCTTTCCACAGGGGCTTCGGGGTTTCCCAGTAGGATCAGACTGAGAACTCGTGACTCTGTGTATAAGATTTTCTTTCTTTTAAGATGTATTTATATATTTGAGAGACAGACCGTGTAAGCACATGAGAGAGCATGAGCCGGGGGAGGGGGGAAGGCAGAGGGAGAGAGAATCTCCAGCAGACTCCCTGCTGAGCTTGGAGCCCAATGTGGGGTTCGATCCCATGACCCCAAGATCATGACCTGAGCCAAAACCAAGAGTCAGACGCTTAACCGACTGAGCCACCCAGGTGCCCCAAGATTTTCAAGACAAATTGCAATGGTTCCCTCACTTTGGTCTGATGACACTGGCTGTTTATGACATCGTGATGCTGAGCTTTAGGGAAGATCTGGGACAGGGATAAGAATCTGGTCTCAGAGGCCCCAGGATTAACTTAGAAGGAGTTTTTCTAAGATAAAGCTAAAATAACATTTTAAAGGACATGAAAAAAAAAAAGGAATGTGTTCATCTCAGGCAAATTTCGAAGTAGCAGGGAATACTGATTTGTACGTGTGTTTTCCGCTGATGCTGATGCTTGAAGCCTAGTTGGAGGATGAAGAAAGTTTTTTAAAATCTGATTTCTGATTATTCCAAGTGCATTTAGGTTTGAGGAATAAGAAGCCTTATTCTGGAATTCAGCTCCTCTTGATTTTTGATGCTAGACGTCTGAGGGACGGAAGAGCTAGTAGCTATGAGGAGGGATGACAGCCAGTGAGACATAACGTTCATTAGAATTTAATATCAATATTTATGTTTCTCTCCAGCGTGCATCTGAACTCTGTTCCTCGAGCCTGTATTTATATTTTAATAATGCAAGTAAAGCTGTATTTTCCTTTATAATTTCACATCAGAGTCAGCCACCCCCCTCTTCACCCCTGCAGCGCTTCGACTGCAAGATGGCGCATGTTTACTGAGAGTTCACTTCTAGAGATGAACTTCGAGGGGGGAAAGTGTGGCATGAATAAATACCACAGAAATCCTTTTCCATGAGAAGTCATAGGGCTTTCTGCTTCACAAACAGGAGCTATGGATGGATGCTTCAAAGTTTGGGGCGATGTGGGGCAAAGTGGGCAAACCAAGAAGAGACCCTGAAGGGTTTTGAAGAGTTTCACTTGGGTTAAAGCCTTCTGTGTGAGACAAGAGAGGTTGGAACTCTGCTCAGGTATCAGATGTCACCAGTGCTCATCTGGCAAAGTTTTAGCCTTTGCTAATTAAAACTAATCCAATTGCATGAAGAAAAATACGTTGCATAAAGTTGCCGATTGCGTGGCTTTATTTTAACTCTTTGCCCTATACCCTGAGACCAGCAAAGCTCAGGCTGGCGATAGGGTGGGACGAGATGGTGAGAAATGGGATTCACTTACAAATTCACTTGAGTAAAGACAGTGAGCAGGCAGGCTATTAAGAGTATTGGCTTGTCAGTGTAAATTTGAAGCCCTTTCATGTTTTCTTGATTTGTCAACTCAGATGTTTTAATGGCTGTTGAGTGAGAAGGAAAGTTAAAAAAACAAAACATAAAAAAAAAAACCCGAGTCTTTCCTCTCCTTCTTACCTTGTACTTTGTTTTCTTTCCAAGTTGCTCTGTATGTTTTTCTGTGGCCTTCAGCTTGGTTGGATCAAGCCGTGCACTTAGGAAGCTTAGGTTCAAGGTTTGCTCCCAGAGGGACTGGAATTTTGTCATGATCACCGGCTGTGTTCCTAATCATGGTCACTTTTCTAGTAGAAGTACATGTTGGCCTTTGATTCTCTCGGTTCCACTGCTTGCCAGCTGTGCTGTGCAATCTTAGACAAGTTCTTCATTTCTGTGCCTTAGTTTCCTTATCTGCGAAATGGGGACACTATGAGTACTCACCACGTCGAATCATTGTGAAGATGAAGTGAGTCCATCCACGGAGAGCAGCAGCAATGTGGGGCGCATACACAGAATACAATACGTGTGTGCTGGGGGTGCTATTATTTTTCTTACTTGTATCATGATTATTATCAGGAGCTTGGGAAAAGGAAATAGGTATAAAAATGGATAAAACCCAGTCCCCCTGGCTCCTCAACCAGTGTAAATATTCTGGTCAGCTGGTTGTGTGGTAAAAAATGAGGACAAAAGAATGCCACCCCGTTTTCTGGCTTGGCTGACCTAACTCATGCTGTGGAGCACTGCAAGAACAATTTAGCATCTGGCAGCCATTAGGCCCTCATTCTTGTGGGGTGTGGACTTCTGACGGCGGGTAAAGGCCTGGCTTAGGATGTGTGCCATTGTGGAAGTGGTGCCGAGTGTAGACACCCATGCCCTTGCTTTCTGGGACTGTCTGTACTGTCTCCAATAATGACATGTCCAGGGCTTTGTCCTCTGCTCATTGTAGTCAGACAATGGAACAGGTAGCAGAAGAGAGGAGATGATAGATCTGCACAGACCGTGACGGAGAACGCCTAAGGTGTTCACCAACTCTTCCCTTTTCTTCCTGGGCACATGGCCAGACTACATTTCCCAGCCTCCCTTGCAGTTAGGTTCAACCATGTGACTGAGTTCTGTCCAATGGCTGTGGGAGGGATAATTGCCTCGCCCTAGGATGGATGTATAAACGCTCCTACCTAATCCCCTGCAGTTTCTTTCTTCTTGACTCTGTTGGCTTCATGTAGAGGGTTCAGCAGAGGACTCCGAGGCCCTTCGGGATGGTAGGGCCACCAGAGGGGAAAAGCCCAGGTCCCTGAATCACCACATGAAAGGCTGCCTGCCAACGCCCGATTGGACTGCACAGGAGGGAGAAGTAAACTTTCCTTGTTACGTTTAGGAGTTTTTTGGGGCAGTTAGCACTAGCGGACCGCAACGCAGAAGTACAGTGCAGGCAGGAGAAAGGACTGCTTTTCCCGAAAATGCACAGATGATGAAAGCACTGCCAAGTGTTTGGTGTTCTTTAACTGAATAAAAGAGGCACTAAACTGTAGGATCTTTTTCTGAGAGACATAAAGAGTTTCTCTGGGTGACCAGAGCAGTGTGGCAGCTTTCTTTAAGTAAGGAAATGGCAATAAAAACTTTTTGACAGACTTCCAGCTTCTGGAGAAATGATGCTACCTGGAACCGAAAGAACACTCTCTCTCCCTCTCTCTCCACCCCCCCTTGTATAAATGGTATACGTACATTTGTAAAACTTGAAAGATCTCATCATACCACAAATACAGAAACGCACACAAATCGTAAGTGTACAGCTCAGTGAATTCTCACAAATTGAGCACAACTCTGTAGCCAGCACCTGGAATAAGAAACAACATTTGCAAACTTCTAGCAATGTTACTGTCCAGTCATACCTTCCCAAGGGTAGCCAGTATGCTAACTTCTTACAGTGTAGATCATTTTGGCTTATTTTGGAATCATATACCACGCGCTTTTTTTATATCTGGATTTTTTTTTGCTCAAAATTATATTTGTGACCCATTCAGGTTGTGGCATGTAGCTGTAGTTTATTTTCATTGTTGTATAGTATTCCTTTCTATAAATGTACCATGTTTTGTCTATTCTACTTATCAATGAGCATTTGAGTAATTTTCAGTTTTAGCTCTTTTGAATAATGTTGCTATGGACATCCTGGTTCCTGTCTTTTGATGAACATACCTACACATTTCTGTTTGGTAAAAACTCCCTGCCTTGTAATTTTACAAAACTTTTTCCCTCAATAAGATACTTCGAGGCTATGACAGTGACTGCTCTTTATTGCTTGTCCTTTGACCTCTAGACTAAGCAAAAGTTTTGCTCTGTTTTTCTCTAAAGAGTATCACTGATCCTCAGTGGCAAAGTTGAGATGCCTAAAATGGAGGAAATGTGGTCTACTTAAAAGGACCTTTCTTCACCCTCTTTTTAAATTAAAGCGTAGTTATGGGGACTTTTGATTCTCAAACAAGGACTCTTAACAAAGCCATGTTTCACATCACTTGCAAAGTCCATGTAATCAGAGTTTGACATTGGAATCCTGATTGGCATTGCTTCAGCTCTTCCTCTGTGGGAAGGAGAATCCTGTCAGATGTTCAAATTGCTTCCTTTCCTTGGGCTGGGAATGGAGGAGGAAGGCCGGTGAGTTTTCTAATCACTTGGCTGGATTAGCCATAGAGCTGTGGAGAGTTGCCTTCTCTGATTGCCCCACCATCAAGGCAAAAACAGAACATTTCCTCAGAAGGGCAAGAGACAAAGAAGAGGGGAGGCTTTTCTGTCCCCCTCAGGGGGTTTCTTCTAGGTCTCTGCTTTCACAGCCTAGGATATCTGATCCACAAAGTAGCAACCCTGGCTAGATGGGGCTTTTGTGGATTCTGGGGGTTGAAAAGGCCTCATGCAAATTCTAAAACTGGCCACAGAACTTTCTTTCAAACCCCTGACCTAGGCTCCGCTTCCCAGACTCCTTTGCAGAGGTTTGAAATCCTGGACTCAGTGAGTGGTGCGCCCTCCTGTGCCCCAGCGCCAGAGGCTTCCTCCCTGTTTGGTCTGAAATGACCGTGACTGGAGAATTGAGGGGTGAATGTCTCAGTCCAGGCCCTCCCCTCCAAGCATCCCGGGAATAACTGAGACCTCTTTGAGGGTCAGGCAGCCCCACGGCTGCCTTGTGTTTTGATGGAATGTTGGGTTCCCTTTGGGTGTGAAGGTGTGTGAAGCCTTTACGGTGAAGTCTGAAAAATGGCTGGGAGAAGCCCCCGGGGACCTCTGCTGCACAGTGACACGCAGCCGGGCCTTTAGAGTGGGCTTTTCTAATGAATTTGAACATGGCTTTAAACTTCACTATACTTTGCTTCATTCCTTTTCCTAACTAGTGGATAGGTGAGCTGATTTTTCCATGAGGAAACTGCTTTGGACCATTAACCAGATTTTCTTCAAACATAGAGGTGACTTGACTTTTGGCTTTTAAAAACCAGAGGCCTAGTGAGACAGCTCTGTGAAGGCAGGAATTGCAGGTGGAGAGGGGGGCAGACAATATGCTTTTCTTGACGCACCAGGTGTGAAATGCAAAAGAGCTTTACGCAGAACAAGAGGCTTTTAAGAATCCAGACTTATTCTGAGGACCAGGGTATCTCTTGCTTGTCGCAAGCAGCCTTTCTCTTCTGTGGGGCGCAGCTGAGACCGCGGCCTACAGTGTTTTCTTCTTCACTCCTTTGAGTTTTTGCTGTAGCCAGCCCTGCCCCCAGTTTTTGGAAGGGGGCTGAGTTTTCGTCTTAGATGACTATTATCAAGGGTTTTCTTTTGAACAGGTTCAGGTGAACATCAAGCAAATTCAGGCGTGCATGCACGTGCGTGCACGCGCACACACACACACACACACACACACCCTAACGTCACCTAACATTTATTGTGTGACTGCTTTCTGCTAGCCTTGTCTCATGTTATTCCACAAGCCCCTCAAAAGTCTGTGCTGGAACTGTAGTCTTTTGGTAGCTGAGGAAACGGAGGCTGGGCTCAGTGGCTTCGAGACCACACTATTGAAAATGTGAACCCGGGATTCAGCGTGGCTTTTGTCTGCAGTTTGAGGCTCCATCTACTTTACTCAGGTGCTCTTGGCACACACTCCCCCTCCTACCACCTTAGCACCGCGGGCTAGCCTTCTGCCTCCCAGTTTATGATGGGGAAACGGAGGTAGAAAAAACAGACCCACGGACAGTGTCCAGATGGGTCCTTGGATGCTCAGAAGGACTGGGGTTGGGACCTCTGGACGAGAAAGCCCACAGATCAAGAAGAAGCCGGTGCGTGTGTTAGATGGTTGCACATGTAATTGGGCAAGGCAGGAGCTGCCTGTCTGGCTGTCACTAATGAGTTGTTCAGTTGTAACCTAATAGTTCGGGGGAACGCACTGATTGTATAAAATAAGTTGTTTGCTATAGCAGGAGTCATTTTATACACCAAGGCCTTTACTATCTAAACCCAAAAGGTTCAGCTCACAGATACAGAGGCTTCTTTTCTAGCTCAGGGGTCGTCCTTCTCTCTTCTATAATGCTGCTTGAAGGCTGATGTAAATTAACTGTGGGTGACCTCAATTCAGATAACTAATCACCCCAAATTAAAATAAATTGCCTTCCCCCCCCACTTATTCAAATAGGCCAAAATGAAAACGTGATAATGATCAGGCTTGGGGAGACAGTGAGGATGGGGTGAGCACAAGGGGGCTGTCAGACGCTGCTGGTGGAAGTGTGAATAGCTGTACATTTTCGGGGAGGCAGTTGGCATTTATGAAATTAATACACACAAAAAAATTGTGCAGCAGAGATTTCACTTCAGAATTGAACCCAAGAAAAATCACTTGAAAAATAAAAACATGAATAGATGCTTTACCATTGCTTATGATGAAGAAATATTGGGAATATCTTAAATGATTAATAATAGATAATTGGTTGACAAGCAACATTACTACACAATGGTACACTGAAATACTCTACTGCCATTAAAATGGTACACATTGGTATTTATTGACTCCAAAATATGTTTGTGATACTTTCCAAAGTCTAATAGACTTGCTACCAGTCTGCAGATTATTGTATGTTTATTAAGATATAGGAATACAGGGGAAAATGTCTGGAAGGATCTATACCAAATCAGTATTTTTTTTTAAGGGAGAGAGAGAGCAAGAGAGCACATGTGCACATGCAACCAAGGGGAGGGACAGAGGAAGAGAGAATCTCAAGCAGGCTCCACACCCAGTGTGGAGCCTGACCTGGGGCTCCATCCCATGACCTTGAGATCGTGACCTGAGCCAAAATCAAGAGTGGGATGCTTAACTGACTGAGCCACCCAGGCACCCCACCAAATCAGTATTTTTCAAATGTGTTTTGATCATGATCCACAGTGAGAGATACATTTTACATTTGTGACCCCAGTAGATGCATGTAGCAGGAACATTCGTTTTATTGACAATACTTGATTTTCTCTGTGTGATGCATTCTGATACATTTATTTTTCTTTACCATACAATCTTGTCCTTCCCTACACTATTCTACTTCATTCCAATTCTCCTCCTCTTCTTTTTTTCCTTTCTTCTGTTTCATTTTTATAAGATGCTGGTCATGACCCACTAAGTTGATTTCATGATCTCCTGATGGGCCTCAAGCCACAGTTTGAAAAACCCTTCTCTAGAATGTTAACAGTGGTTATCTCTGGAAGGCGGGATTATAGATAACTTTTTTTTTTGAGAAGTGGGGGGTCTTTTTTGCTTCTCTGTGTTACTTATGTAATACAAAGACTAATGAACATTTTAAAATGATATAATGATTCTATTTAAAAACAAGTTGATACCCAGCAACTTTTCGGGAATGTATTGATTGTCTAAAATAAGAACATTATGGCAGGGAAAATATATCCATTGAGACACATCACTTAAATAATAGAATAATAAGAAAATGAAACCTGATCTTACCTTTTTAAACTCAAAAGCTCAACAAGCATCCCTGCTTATTGCTTTACTGCAGTGATAGTTGCATCAGTTCTCTGGAATTTATTTATATTTCTGTTCCAGATTGCATTTTTTCATGCTCATTCCCCACCTTAAAAAAAAAAAAGGATATTAAATTCAGAGTACTTTCTGGCCAGATTATCTTGGCTTGCAGTACTGTCAAAGTTAGCTTCCTAAAGCTAAAGATGATTTTAAATGGAAGGTAGTCATTAAGAACTTAGAGCAGGAAGGAGAAGCTTTATGGGAGGACAGGAAGAATCCCTGGCTTGAGCCAGAGCGCTTCTCCTTGGGCTTCCTGCTCTCAGCACACAGCTGGAGATCTGCAGAACAGCCCCGGGAGCCCCACCCCCATCGGGGCCACACAAGCAAAGGGGGGTGGCACATGAAGTGAGCTTTCCCCAGCTCTTCTCTGGGAAAACCATTGATGGATAAATGGGGCAGAGGTTTCTGCAGAAAATTCTGTTTGGGTAGAGTCCAAATAAATCTGGGCACATGTGCCAACTGTAAAGAGTGGGGAGGGTGATACATTGGGTTGGGCCTGGGTACAGGCTGGCTGGCATTTTCAGGGTAGGGGCATGGAGAGAGATGCTTCCTGTCCTTGAAAGGAATTAATGATAGGAAGTCTCAGAAAATAACTGGGGTTGCTTTCCAAGAGGTACTAATTTAGTTACTGTTGTTTCAGACTTTTTGCTGAGAGTCATCTGACCATGTTGAGCATGTTAGGTGGAGCCTGGACCTTCTGCTCAGGGAAAAGGCTAAATTCGTTCTGTCTTTGAAACATTGTGAATTACATGTCAAAGTTATTCACGTGCCCATTTATTTATTCATTTGTTTTCCAACAATAATCCATTCATGTGGTTATTGGTTCATTCAGTCATTCTTTCATCCAGCCATTCATCCAGGCATCCACTTACACGGGATTTCTTGACTTGACGCATTGTGTCGAGGGGTGTGTGGCGATCACTGGGGTGGTAAGGAGCTCCAAAAGGAGGAGGAGGAGTTGTTGTAGTTGAATTGTAGTTGAGTTGCTCCCAGTCAGCTGGAGCGGACAGACGAGAAGACAACTAATTACCACATCGTGTGGGCAGTGCTACCAGAGCGGCCAGCCTGGCTTGATTCAGGCCAAAGTTAGTGTCCCCTTCAGCCCTAGCATCATGGAATGTTAATCTGAAAGAAAGCTTAAAAAAACTGAATGGCACAGTGCTTGCCAGACTTGATCCACAGATTGCTGGGGTGCCATTCCAGGGAGTGGAGGTGGGAGTGGGAGGAGTGAGAGGAAAGCTGAACAGATGGGGTTTAGCTTCCTCGAGAACCAGAGTAGGTGCCTTGTCATCTGTTTCATATACTGAGGTTCCCTGTGGAGTATCATTTGAGGAAAGACATTGTCCGTTTATGGACATTTACAAAGCACCGGGCCAGTCCACCATCTTTCCTTGTTTCTCTGGTTTAAAAAGGTGAAATGATTTGTCCAAGGTTATAAAATTGATTAGTTAAAATCCCAGGAATAAAAGCTGATCTTCCAATTTATGTGGATATTACTTCTGTATCAATCAACTTTGGCTGTGTAACAAATGACCACAAAGCTAAGTGGCTTAAAGCAAGCACTGTTTAGCCCACACTTCTATGAAATGGGTGGTTCTTCTGGTTTCAGCCCAGCTCCCTCATGTTGGTGAGGAGTTGCTGGTCAGCTGGAAAGTCACCTGAGAACTAGCTGGGCTAAGATGGCCTTACATCGGAGTGTTGGCTGGGGTAATCATGTAACTGAGTCCGGCATCTCTCATCGCCTGCAGGACTCCAACGTGGCAGGGAAGTGTGCATACACACTTGAAGGCTAGGCTTGGAGCTGGTTAAAGCAAATCACAAGACCAAGTCAGATTCAGGAGGTGGAAAAAAAGACTCTACTTGATTAGAGAATTGCGAGGGGTATGGATCCAGGAAGGGAAGAATTGTTGCCCTTTTTGCTGTCTACCCCAAGAATACTGAGTTATTACCGTGTCTCCTCTTCTTAATTTGGGCATTGGAAAAATAGATGTTTGAAACTGCTGTCTCATTCCAAAGCCATCTTTGTCAGAAGACCACAGCCATGACTTTCTATAAACCATGAGGTCTCTCACCACTTGAGTTTTCAAATTCTTTGTGTTTCAGACAGATGGTATGTACCACTCGTGGTCAGGGACACTGTACCTTGAGAACATCCCTACTTTACTCCCAGTCACAGTCTTTTCATTAGTAGCCCTTTCCATGGAAAGGCCCCTTCAGCTCTTTGTTGTCACAATTTTCTTAGATGCCTCTGAGGGATGAATTCATCCTCATCATTTCTACAAACATTTATGGAGTGACTTCTGTGAATCAGACACTTAACTAGATATTGAGGATACAAATGTGTCAGAGGCGAGCCCCTACCTTAGGTAACTCACAGTCTGGAAGGGAAGGAAGAAAGGTAAACAGATTAATACAGTGAAATATGATGGAGAAGAGGGCTGGAAATTGATTTCTTTTCAGTGGTCGTTATTACCTTTGTAATAGAGGGTGCAGTCACGTGATCATCTATCATCTAAATGCCGAAAAACATCACAAACTAGGGAAGTACTGTATGGTGACTAACATAAGAAAAAAAAATAGTATTAAAAAAAAAGCGTTCAACAAAATTCACCTTTTCATGCAAAAGCACTTAACTAGGAATAGAAGGGAAACTTCCTCAACCTGATAAAGGACATCTATGAAAAACTCACAGCTGACCTCATACTTAGGGGGAAAGCATTCAATGTTTCACTACTAAGATGAAATACAAGACAAAGCTGTCCATTCTTGCCATTTCTATTTAACATCATACTGGAGATTCTAGCCAGAGCAATTAAAGAAAAAAAAGGCTTTCAGACTGGAAAGGGAGAAGTGAAAGTATCTCTATTCACAGATGACATGATCTTGTATATAGAAATTCCTAGGGAATCCTCACATATATAAAAACTGTTAGGACTAACAAATGAGTTTAGCAAGCTTTGAGGATACAAGATCAATACACAAAAATCAGTAGTATTCTATACATTAGGAAGAAACAATAAAGAAATTAAGAGAACAATTCCTTTCACAATAGCATCAAATAGAATAAGATACTTAGGAATATATTTTACAAAAGTACAACATTTGTATACTAAAAAGTATGAAACCTCATTGAAAGAAAATAACACCTAAGTAAATGGAAAGACATTGCATGTACATAGGTCAGAAGACTTACTATGTTAAGATGGCAATATTCCCCAAATTGATATGCAGTTTCAGTTCAATCTGTATCTCCCAGCTAACATTTTTGCAGAAATTGACAAGCTGATTCTAAAATTCATATGGAAGTGCAAAGGACCTCAAAGAGCCAAAAGGATCTTGAGAAAGAACAACAAAATTGGAGGACTCAACACCTCCTAGTTTCAAAACTTATTACAAAACTACTGTAATCAAGACAGCGTGGTAGTGGCATAAGGATAGACAAATAGATCAGTGGAAGAGAATTGAGAGTCCAGAAACAAATCCTTACATTTATGGTCAATTGGTTTTATTAAGATTTTATTTTTAATGAATGTCTATACCCAATGTAGGGCTCAAACCTACAACCCCAAGATCAAGAGTTGCACAGTTTACCGACTGAGGCAGCCAGGTGCCCCTGGTCAATTGATTTTTGACAAGGGTTCTAAGGCAGTTCAATGAGGAGAAAGCTATTATCTTTTCAACAAAATGGTTCTGGGATAACTGAATATCCACATGCAAAAGAATGAAGTCAAAGTTAAAACTATGACACTCTTAGAAGAAAACTTGGAAGTAAATCTTCATGACCTTGAATTAGGCAGTGATTTCTTAGATAAGACACTAAAAGCACGAGTGACAAAAGAAAAAAAGAGGCCCTCATGAAATGAAAAACTTTGTTCCTTTAAAGGACACCATCAGAAAGTGAAGTCAATCCACAAAATGGAAGAAAATATTTACAAGTCCTATATCTGAGAAAGGGCTTTGTATTTCTTTCCTAGGGCTGCTGTAACTTCCACAAACTGGTGGCTTAAGACAAAGACATTTATTCTTTCACAGTTTGGGAGGCTACAAGTCCCCAGTCATGGTTCTGGTAGAGCTCTACCCACCCTGAAGACTCTAAGGAAGAATCCTCCCTTGCCTCTCTGCCAGCTTCTGGTGGTTGCCAGCTATACTTGGTGTTCCTGGGCTTGTAAATATGTGATTCCACTCCGTCCCCATCTTCACATGCTCCTCTCCTCCCTGTGTGTCTCAGTGTCCCTGTATCTTCACGTGGTCTTCTTATAAGGATGCCAGTCATTGAAGGCAGGGCTCACCCTGACCTGATAGGACCTCATCTTCACTTGATTCCATCCACAAGGAACCTATTTCCAATTAAGGTCACCTTCGTAGGTACTGGGGGTTGTTAGGACTTCACCATATTTTGGGGGGGGCAGCACAATTCAACCCACAACAGACTTATATCTAGAATTATAAAAAAAGAACTCAACAGTAAAAAGACAACCTAATTTTTTGAATAGGCAAAGGACTGAAATACACATTTCTCCAAAGAAGACATAAAAGTGAGCATACACACACACAAAGATGCCCGATCATTAGTTGTCAGGAAAATGTAAATCAACGCCACAATGAGCTATCCCTTCATACGCATTACGATGGCTACCATAAAAAAGGCAAACCGTGACAAGTGTTGGTGAGGATGTGGAAAAATTGGGATCCTTACATAGTGCTGGCAGGAGAGTAAAGTGGTGCAACAGTTTTGGAGAACAATTTGACAGTTGCTCAACATGTGAAGCATAGTGTTACCATACGAGCCAGGAATTCACCTCCTAAGTGTATACCCATGAGAATCTAAAACTTATATTCCAACAGAACGTGTACATGAATGATCACTGCAGCATTACACAAAATAGCCGAAAGATGAAAATAGCACAGATGTCCATCAGCTGATAAATGGGTAAAGAAAATGTGGCATATCCATGCAATGGAATATTGCTTGGCAATAAAAAGTGATAAAAGGCCATGCAAATTATTGATACATGCTGGAGCATGGGTACACCTTGAAAACTTGCTAAGTGAAAGAAGCCAATCCTACAGGAACACACATTGCATGATCCTAGTGATCTGAAGTGTCCAGAATAGGCGAATTTACTGAGACTTGAAGTAGGTTAGAGGTTACTTAGTGCTTGGGTCGGGGATGGGGGTGGAAATGGGAAATGAAAGCTATTGAGTAAGGGGTTTCTTTTAGAAGGGATGAAAATGTCCTAGAATTGGACGATGATGATTTCATAACTCTGTGAAATGCTTAAAAAAAATAAAACGCTGTGTGTTTTAAAGGGTGAATTTTTTTTGGGGGGGTGTGAATCATATCTCAATTAAGCAGTTAAAAAGTAAGGTGAGGTCTTCTGCCAGGAGTAGGGGATGTTAGTGGACTGGAGAACAATGTTAATGGTTCTGACCCTTAGCTCTAAAGAATGGGGGAGAGAGCTGTATTCATTAGGCTAGATGCCATCACAAACAGCCCCTGACTTTCAGTGGCCGATCACAATAAAAATGTTTTTCTTTTGCACAGTTGTCTGATTCTGGTCAGGTGACTATCCTCAGGGCTCTCCTCCAGGTGGTGACTCAGGGACCCAGGTTCTTTTTGTCTTTTGCCTCTGCCCTCTTTTACGTCTTTCGCACTCTCCATTCAGCCCCTGGATAGGTAAACAGATGGGCAAACAGGAAGATGGAGCGTGGGATGGTTTCATGGTATAGCCCTGGAAGTGACTTGCTTTACTGCCACTCACGTGGTCTGGGCCAGAACTCGGTCACGTGAGTACGACTACCTGCAGCGGAGATTGGTGCATACAGTCTACTTCTGTATCCCAAGAAGAGAAGGGGAACAGGATTGCTGAACAGCTCGCCAGCCTCTGCTACAAGGGCTGCCCAAGGACAAGGAGAAGGATTGCGGGCTCTGAGCACACTTAGAGGGGGCACGTGTTTGTGGTCACTGCTGAGAGCAGGGATGGGGCGTTTCCTCCCACCGTTTGTGGTGGAATAGTCCCAGATCGAAAGTACTGCTATGGGGCACATTGCTGCTGGTGAATGTGGCACTGTCTCCATCAGTGATGGCTGGGGAGGGAAATACAGACCAGGGCAACCTTGACCACTTCAGCATCTCACCTCTGGCATGACAAGTGTAGCCATGATGTCATTAAAAGGGGGAGCAAGAGACAGATGTGGGAAATAAGCTGCTGTTTCTTTGCCACAGGGACCTGGATGGATACAAATAAGCATCTGTCCCTCTTTAAAGTTGTGCTTTAAATAGAAATCTGCCCCAGGCCCTTCTTGATCTTTTCTTCTTGGCTCCCTCTCTCCAAGTGTCCTTCACTCCCAGGCCACATCTATTCCCTTTGTGGCCCAGGGGCCCGAGTTCTCCTTGGGATCTGCTCACTCGAGTGGATCCCTCAGACTGAAGCTCCCTCCCCCGAGTGCCTTGTTCATAAGTCTTCAGGGCCATCTTGACAGGTGCAGCTCTTTCAGTGACATTTCTGTAGCGATGGTACCTGCCCTTCTCGTCGGCTGCTGCCCGTCTTTCTGAGGGACTGTGCCCAGCTGCTAATGCTGTACTGACTTATTGCCTCACTGGCCTGTCCTTGTTTGCAGAGGCACGTGTCTCTTGGTAGAATGCTAGACGTTTAATGAACATTGTTTATTGAGAGTGTGAGATGGAATAGAGTGAAGTTTTGTCCTTCTGGCATAACCCCCCATGGGCTTTGCTGACAGGCATGCTGGGACCCCGAGGACAGGTTTGGCATGAAGAGGGAAGGGGGAGCAGCAGGACCAGGAAGCAATGATTCTATTGAGGGTGGGCCCTCAGAGAAGATGGCCAATGGTCCAAATGACAGTGACCATGGTGTGGGATCTGGGCTGGTGTCCGTGCCCAAGAGTCTGACACCCTATGTTGGTGTGTGGAAGAGGTTTCCAATCAGTCATTGTGTCTGCCTGTCTTGTTCTCCCCCAATCCACTCTGCACGCTCCTGCAGAGTGAACCTTGCCAGAGAGAAGTCTCATCGCATCATTCCCTAGTTCACATTCTTCTGCGGCTTCTTACTGCTCTTCTGATAACATTGAAATGAACCAGTTTTCAAGACATCCACGGCTGGGCCCACCCTCTCTCCTGCCTCGTCTCTCTGTCTGCCTCCCCAAACGCATTGCTGCAGCCCTTGTTCTAAGAGTCTTCCAGTTCTTTGTGCCACGCTGTCTAGTTCCTGCAGCTTCCCCTGGCCCTGCCCTTGATGGCCCTCTCTCCTGGCTGCCTTCCCGACTCACCCCATTAGCCTCCCTGGGCAAGCTGTCACAGCACTCTGTCTTCCTCTTCGCAGCAGTGATCTCGCTCTGTTTTAATTACTTGTTTGTTTTTGTGCTCCTGCACTACACTGGGAACTTCATAGGATCAGGGACCATGTCTTGTTCCCTGTTTTACTCTCAGTCGCATTAGTCAGGGCAGGCTAATTTCTGTAACAAAGAACCCCAAACATCTAAGTGACTAAATACAACCCAGGTTTTATTTCTTGTCCCCATGGCGATTCGAAGCGGGTGTTCGATTGATGTTCTCCTACGCAGTTCATCAGAGATCTAGGCCTCTTACGTTTTGGAGCTTTCTCATCGCCTAGGACCGTTGTCTCTTTCCAGGTCTTGCAAGTGGGAGACCCGAGGATGGGGATCATATAGGAGGGTTTCTACGGGCTGTGACTGAAGTCATGTACTTAACTTCTACGCATATTCCATCGGCCAGAACTCATTCGTATGAGCTCAGAGAATTGCAGGGGATGCTGGGAAATGTTACCCAGTTGTGAAGCGGGTTTGGTGAGCACGTAGCTGGTCTCTGCCACACCAGCGCTTGCCTGGCACACGGTAGGAAGCGNTGGCACACGGTTGGAAGCGAGTAAATGTTTGTTGAATTCGTTGAACGAACATTGTATTCTAGGCTCCATCTTGATTCGTATTGATTCAATTTAATCAGGAGGGATGTGTGAAGACGGATCAGAGAGAAAAAGCCCAGTGGATTCCAGGGTCCTGGGTACCTCGCAAGTGTTATGGAGAGTGGCGGAGGGAAGAGCAGTGTAGTCTGAGAGTGGGGCACCCGGACAGCCAGGTGTTACCCTTCAAGTCCTCTGGGGGAGGAGATTTTTATTAATCCTAAAATTTCTTTTTTCAGAGGGCACAAGGGAGGAGATAGAAGAGGAGGAGTGAGGACGGCTGCTTTTATTTTGTGGACTGTAGGGGTGTCAGTCTTTTTTCACGCATCGCTCCCGGGTCCATGGAAGAAGCATGGGGCGTGCCTGCGCGCGCGCCCGGCTGCCGGTGGCTCTCCCGCCCGGGCGGGAGCAGCTGTGTGCAGTGCGCGTGACATGTCCGTTCTCCGCTCTGGGCTCAGCGCATGCCCGAGGCCCTCTGACTGAGGGGTCCACCAGGGCCTGTGCCACAATCCAGCCCCGTATGGGTGGCAAAAACCTCCTTCCTCACATGGGTACGAAGAAGTAAGGGAAGCCATATGGTGATAACTACTGGTGACCAACAATTTAGTTTGAAAATTAGCCTCCAAAGACTCAACTTCTGGATGGGCTGGAATATAATAACTCCTTGCCTGTGGGTGGCTGTAGAATTTTCCAAAGCACTTTCCCACACCTTATCTCATTTCATCCTCGTAACAACACGGTGAGGTAAGAAAGCCAAGGGTTATTATGTCTGCTTTACAGATGAGCAAACCAAGGCTCGAAGTGACTCGCATGACTTTCCCAAGACCACGTGGCTGCTCTTCAACTCTTGCTGTTTCTACCCCGAGCCCCTTTGTTTGAATCTGCAAACTATTTTCCAGAAGGTTCCCCCTTAGCTTTCAATTAGTGAGACTGGAAAATATGTCTGATGACTGACCTTACCTCTCAACGCTGGCCATTTATTTTCCTGTCTAAACAAGCGGGTCTGCAAGAAGCTACCACAAAATCCTCCCCTGTGTTTATATCTGTGTGTGCCACGGATCTGTGTCCTCCCTGCGAGTGTTGGCGGGGAAAACCAAAGACAGCTAAAATGTTTTCCAAGTTGCAGTGCCCCACATTCCAGTTAATTACAACAGGGTCTAGGTAGGGTTGGGCCATGGGACTCTTTTTTATTAAAACAAAACAAAACAAACCAAGCCCAGGGCTAGGATGTTTCAATGAATGTTTATGTGCACGCTTGCTGCCCAGCACCCGTGTGGCATTGCCAAGAACCCTTGAGGCTCGCTCCCAACCCCACTCAGACAGAGAGCCGACATTACCTCGCCATCCTACCTAATTAAAGAAGGCTATAGTTTCCCTAGTCTCTCATAGTCTGGTTTATGGGTTTTGCCAGCACAGAGGAGGAGGAAAAAGCTAAAGGGTGGCTGTGGCGTGGGAGGATATAGAAGCAGCAGCAGGGGTCACGAGGAGTTCCTTACCCCACAGAACCTGAGACAGAATTTCTAGCACCGGAATCCTAACAGCACCAAGAAACTATCCCTGTGGAGGAAAGACCGGGGAATGTCAGTTCCTAAACCTACCAGCCTCCCTCCCTCCCTCCCACCGGCTCAGGTATTCCTGGAAAACCCACGTCTTCTGGCAGCATCTCCCATGCATTGCTTGTTTGTTTGTGTTTCAGAAGCGGAGCATGACCGACATCTAATAGTATCTGTATTGGTATCCGTCTTGGCAAATCCCTTTCTGTGATAAAAGATGAGTGAATCCACGGTTGGGGGAGATGGTGGTGTTTCCTCTTCTGCCCTCAGTGTTGTTTATTAACACTATTTTCTGTTTTCCTGTTCTGCTTTCCCCTCACATCCCTATAAACCGTATTTTGAAGCCCTTCTCCCATTTCTTGCTTTTCTGACTAGTAATAAAAAGCCCAAACAGCTTCGATGGCATCTGTGCCTTGTCTCTTACGGAAGAAAACCCAGTTTCGCTGCAGCAGAGAAGTCGTGGGTCTTTTATGATCTGGCCTAAGGTCCCTTGAGTAAGGTCGATATGAAGAGATGATGCTTGGTCCCTAAGATTTCAGGGAAGGCTCGGAAAAGCATGCTCTCCCTGAGGAGGACTGCTCCTGGTTTTGCGGAGGGTATTATTTTTCCAGTGGTCAGGTCAGCATTCAAACTTGCTTCCATTTCCACTCATGACCCCTGAATTGTGTGCTTCGTTTCGATACGGTGCTACGCCATGGCTGCTTGCTTTGAATTCTGTATTAAGGCACGCCATCATCTAAGCTTTTCTGCGAGCCAAGCGTTTGTCTGGGGAGCTGAGGGTAAGGCTGATACTGGGTCATCTCTCGCAAGTGCCTGCTCCTTATGAGACACCCTTCTGTCAGACTCCTCTCGAGATCTTCTACGGTCAGTAAGCCAGACCAGGACTTGTTCAGGGACAAGATGGCAACATTTTGAAGACAGTAGTGCTGTCGTGTGGTGAGGAAGCCATGGAGCATTCATCGGCCCCAACCCACCACCCTAGCGTGGGGTTACACAGCACACGGTAGGTACTCAGCAAATGTTTGTGGTATTGAAATCGTGTGTTTGCTCAGTGTGTTTCCCATTAGATGGTGAGTTCTTTGGAGTCAGGGCCCATGTGTCGTTTGCCTTTATGTCCTCAGCTCTATGCCCAGTGTCTGGCACGTAATGCATATTTATTGTGCTTCCGCAGAACACCTATCCATCTGTCAAGGATTTTTCACATTCCTTCTTTCAGAGCGTGAGCTTTTTATCCTAATGTCTTAGTCCTGAGAGAAACTTAGTGACCCACTTACCTCACTGTATACCCACCTGAGTAGTTAGAACGTGTATTTGTCAGCTAAGGCTGCCGTGACAAAATACCACAGGCTGGGTGGCTCAGCCACCAGAAATTTTATTTCTCATAGCTCTCAAGGCTGAAAGTCCAAGATCAAGGTCCTGACCAATTGAGTTTCTGGTGAGAATTCTCTTTCTGGCTCACAGGTGGCCTCCTCCCTGCTGTGTCCTCACATCATGAGGGAATGAGAGAGAGAGAGAGAGAAATTGAGCTAGTTCTGGGCTTATACGGAGGCTAATTCTGTCGGATCGGGCCCCATCCTTTTGACTTTATTTAACTTGAATTACTTCCTTAGAGGCCCCATCTCTGAATACAGCCACACTGAAGGTTAGGGCTTTGCTTTAGAAATTTGGGGGGCATGTCAACATTCAGTCTGTAACATCATGTACTTGTTACCCACTGTAATATCCAGACTTTCCTGATCAAGAAAAAAAGTGATGAAAAATCAACATACTAGACTCTACATGTAAATAAGCACAGTACTATGTGTGAAGAGTCCAGAAGGCATCAGGTCACAACACTTAATGAAAATCTGCGGTCAGTTGAACATATTTTTACCATGCTCTTGTCTTTTCCTTCCATTATGATTTTTTTTTTCCCATGGGGATATTTCTGAGCATTGTCTGTTACAGAAAAGTATTCATGTTTTGGAGACAGGGCAGCAATAGGAAAGGAGGTAGAATACGAAAGTCAGGAAGCTGGGTTACGCTGTGATGTTAAACATCCCCCAAATCCCAGCAGCTCAATCGAACAGATACTTACTTTTCCAGTGTTACTACACGTCAGTGGAGATGGTCTGCTGGTTATAATTAAGCTGATGGAGGCTGCATTTTGACACATGTGCCACAAAGGAGAATGTAGTAAATTGCTCATCAAGTTTTCCCCTAGAAGTACCAGGTGTCGCTTTCTGCTCATCCTTCATTGGCTAAAGGAAGTCACATGGCCACATCCAACCTCAAAGCAGTTGATAAAGTGATCTCACTAAGGAGGAAAGCTATAGTATTTGGCAAAGAGCACCAATTTAATTTATTATAATGGGATAACAGTGAGGCTTAGGCAAATGTGTATGGAAGTTGAGCAGAATTTGTGGCACACATGAGAAGTTTTATTTACTTAGTGCTTTTCTTAAAAGAATTCTGTTTGCAAAAAAAAATTCTGTTTGCAAAATAGCTTTAACAGCTAAGATATCTTGCCTGGCTGAGTATTTCTGTGCCTAGAATAAGATTCAGAGAATGAAACCACTTTCCACTGAGACCATGAGAGCTGCCCTTGAAGTGTCCATACAGTATAAATAACAATAGCCTCAAAGAAACAATAAAAAATTCTCCAGGTGGCTTATCTCAGATCCACTGGGAAATGAAAACCCCCAAACATGCAAAAACATTATAAAAAATGGCTGTGTCTGAGGGTGGTCCCCTTGTCATGATAAGGCTTTCTCCCCATCCTGCCTGAAAGTGATACCAGCTTGATCGTAGCAAGAGTATCACTGTCTGGAAAGGGGACAGCGGAATCTGATGGGATTATGTTTGAGCTGCATAAACACAGATTGAATTAAGCATTGCGAGTTGATGATGGGGAGCGTAGAAAGAGTCAGGACCTTCCGTTGAGATAATAACTAGTTCATTATCTGCCCAGATAAAGGTCGTACAGGCTTTCAGCAACAGCATGGAAAGGAGACCAGACTGACCTTTCTGACAGCAACTCTCTGCTCTTTTTTTTTTTTTTTAAACCTTAGAATGCTGGTGAGTAAGGAAATCCATGTTCTTCCTGACACCCTTCCTTCCCCTTCCCAAGGCTTTCTCGTACACAGGCCTTCACTTCCATTAGGTTGGGAGTCGTTGCCTTTGCTTAAATGACTTATAATGGACCTTACCTGGAAAAATCTGCAATTAGCCTGTGAGCTGGTGTTATTAGCTTGCATCTCCCCCATCTTACACACTATCTCATGCCTCTTCCTTGCTCCTAAATTTTGCCTTTTACCTCAAAAGGCAAAAACACCATCACTTAGCCAAAGGAAACTCCTGCCTCTTGGGCTATACCTTACAATTTTCCTTAAAAGAGCCCCTTATGAATCCTTTGGATGGTGTCAGCATGCCCTATTGTCTTTGTGTGAGACTGAGAAGGGAGTGTGGGTGCAGGTGTGGGTGCTTCCACCTATAAAGACAAATGGTAGTTACAAGTGGCTTTCAAGACATTAGGGATATTTTGGAATCCTAAGTGAAGCAATGGCAGGTTAAACTTTTCCCGGGAGGTGGTGATTGCGGCTATGTGTCATAAAAGTGCTACCCCAAAAGCCAGAGTTTTCCAGTGAGATTTCAAGTGAATGATTTTCCTTTATTCATTTTGTACAGTCATTTTTAACATGGCATGTATGTTCTGTAATGGGTTGGCAAGCCCTGGGCAATATATTTTCTTCCTGCTATCTTGGAAATCTTGTCAATAAAATGAAGACCACTAATATGGATTTCTTACATGGCTATCATTTTTCTTTGTGAGTTACTTTGGTAACAGGAATGGGCCGTGTTGAATGCCAGATCATAATGAGACCTCCTGGCTCCAATAAATTACATTTGCTCTAGATTGACTCGCTATGGAATGAGGTCATGAATCCTTGATCCAAATCATGAATGTGACAGTCTGCATCTACTTACAGAATAACCCAATCGTTGCTGCCCTACATCCTCCCACACCACAGCCACCCTTTAGCTTCGTCACCGTGCCTGTCGTCTTCAGGTGTGGGTTTGACAAGAGGATGACAGTAAAGATGTGTATTGTGCTCAGTCCTTCTCCTCAAACAGTAAAAGCTTTACATTTAGATTTTTTTTGAAGAAGAGAATTTCATATCACCTAGGAATAATGAATAGGTTCCATGTGAGAAATGAAATCAGAATTATTGAACTTAGAGATAGTATAGAATAACATGTGACCATGTTGTGTAAGATTTTCCTCTCCCTGGCTGCCTGCTCCATGTTTATATTCACCCCAAATTCACTTTTAAACACAGTGCATGAGAAACAACAAGTAATTTTTTTTTAATTGGATAATCTGATCTTGTGAGGAGTGAGTGATTGCTATATCCAGGAGAGATGTATGTGGAAAATGTATTTCACAACGGGATTAGAATTACACATAGCTTCATACTTTTGGTAACGGGGGATTTCAGATGGCTGTCCACCTGCCCCTTATGGTTACATATCTTGGAGAATTTTGTGATGAAATGATAGTAACTGGTAGTAAATGTAGTTGTGGAGTTATGTGTGTCTGTTCCTATGAAACAGTGAGAAAAATCCTATGCGTGTAGGAAGCTCTCGAAGCGTGAATGAGTACCATTTGTGTAGCTTCATTTCAATGATATTGTATACTTAAATGTATTTATAATAGTATATGTCAAAATAATATATATGTATTATATATCATCATATCAAGAGCATAGCTCAGAAATGTTTCCAAAGGAATTAAGGTTCAAAATGGAGTAATTATACTAAAGCCCCAAAAGTTCCTTTTACCTGAGTTCTTAGGGTCATGATATTTAATAACACTTCCCAATAATTAAAGAAAGTCCAGCGCTTGTTCAGTCAAACCTGAACAGCGTGTGCAGGCTAACTGACGTGTGAGTTAGAAGGTATTCGTTGTCTTAATCAGGCGTTGGCAAACCTTTTCTGTGAAGATTCAAATAGTAAATATTTTAAGCCTCCAGGCTATACAGTCTCTGTTGCAACTATTCAACTTTGTCACTATAATGGGAAAGCAGCCATAGACAATATGGAAATAAGAGAGCGTGGCTATATTCCAATAAAACTTTATTTATAAAAACAGAATATGGGCCAGTTTGGCTCGCGGGGTGGTTTGTCAAATCCTGGTCTTAACTATGAAGCTTTTTAACTATAGCCTAATTGAAAAGCAATTTTTATATATGGCACCTAGTTGAATATGTAAATACATGTGTATTTAGCACATGCGTGTCCGCACAAATGTGTGTGTGTACACCCAAGAATGAGATAGAGTGTTTATGTGCCGTTTTCAGATCAGTCTGAAATTGCCGTGTATGTAATTTTGTCTTACAGTAAATGAATATGCTCCGCTCTGTGCATAAGCATTCTGACTCTCTGGGATTGCGGCTGCCTAATCCAGCTGAAGGTTTTCAGTGTTGTCATTGTTGTCTTTTCTCCTCTCAAGTTCATTGCATCATGATCATATGGGCTGCTTAATTAATACTCTGCAGCGGTGACGATGCTATTCACATGGACTTTTTTTTTTTAATATGGGTTCTGCAAGTCGCATTCGTTATGAGTCATTCTCTGTTGGTGTCATTATACAGTTTTAAACTAGGCATTAATTGAAGTGAAACCACAGGTTTGGTCAGATTGATCAATCTTTTCAGACTCTATTCAAAATACTTCTCTTTCTTCCCAGAAAAAAAAAATGTAGTCATTTGCCCAGAAATGGGAGAGAACAAGGCTTTTCCAAATGGTAAGGCTGTTTGTTTGGAGAAGTGGATTTATTGGGATGATAAATCTGGCTTGTACTATCTGCTCACCTGTTTGTCCTCAGGGGAACTATCACTCTTTATAAATCCTTTTGCACTGGAAAGGTTGAAATGAGAGACAGTTTCAAAAGTTGGACCAGAGAAAGCTGATAAGCGTAGGAAAAAAAAGCCTCTTGTACTTGGGGTGCATGCTGGGTCAGCGTCTCGGAGCCCCTCCCCCTGCGAGGCAGGCGGTCGGTCAGCAAGAGCTGCAGCCTTGCGTAACTGGGCCCTGCCTTGTATTTGATAAGCTCTGTGTTCTCGAGATTCAGGCTCCAGGTCCTAACTTTCTAACTCTTGGGCTAGACACATCTTTCCTTTCTATGTATTTATTTTTTTTCCAAAGACCTAACTGATCTTTCCTAAACAAAGAATTTAAGTTAAAACGATTTTCACTTAGACAAATGACACTAGGGAATATAAGTTTAGAGATTCAAATAAAAAATGCATACATCATTTACCTTTTATGTGCAGGAAATGAGGTTTTATTTTGTCAAAGACTTTTCTTGAGCTCATCTACCCACAAGAAGGGGTATTCTGCCCCCTCCCCACCCTCAACCGTAATGGAAACCATCTTAGCTTTCTAAGGCAGCACAAAGCACACCCCACTTGTCAAAAAAATGCAAGAAGAATCAATATAGACTCTTTAGAGCACCCCCCCAAACCTCAAAAGCCAAATAGAAAGAAACAGAAAAACACAGTGATGGCTTCGTAATGCGAGAGAGCTCATCGTAGCAAAATCCAAATGAGTAAATACAATCAGACACTTCTTAACCTGGGAACTCCTGGGGAAACATTCTCTTACTTTTTTATCAGTCTTCTCATTTCTTTTTGAAGAGGCACACCAAAACACACTGTGCAATCTTTTAAAATATTAGCACCATTTGGGGCCCAGCGACATCCTCTGGGTGTTTCGTCCACCAGGGTTTATTGGGGGAGAGCGGCCCAGTGTCCAGATGAGAATTTTTTCCCTCCTTGCCTTCCGTGCGATCGGTTGCAGCATCTCGCCAAACCATCCACATTCTCTTACCCTTAGACTCCTTCTTTGTAAAATAAGCGAATGCTTAGTACGAGACAGCAGCAAGCAAAGATGTAAAAACCACCTGAGGGGAGAAGGATGGAAACGGATCCGTGTGGCTCGAGGTGCAGTGGTGCGTTCATAAATGCCACGAGCACGTACATTCATAAATGCTAGGGTGATCTTTCAGTCATTTTAATCTTTGATGGTGGTGTCATTTCACGTGCAATTTGCTCTTAAAAATATGTGGGCTTTCAAGGCTTTTATTTTATAATGTTTTCCCCCTTGGTGAAATAATTGGGTAATACATTTAAAAGAACGCCTGTTCTTAGCTGGGTCTGTTTTCTCTAGGAGGTTACTTGCAGCGTGCTGCTTAGCAGTGGCAAGGACCCGGCACCCTAGCAGCTTTCCTGAAAGGCTCCCCTGGGACCAGGGAGATGGGCGACTGAGAGGCTGGGGCCCCCACAGTTTAGCAGAAGGGAAAGAGAGAAATAAGGACTTTTCTAGCCTCTGATGTTTTCGTGCATCCACTCTGTGAAAAACGTAAGGATAATGAATTCCACTTCGAGATGGGTGACACAGACAGACACACGCACACACGCACACTGCCGAGGTAGAGGAAAGAGAAGAGTGGTTTGGGGTGGAACAGCAAGTGTCTTACCCATGGGTCTTCAGAGTCACCTTCGCTCATGGGCCTTCCAGGATGGAGGACAGAGAGGCAGAAGAGAAAATGGTGACGGAGTGGTTCTCTGTTGCCTTAGGCAACGCTACATGGGGGGCGGGGAGACCGGCATCTTCGGAGTGGCCCTGCTCTGCCCTGGAGAGGTCATGGGATGTCACACAGAGGTGGAGACCTCGTCGGGGTGGGCTGAACAGTGTGGTGACCCCAAGACTGCACCATGAACAAACAGATGTTCACTGCTGGATGCTGCAGCTCCACCTGGTTCCTTCTAGCACCTTCTGAACATGTTCCCTGGGGCATGCTATAGTCCCTATATGGCCCCTGTATGTCTTTTTTTTTCCTCCCTGAGTGTATCTATTCATCAAAGCAGAAATTTGCCAAGAATAAGAGTGGGGAATGAACCAATCCCCCAGACTCATCTCTCCTCCCCCTTCCCGAGTCTCCATGGTATCGGATGGCTGGTTGCAACCATTTACTTCTGATTGAGTGCTCTGATTTCTTTAGTTGCTTCTCTCCTCTTCCCTCCCCCATTCCGTACCCCCTTCCCCTCGGCCCTCCTCTCCCCACAGCTTTGGTAAGAAAGAGCCAGCCTTGAATTCAAGCATAATTGCTCGGTAGGGGGGACTTCCTTGAAAAAACCTCAAATTTTTGGGCTGTAACAGTGGAAATCTGTTTGAACCCTTGAACTTCCTTTATTGTTGAAATGACCACCTACAGAAACATGCTGGGGGAAAGTAGCAGAGGCACAGTGGTCCCTTTTATGGGAAAAACAGTAGCTGGAATTATTTCACTTTTGCAAGAATTCTATAATGAGGAGGCATTTCTGAAGGGAGCGTATGGAGCAAACATTCCACAAGTTGGAGATGTCTGGGCTGTGATCGGAATATTGTAATAATCGATGTTTCTGGGCTTGGAAACAGAGTCTTCATTCTTTTTTGACCACGAGTACAAAAGCTGGTAACTGTAGCATTTCTGTTGCCATTTGCAGGGTGCTGCTCGGATACTGGGGTTTTTAGACACACAAGCAACAATAGAGAGGGGAAGGGTTTTTGCCTCTTGTGAAGTAAAATTGGCATGCTCTGCCTGTTCTGTGTTTTCCAGCGAACAGATAGCGTGAACTCTTTCTTCGGCTCATTCAAGCACTAGGCTGTCTTGCATTTATGGACGGAGGGCCCATGGGTGGACACACACTGATAAATCTGGGAAGATGTTGCTTTCAGCCTCTCTCCCCTGTCATCCTGCCTCCACCACCCCCTCCAGCCATATCATCTTAAGAACAGAAATCCGAGCACGTTCTTGCTCTGCTTAAGGAATGTCGGTAGGGAAAAAGCTGAGACTCCTTAGCAAGGCATAGGTCTGAGCCCAGTCCACTTTCTGGCTCCTGCTTTCACATTCTCCCACTTCTCCTGGACTCCATGCAGCACAGGCAGCGTGCAGGTCCCTGGACCTGCCAAGTTTGTTTCTCTTCGCCGCATATGCTGTTCCTGCTGCTTAGCCTAGCCTGTCTTCTCTTCTTCACTGGCAGCAACTCCTACTCAGGCTTCAGACCTCAAGCCAAGCATCACTTCCTCCGTGAAGTCTTCCCTAACTACATCATCTGCTCACTCCAAGATTTTGCTGCCAAAATATGTTCCTATTTTACAGATATTCCTCTGCGCAGTGCTTACCACGTGGGCCCATTATTAATTGTTCTATGCCTGTTGCATTACTGCCAGCCCAGTGAGGATGGAGGCTATGTCTTCTCCTGCTTTGGGGTCTTGGGGCCCAGCACAGTGCCTGGCATCCGCTGGGAACCTGAATGAATAGATGGCGCCCATGACGAAAATGTGAAACTCTGTGTGTGTGTGTGTGTGTGTGTGTGTGTGTGTGTGTGTATGAGAGGGATAGGGAGGACAGTTATTGCAATTGGTGTTACTTAATTATAAAAGAGTCATAGTTTTCTTGAAATGAGTATTGAAAGAGAGGATATTTCCTTCAAGAAATAGCAAGATAATTACATCTACCCTCTTTATCAGCCTTCTGGACAAACACCCACTATTGCTATGAGATGACACAATTCTTTTGTATTTTACTGAGAATTGTGGGTCTTTGTGAATTTCAGAAGACACACATACACACAAGTTCTCAATTTTAAAGACGCACAAATTAAGATTTTTTTTTCACTGAGTTATTACATTCTGGGGTCAGTGAACTTTCTATAAAGGGCCAGATAGTAAATATTTTAGGCTTTACAAGACATTTAATCTTTGTTACAATCACTCAGGTCTGTCTTGTAGCAAGAGGGCAGCCAGAGACAATACGTAATTTACACAATTTTTAAAAGTAAAATATTTAAAAATAGGCATGCAAATTCTCTACTTTCGAATAGTAAATATTCACTGATGATTTTTTATCTTAAAACCTTTTTTTCCTGCAACTTTTTGAAATTATGTAAACCACGTAAAGGGAATTAGAGCAGGAGGAAATGCGCAAGAATGGGCAATTGTATTGGAATCAGTTTTGTTTTCATGTCAACCACAAATATTTATGATGCAACGCTTCAAGCTGCCACAAGCAAAATCACATGCAATATAAAATCCAAGTTTTTAGCAAGAATTGTACTTACTGATGGCCTCCGTTGGTCGTTTTCTCATTCACAGTGATTAAACACTGGCTAATCTGAGAAAGGTGAATTTTTCCAGAGAGGATTACTGTTCCATTTTGGCACTGTTTTGATCAGACCAGTCATAATTGGGTTTTAAAAATATGTTTGGAGAAGTTACAGTGTGGTCAAGGTATTTACGTAGTTTGCAATAGGGCTGCAGATGATTCTGAGAAGCTCTCTAGTGACCTGCATTCGGAAGAGGAATGAGAGACCATGGAGTTTGTGCGTCACTGTTGTGCCTTTGCTGAATTTTGAATTTTTTTGTTTCGTCAGTGATGGCCTCTCTTTACAGCCACACTCACAAATGCCTCATTTTAAACAACTCAAGTCTTGAGCATGCCTGCCACCCAAGAGCATGGGCACAAAAGAACTTCTAAAATTGCCCAGTTCGACTAAAGCGTGAGCTTTGCTGTTATTTATCGCGGTGCTGCTCAGATCTCCACTTAATCATGGTGCCTGTTGGTTTCACTGCATAATATTCGGAAGGTTGTATACTGCTCTTGCACATCAAGGACTCTTTCCGACAAAACTAAGAAGCAAGAAATCAGCGCAAAAAGAAAAGACGAACAACCATGAGCTGAATCGCAAATATACCTGTTCAGGCCTTAGTATTACGAGAAAGCAAGATGATGCATTAAGAGAATTCACGCATTATCTGAATGCTGGCGTCTTTTCGTTATTGCTCATTAAAAGAAAAAAAAAGAAGGTTGGGAGTGTAGAGATGCGTCTTCATCATCCTGGCAGGGGCTGACCCCTCCTGCCCTTCGTGTCCCTCCCTTCCAGAGTGCTCTGGCTGCCTCTGCCCAGGGCCCTCATCCCGCATGGCCCAGACCTCTCTGGGAAGTTTCCGCCATCACTCCTGGAAGCGCTATGTTTCTTCAGCTCGGCCTGCCTAGAGTTTGTCCCCAGACAGGACAGGAGTTTCTTTCTCCTCACACTTGGCTGCTGTCAATCCAGTGCTGAGGTGGCTTAGAAATTCCCTCAACTTCTTCCATATTTAGGTTGACTTTGTAGAAAAGAAAAATCTCTCCTCTCTGAGGATGTCAGTCCTCAAATCTTTGTGTGGCGTTGGAGCCTGTGATAAAATGTTTCCAAGGCCTGGGCCACAGGTCCTTCCCAGTGCGCTTTCCCCAGGCTTCCCACATCCAGCCCATCCAATACTGAAATGATGGAAAGAGGTTGAGAGAGGGTCAGAGAATGAATAAGGAAAACTAGCAGAAGGTGGGGAGGGGGAGGGGGAAGAAAGAGCAGCTCTAAGGTCAAAGAGCCAAGTAAGGAGGATGCTGATGTTCTGGCTGGTGACTGATAAGCACAAGCAACACAGTGAAAGCTTTCGGAGCAGAGACCACTCCTTCCGATTTGTGTATATGTCTTTGTGAAGAGGACCACAAATGGATTATTTCACCGTTAATATTTTTGTTGCAGTTTTATCTTCGGGTCTTTATGGTTCAGCACAGATCAGTTTCTTTGATCAATGAATCTTAAAAGCAGCAAGTTTTACTGTAGACTTTTCTAAACTTCAAGATTTTTCCCCTTTTTAGTGTGAAGCCTGGAAATCCAAAGGGCACGATCCTCCTTCTGCGCAGATTTTTTATTGAGAATCTCCAATGGTTTGCCATCAGCACCAGGAACCTTTTAAAATTGGATTCTGAGCTATTATGTTTGGTTTGCATTAAAATTCTCTGTTGATACTTTTCCCTTTTTCAAGTGCACTTTCTGAACTCGGACATAAGCTTCCACAGTCTAGTGTGTGTCTCAGAAGTGATAACACTTAAAAAAAAAACTTTGAGATGACATTTCTGCCTTGGAGTGGGAGCAAAAATGTAGACAAAAATGCGCAGGTAGAAAACACGAAAAGAAAATAACTGTTGTCTTCACTGTCTCTGAGGAACCTGGGTGGTGTTGCTCTGGGCTGCTCACGCTTAGAGAATGTTGCTCGAATGTGCTTGGTTGCTTTCAGAACCATATATGTCCATTTGTGCACATATGTCAAAGAAAGAATATCCCTACATTTAGTGTATGAAGAATGATGGGTTAGAAAGTACAGAAGGTGAGAAACCGTTAGTCATGATCATGACCCACCCGGCCTGGGGTTCTGCCATCAGCCAGCTGTCGGGTCTGTGCCACGAAAAGCTAAAATTGTCCCTGATGTCACTTTTAAAGGTGAGGTCTACAATAGCTTCTTTCCTAGACACTCATAGTTTTTGATAATTAAAGTATCCTGCTTATCCATACTTTGGGAATAGGTAATTCTGTAAATCTTTCCTAGTATTTCTAGATGTTGGGAGCAAATCCATGTTCACCTTACTTGCGTCCTTCACAGCTTTATAGATTCTCGTTGTATTAACTTTGGCTTTCTTCAGCAGATCTGCTCCTGCTTTAACCTGTCTGTGCTGTAGCGTTCAGATAGAATGCTATCCATATGCAATCTGCTCATTCTTTCCCCTTTCTAAGAGGAGGTTCAATTTTAAATTTTAAAATTGATAAGTATTAACTGAGAACCTACTACTTTGTTCATTCATCCATTCACCCATTAACCTTTCATCTTCTCACCTGCCTACCTGCTCTTTCATCCACTCAGGCGTCCACCTGCCCGTTCATCCATCCACCCATGCCTTCATCTCTTCGTCCTCTCGGCCCTCCCTCCCCCCATCTAACCCTCCCCCCATCCAGCCATCATTTACCAGAGAGACACTGAAGGTCTGTGATGCTTTTGCATATGTCTTGGTATTTTAAATTATAAAGGTGACAAAATAGCCCCTGTCCTCTAGAAGCTCAAAATTTGAGTGGGCTGACAGGCTAACTAAAAATTCTTTATAAAGATTTTGATCTTCCTGATAGAAGAGCATTCTTCAACTGCACGGTGACTTAATCACAGTAAATGTGTATTGGGTATTCTTAGCTATTTTGAAAGACAGTGCTAAGGTATACTTTGGCAACTTACAATTTTCTTCCTGTACTTTCTGACCTCTTATTTATAGGTATAGCATTTTTATAATGGCATAGAGTGCTATACTTTAAGAATGGAAATAAGAAATATCAAGGCAGGTGCCACATGCACTTGAGCTAGGAAGTGTGGGAACTCAGTTGGGGACATAGCTGAGAACTTACTGATGTTAAATTCACCCTCTTTTTGCAGGAGCAGGAAACTAATGATTTTTTGGGAGGGAGAGGGCAGGGGTGGTTTCTTAATTGTGAAGTGCAATTGTTTAGATTTTTAAGTAGTCTTATTCCTGTTATGAGCTGCCCCAGGCAGCCACATCAAAGGCAGCTCTGTGTGTGTTGTGGGGGGAGGTTGGGGGGATGTGTGCTGTACTGTGCTGGCCTGGATTGTGGAGGCAGACCTGGCCTGTCAGACTTGGATTTAATTTCTTTGTTTGAATAGGAAATAAGTTAGTGTTTTCTTTCTGACTCAAGTCTGTATTTGCATTTTAATTAAGAAAGAAGACAACTCTTGCAGCTGAAATTTGGATGAAAGCTGTGAATACTTACCAGTGGAAGGAGGCCTTGTTAACAGAAGTCTACCTGTTTAGAACCATAGTTTTAAACTTTTATACCGTGTTTTTTTTTCTTTTTTGCACTTTGTATTTTTAATTAGTGCTTATCTTTTTAAAAATAAGAAATAACTGACATACAGTAATATGAACAAATCTTAAGTGTATGGTTTGATAATTTTTTTTATGTGTGTACACAGTTACATCTGGCCACTAACCAGATCCAGATCCAGAACATTTCCAGTGTTCCAGAAAGTTCCCTTGTGCCCCTTTCCAGTCAGTAGTCATACTGCATATCCTGCAACAGTAACTACTATTTTGCTTATTTTTGACCTTCATACAAATGAAATCAGACAGTATGTATCTTTTGTGGGGTTTCTTTTGGTCAGTATTATGCTTATGATATCCACCTATGTTGTATATCAAAGAGCTGTTCTTTTGCTTTTTTTATTGCTGTGTTATATTTTTTATATAATGACTGATTTTTGACTGCTTCTCTAGGTGTGTTATCTATCTATCTATAAATATTTAAAGATTTTATTTATATATTAGAGAGCGCGTGCGTGTTCGCGCACAAGCAGGGAGAGCGGCAGGCAGAGGGAGAAACAGGCTCCCTGCTGAGCAAGGAGCTGCTGTGAACTCAATCCCAGGACCCTGGGATCATGACCTGAGTCGAAGGCAGATGCTTAATGGACTGAACCACCCAGGCGTCCCCGGGTGTGTTATCTTAAAACCATAATGGGATTGATTGAGCTAAAATATTCTATTTTCTACTTATACTTAGTGGTTTGCCCCCTCCCCTGTGATATAATTGAGGTCTGTGATCATCAATCAGTTAACAGTTTTTTGTTTTACACCTACTAGGTAGACAGCATCACTGGGGATAAAAGAAGTATGAGACACAATCCCTGCCAACGAATATTTCACAACTCATTTCAAGTCAATAAACTTTACACTTTTATTCACAGATGAAATGATCGAGGTTTTGCCTAGCTTCTGCGAAAGTGGAATTGCTATTGGACTTGTTCTTGGGTTTGTCTGACTTCTTTGTTTTGGCAACGGGGGTTGTTCCCAGTGATAGAAGCAGCTAACGATTCAGTCCATCAATCTGTCAGTTTTTTATTGAAAACCCACTTAACTAATCCCGTTTCTCATCCTCTGTGCTGTTGACATTTGGAGCTGGGTAATTCTTTGTTGTGGGGGCTGTCCTGTGTAGCTCTGGCCTCTCCCCACTAGGTGCCAATAGCTTCTCCCTCCCCACCGCCCCCCTGCCAGCTATGACAACCAAAAGTGTCTCCAGACATTGCCAGGTGGCCCTTGGGGTGGGGGGAAGAACCCCCCCCAATACCTTTTTGGATACTTACTGTGACCTTCTGTTATGTAGAACCTGGAGACACTTTGGCGGGATGGAGGTGGTCTCAAAGTTCTCTATTTGTTATGTACCTGGATGCGTGAAGCACACACATCACTTCCGGGGTGGAGCACACACATCACTTCCGGGGTGGAGCAGAGTATGAAAGGCATGAAGGTAGAAATTGGTAAGCTTTGATGGTAGCTATTGATAGGGCAATGGTCAAACTCAAAAGTGGCGGTTCTGAAGAATGTGTTGGCAGTCTGAATCTCTAAGTAATTTTTATAGCTTTTGAAAAATTCAAGAACTTCTGAGACCACCACAGTTTGGAATTACGCCTTTAGTCGTAGGCCTGGGGTAGACATAAAGTTCCTATACTGCTTTTCATTATGAGGTTTTGACCAGGGTTCCAACTGGCATTTGCAGCGGGGTTTGATCAGAGAAAGTCTTGTCCTAAAATACGAGAAAAATTGAATAATGAAAGCACCATGCTGATGGCTTTTCATTTATTTGTGTAGAATGTGCCTCGGTTCCAGGAAGGATTTAAAGTGTTTGCCCATCATTGCATGTGCTTTCTGCGGCCTTGGTTTAAAATATCAACCAAGTGGAAGTGTGGGGGGGAACATCAGAATCATGGCTCAGAAGATGACTTGAGAAGGCATCTCCTCCTCCATCTAACCTTCAAAAGGAACCTCCCCTAACCAGACCATCAGGTGAAATCATGAATTAATTGTAGACTTGGAAGGGTTAGCAGGAGAGCCTTGTCTGTCTCGCCTCTGGCCCTCTGTCTGCTTGGCTACCTGATGGTTAGGAGCCTTTGGCAGTGCTCAGGTTGGGGATGAGATACCTTGGCAGGCTTTGGTGGGCATCAAAGACACCGGGAAGGAGCCCAACCCAGTTTCTGGCAATTCTGTCTGTCACTGGATTTTATGCCTGTGTTCAAAATATTTCATTTCTCCATCTGTGAAATGGAGATAATCCTTCCTCACCTTGCAGGGCTGTTGGGAGGATTAATTAGCTAATGTTCCTCAAGTGCTTTGAAGATGAAAAGGCTTGTGGAAGTGCTAAGTAGTATTAGGAAAGACAGTGAGTGCCTGCTGGACGTGCCCTGATTTTCCTCATTCGCTTTCAGCAGTTGTGTTCCTCTTGACTTTTAAGTGTGTCTCATGGAGCAACGTGCTGGCACGGTGGGCAGGACGATGCGCTGATCGGTGGAGAACAAAGACAATGCCGCTTTCCTTTATGCGTCGGTACTAATTTGGCTTATCAATTGGCAGGACTTCTGAAGAGCCTTAGCTCAGAATGTTTTAATCATCAAGTTCTGGTGGTTGTCCAAGGTGAGCTCAATGTACTTGGAGGTGGAGTGAGGAAGTGGGGTCAGAAGAGGTCAAGCCAGATGGCCTTCAGTGGGAAGGATTGCTCAAAATGGAGGTCACTTGGGAAGTTGTGTAAGGAGAGAAGACTGCAGGCCAGCGAGGAGCTGAGAGGAAAATGCTGTATTCTCTTTGCTTTTACAAACAGGGATAGGACTTCCACCGTCTTAGCGGTAGCTCACGGCTCCAGGCTGTCATGCCTTCTGATGACATCTTTCATGAGATGAATTTCTCCTTCCCAGCCCAGACTTGGAAGGGGGAGTCCATGTGGGTCCCCATACCACGAGGATGGATTGACTGGGCATGTTGACTGCAGCTAATCAATTGATCCTTTGCTGCCCTAAGGTTTGTGTATTAGGGTGGAGCTTGCAGTGAGGGGGCTGGTGCCACGCCGTGTTGGGAAGTGTCTAGTGCTCTCAGACTGGTGGCTTCTTCAGATCTTGCAACCTTCTCAGGATCTTCTCGAGGCATGTTATTATTTGTAATAACTCCTTTGAGTCTGAAAGAAGAAAAAGAATAGTACCAGGAATACTCAATCTTTTGTTGATGTGAATCTCGTAATCTTTTTTTTTTTTTAACTCCAGTATAATTAACTACTGTGTTAGTTTCAGGTGTATAATCTAGTGATTCAACAATTCTGTACATTACTCAGTGCTCATCATGATAAGTGTACTCTTAATCCCTTTCACCTACTTCACCATTACCCCATCCACCTCCCCTCTGACAACAACCAGTTCTCTGTATTTAAGAGTCTTTTTGTCTCTTTTTTCTTTCTTTGTTTTGTCTTTTAGAATCCACATGGGTGAAATCATATGGTATTTGTCTTTCTCTAACTTATTTCAGTTAGCATTGTATTCTCTAGCTCCATCCACGCCACTTTAAAGGGCAAGATTTCATTCTTTTTCATGGCTGAGTAATAGTCCTGTGAGTGTATGTGTGTGTGTGCATGTGTGTATGTGTGTGTACACATCTTCTTTATCCATTTATCTGTCCATGGACACTTGGGCTGCTTCCATAATTTGGCTACTGTAAATAATGCTGCAGTAAACACAGGAGTGCATCTATCTTTTTGAATTAACGTTCTTGTATTCTTTGGGTAAATACCCTGTAGTGGAATTGCTGGGTCATATGGCAGTTCTATTTTTAATTTTGGGGGGAATTTCCATACTGTTTTCCACTGTGGCTGAACCAGTTTGCATCCCCATGAACAGTGCATGACAATTTCTTTTTCTCTACATCTTCACTTGTTGCCAACACTTGTTGTTTCTTGTGTTCTGATTTTTGCCATTCTGACAGGTGTGAGGTGATACTGTGGTTTTGATTTGCATTTCCCTGGTGATGAGTGATGTTGAGCATCTTTTCATGTGTTGGTTGGTCAGCTGGATGTCTCTGGAGAAATGTCTGTTCATGTCTTCTGCCTATTTTTAAATTGGATTATTTGGGAGGTCTTGGTGTTGAGTTGTATAAATTCTTTATATGTTTTGGATACTAACCCTTATCAGAGAGATCATTTGAAATTATCTTCTCCCATTCAGTAGGTTGTCTTTTTGTTTTGTTGATAGCGTCCTTTGCTGTGCAGAAGCGAATCTTATAATCTTAAAAATTCCTTCTTCTGAAAAGTTTCTTTGGTCATCGATTTTGAAAACCAACTTGCTTTATTGTTTTTTTTTTTAAGATTTTATGTATTTGAGAGACAGAGAGAGCGCATGCACTTGTGCACAGAGAGAGAGTGAGAGGGAGAAGCAGGCTCCCCGCTGAATAGGGAGCCTGATTCAGGGCTTGATCTCAGGACCCTGAGATCATGACCTGAGCTGAAGGCAGATGCTTAACTGACTGAGGCACCCAGGTGCCCCCAAACCCACCTTACTTTAGACTATGGATATGCTCCTGAAATGTTGAGGGCAAACCAGATTTTGATAAATCAGGTTATCTTAGGGGCCCCATGGGAGTTTGTCATTTAAATGACACTTAGAGTGAATCCTTGTGTAAGGCAAAGTATCTGGACTATTCTATATCTTTCAAGAATTTATGTCTGTTGACTTTATCAAGTGTGTGTGTATGTGGTGGGAGGAGGGGAGGGAATGAAACTAAAGACCAAGAAGCAACATGTGACAAATTCTTCCCCAAAGTGACCCTCTGGAAAGGATTGTACTTATGTCATTTTGGTGGGATGTATCAAAATGACATAATGATGGCCAAGAAGCCAGGGAGAAAGCGGAGAGAGTGCCATCCGGGGGTCTTTCTCTTTAAATCAGGTCTGCTTATGATCTGGTATTTATTCTCCTTCATTTCTGAAACCAAGGCCCTGGATTCCCTTCTATTGCAAGGCCTCTTGGCAACCTTCCGAGGAATGGCAGAGTTCATTCTGATCAGTGTCCGGTGAGTGTAGCTCGACTGTGATGGAGCTCAGCCTGTCAAACTCACAGAAAAATGTCCATTACATATTCCAGCTGTTCCTGAAACACGCTCCCTAAGAGCTCTTTCCATTTGTTAGCTGTCAGAACAATGCAGCGCAATTGCTCCAGACCCACGGATGTCATCAGCCACCTTTGTTTATACAACAGTTTTCCCTCCATCAGCCAATCAGTGTTTGGCAAAGAGAAAGCACAGGCTCAGAACTTGCCCTGTTGAGTTGCCTCCCCAGCCTTGGTGATCTCAGCAAATGGAAATTGAGGAGGAATTTGGTGGTTCATGTTTCCCATCCTGTTTATGAGACCTGCAGAGGGCTGCCTGGAGGTGAATTTCGGCACCTCCACTGACATTGGCAGAGATGGAGGTCTGAGCCCACGCATCACCTTGGAAACTGGCTCCCATTGCTGCTGGGAAAGGAATGCTTGGTTGCCCAGAGCATTAAGATAGGGAATGTTGATTCCACCTCTCGTGGCTCCTGCCTGGAATTGTCAGAGATGCAGGCAGGCTGAACCAAGTGACTTCTCAAGACTTTGATTCTCTCTGGGTCCCATGGACATTGAAACTGGAGACTTCAGGGTTCAGGGATTGGTGGGATGTTCGGCTAAACTTTTTCTCACAAACCTGGATGTTTTTTCCTTCTCAGGCAAAAGGCCATTCCATCCTCCAACCCAAGTGATTTGGACTTCTCAGAAATCCCAGTGGTGTGCTGGAGTCAGCTTGCACCAGCCTTCGAGAGCTGATTGCAGACATCTCTCCCCAACTTGGGTTCAGTGACATCATGTTAGTAGCTTGAAATCTGGCACGGTGGGAGTATTTACACCGTGGGAATGGTCAAATGCTTCAGATCAAGGCTCCCCCCACCACCCAAGCTGGTTGTTCAATACCAGCACACACAGGAAGTTATCCTCACCCTTCACATGCTCTCAGCCTCATTTATGGAGCTGTTTAGCTTAAAGGGAAGACTCACTTTGCCGTGGTTTCAGTGTGCGTACCTCCTGTGTAGAGGCAGACTGAGCCTTGCTCTCTCATCTGTTACAGTCAGCCTGAGAGCGACCATTGTGGGGCTGCGTGGCAGAAGATCACCAGGGTGATGATTCTGTTCTTTTTGCTAATAAGCTCTATGACAGGTCATTTTACCTCTCCAGATTTCAGCTTCCTCCTCAGTACGGTAAAAACCATTTGGATCATTAGAGGATCGCTACTTTTCCTTTTGGCTTTAATATTCTGTGATTCAGTGAGTGCTTAGCTGCTGGGAAATGTCATGTCCTTTAAAGGATTGGGACCCTTCAGAGCTCTCTCGTTTTCCTCTCTGGATCTTGGGCTCCCAATAATTTCACTCCTATCTAGACCTCTACCTCCAGCATGAATGAATGGGCCCCCCTGCCCTGGGTGAGAATCGACATTAATTAGTTCCTTCTCTCTGGAGGTGTCAAAGCACTTTCAAGGCAGCAGTCAGTACCCTTCATGGTCACGCCGCAAAGAAGGCTGCTTGAGTGTGCCTATTTTGTCATGGTGGAGAGTGGAGGCTCTGGAATTACTGACTTATCCTCTCTTGAGCGCAAAAGAGGCTACTTCCTGGTCTTAAAGAAGTGCCAGTTTTGAGATTCGTCCGCTGTATGTAACCCCAGTTTACTTGGCGTGCTCAGCCTGGCTAACCTGTTGTCGGGGCTCTCTATATTTTCCATTTCCGTGAAGTGGAAATCCACCTGATTAGGTTGTTGCCAGGCCAGAAGATTTTGGAATACATGTTGAAATAAAGCGTTCTCTTCAAAATAAAAAGGCGAGTGGTATGGGTTTGTATTGGGGATTGAAGGTGGACTTAATGGAACGTGAAGGAGATCAAACCCACCTTTATGGGATGCCTGGAAGGAGAAAGGGGTACTGATAGGGACTTGGGACTGACCGGAGTTGGGCAGTTTTGTGGCTTCGCTTAGAATCTGGTCAAGACATGCAGGCCCCTATTTCCGCCCCTGCAGAAATAGGTGTCCCTGGGGTGAGCCCTCTGCGCAACGGTGCACACCCACCTGTGCCAACTCATGTCAGCTGCCGCTGTGGTTGTGTCGATGAGGCCATTTCCCCTTGAATCAGGAATCCCGAGGGCTTTGCTGACTGTGCAGGGTTGGTTACCTCCCACCCACCCCCTGCCACCTCC
>NC_048238.1:14101649-14356843 GCF_002007445.2 Ailuropoda melanoleuca
ACCCACCCCCCTGCCACCTCCCCCCTTACCCGCCATCCAAACTGGGCTGTTTGCATTCAGTGGTTGCAGTTGCGATTCTCGCACCTGAGGGTTTGGGCCCCTGAGTGTGCCGCCAGAAGCTGAAGCTATGTGAGGGGCTGGCAAGGAAGTCAGTTCCTCTGGGATTCCACTTCAGAGGGAAAGGAGAGCTCTAGCCTGTACAGACACCGGAGGCTGGATGCGAACCTCAGCTTCAGGCTACCCACAGTGGCTCCAGTTGGAGGTCTTCAAACTTTTCTTGTTGGAATACTTCCTAACTGTATTGAAAAAAATTAAGCACCCTCTTGTACATTTCATATTTGATATCTGAATTTTTTATAAGTTTAATTTGCTACAAAAACTGTATTTTCCAGCGCATTGGGTATTCTCATGATTCAAAGTGTGATTCATGGACCAATAACATCAGCATCCTCAGCAAGTGTGTTAGAAATGCGGATCTCGAGTCCTTCCCTAGCCCTGCTAAATCCGAATCAGCATTTTAATAAGCTTCCCGGGTGATTTATGTACACATTAAAGTCTGAGAAGCCCTGGTGTATATCATATACAAACTTTAAGTGTATCTTCATCAAAACCTTTCTGTTTATGAAAAAAGGTCTGTTATGTGCCCTAATTGGAGAAACCATTTCTTACTGTCAAACCATCAGCCAAACCAGACTTGCTTTCAGTAAAAAGAATTGACTTTCTTCATCGATTCAAGTGAATGCGTTAAGGTGTGTGCTTGGCCAGTCTTGTTTCTGAGTTCTAGCCTAGGAGGGTTGGGGAGCTGCGTGGCTGCTGTGCTGTGAAATTCCCACTTGAAGATTGCTTTATTTCACTCTTGGGATTCTCCCCCTGAGGTGACTCTGTCTGTAATTATCCCTTTGTTTGGGTGCCAGGAGATTTCTTACTCTTTGGGATAATGCACCCTGGGAAGATTGAGGGTACATGGCCAACATCCTTTTCCTCCATAAAGCAGAGGAAGGAGAAGCAGGCGAGCAAGGATCTGGCAGGTGAGCTTTAGGGAGGCAAACATATGGAAGACGAAGATCTGAAAGTGGGATCTCTTAAAACTGTATCCATATGCCACTCACGGCCGGAAAGTTTTCAGGGACCCTAGTGGTGGGTGAAGCCCAGTTTCAGAGCACTGAGTTGGAGAATGATTTAATACCCTTTTGGAACTTCACGGATTCAAGCCTTTTCAATTCCTTTCTGCCCTCAAGTTCACATGCGTATGCATGTGCATGCACACCCAAATATGTTAACAAAAGAAATTTAGCACCAGGTCACCACAACCAAACTTGTGCCTGTACCCTCATCTACTCTTGAATTCTAACTTCAGTTGAACCTGTCAAATATTTATTTAACACCTCCTGTGCATTGGGCACCGTATCATGCATCGGGGGTAAACAGGTGACTCATGTAGATACAGGAAATCAGTCACCATTAGTAACCAATATATAGACACTTGTGGGAATCATATAGCGATTGTCATGGGATTCGGAAAGAGGGGATGACAAGAAACTCCCAGTGTTAACCCTAGCAGCTCAACCTCCTTATTAGAGGGGAAGTTCCTCAAGAAGGGATAACGAAGCCTGTTAGAGGAAAGATGCATCAGCTCATGTGTGTGAGCACGCGCCTTACAGCTCAAACCATCACAGACCCGCGCTGCTATCCAAGTGCTTTAATGTTTAATTCCCTTTGATTTGGTGCACAGTAACATCAAGTGTTTCTCCAGGCAATTCCAAGGCATCTGAGGAGACTTGCTGGGAATTAAAATCTAGTAAGACCTTCAGAGAAATTGGAGAAGCGGAACTTTATTGGTTTTTAGGCCGGTCTTATAATTTCATTCTGTTTTCTGTCCGAGACACACACGCACAGGGTCTATTTATCACCCATTATGCATGGGTCCTGCCAACCAGAAGCTTGAAGATGAGAAAAATAAGCAAATGCCTGACTAGGGAGAAAGCAGAGCCATTACGCGCCCGTGGCTGAAGCAGTCACACCAACCCAGGGTCCGTGCATCTGGAAGGAAACGGTGTGCTTCCTTGAGCTGTGGCCATGGTAACTTGTTGACTCTGGTCCTGGGGTCAGGTTATTGCTGAGTTGTTGTCAGCATTACTAGTTGTAAAATGGCCTTTTCCTTTTCCTACCCGAAGTGAGGTCGTTCTGGGTGTTTGTGGTGAGAATGTTCTCTGGTGTGGGATCCCAGAACTTCTCATCAAGACTGTTTGGGGCTCCTTGGCTACCGTCCCCTGCCCTGCATGCCTGTCACTGCGGCACTTGCTGTCCCCCACGCCCCTGCCTCGGGTAGCTGTGTCAAAGGCTGGGACATTCGCAGATGAGGCTCAAGGCTCTAAGGGTGGAGGTGTGGACATTGTTGAATACCCAGTGATCAGGTCTCTCCCTGTCTCTTTGTCTTTGTCTTTCATTTGGTCATTTTTAATTTTTGTATCACTTCAAACTTACAGAAAAGTTGCAAGAATAATACAGAGAGCCCTTTTGTGACACTGACATTGCCTTTTATCATACTGACACTTTTGAAGAGTTCGCGCCAGTTACTTTGTAGAATTTTCCTTATGTTGAGTTCACCTGATGTTTTTGCCTGGTTCCATTCTGATTATACACCTTTTCTTTTCTTCCTTCCTTTCTACCTTCCATCTGTCCGTCCGTCCATTTATCAAGTGCTGAACATTTATTAAGAGCTTGCTTCTTAAAACATTAAAAAATAGCACCTTTACTGAAATGCAGTTCAGTTATTTGAAGCATACAGTTCAGTGGGTTTTAGTATCCTCACAGCCATGAGCAGCCATTACCACAGTTGGTGTTAGAAGAGTCTTATCACCCCCAAAAGAAGCCCTGCATCCATTACAGCTGCTCCCCATTTCACCCTCCCCCCAGCCCCTGGTGACCACTAATCGATTTTTTGTCTCTGTGGAGTTGCCTACTCTAGACATTTCACAGGAATGGAATCACACATCATGTGACCCTTCACGTCTGGTTTCTTCTGCTTAATGTGGTGGTTTCCGGGTTCATCCATGTTGTAGCAGGTGTCACTACCCCATTCCTTGTATAGCTGAGTCCTCTTCCGTTGGACGGCTCTGCCATGTTTTGTTGATTCATTCATCAGTTGTGTTGTTTCCATCCTTCGGCCGTCATGAATAATGCTGATAAAACCATTTGTGTACCAGCTTCTGTGCGAACGTAGATTTTTCTTTCTTGCGGGGAAATGCCTATGAATGGTACTGTGGAGTCGTATGGGAACCCTGTATGGCCTTTGTGGCAATAGGTTATGCATTTTTTACCTGTTATTGTACTGTGAGGCCTAACGGTAGGAAAGGGGTTAAGTTGTTGGATGGTAGACATGGGTGGATCTCAGCGGGGCCCAGCCAGGCAGTGCCATCATTACGGGCACAATGAGCTCCTCTTCTTCAGCAACTCCTGGCCTAGTTTTCCAGAGACTAAGGACCGCCCCCCCGCCCCGCTCTGTGACCCTGCCCAGAACGAGGGACTTTTGATTTTCAGCCCCTCTTGAGGGACGCCTATGAAACATGAGCCCCTAGAGTGCACGATGTCCTGTCAGTCCCATATCTGCATAAACCAGCCCCATCAGCCCGGTCTCATCTGAAGCCACTTCTTGTAAGTTTTCTCCCAAACAGTGGCCCAAGTTAGAGCCTTGCAGTCGCCAACCTCCTTTAATTGGGCCCTTCATTTCGCAGTCTGTTATTTGTGTGGTGGTGTCTGGACCCTGACTGGAGGGCCATGCTTTTTTTTTTTTTTTTAAACTCAACAGTTTAGTAAGATGTTTGATGGAACCTAGTGATTTCATCTATTCCATGAAGAAGGGGAGGAAGGGGTGTGTGTGTGTGTGTGTGTGTGTGTAGTGAGAGGGAGTATGGCACACTGAGGAGAAGTTACCCTTAGAATCACATCAGGCTGGAAAAGCGGCTACTTTCCATACAGGACCCCACCCCCAAGGGGCTTTAATTACTAGAATGACAAAAGGGTCTTGTTGTGCAATGTCACTGATAAAAGGCCCCCTGGTGTGGATTTCCAGGACACTGGCAGTGCCAAGGGTGACCTTCGTCACTTATGTTCTGGGGTGCTCAGAACAATTTTCTTCTTCTTTGAATGGACCTGAATCTGGGGTGGAACTCCTTCCGTGACTTCCACAGGCAGCTTTGGGCTGTGTCTTCATCCTGTGTGTGGCAGTGGCTCTGAATGACCCTGGACAAGTAACTTCACCTCTTGGAGACCATTTTCTCCTCTGTAAAATGGGAATAAGAGTACCTACCTCATACAGTTGGTGGGCAGATTAAATAGGTTGACGGATGTCATACACTCTAATTAGAAGTTTCTTACTAAGTGTTTAACTCCAGTTATTATTGTTGTTATTATGCTGTGTTCCATCCATTATGGGTGTTGGCTCAGCTCCGATACCACTTCCTCTATGAAGCTGGTGCTGAGTGAACGCCTTTCTTCTTACTACTGTGTGCGCAGTACCACGCCTGGTGCCTGACATAGAAGAGCCGCTCGATAAATATTTGTTGAATGAATGAATGAATGAATGCATTTTCCCATCTGGGAGCAATCTACTTCTCCTCCAGGCTTTGATAGCACTTTGTCTCTACCTTCTTTTATGGAGTTTTCCCCATTTAACCTTTATTGGAGTTAACTGTGCTTTAAACGTAACTCCCTTATCCAGATGGTCAGCCCTTGGAGAGTAGAACCTGGGTCAATCGTTTTGGTATTTCCTGTGGGGCTTTTCATGGAGGGCGATAAATATTTGTTAAATAATTAATCACTTTTAGAAACGATGGTCTTAAAAATTGCTGCGTGTTTTTTACTGGATCCAAACACAGAGACATATGCATACAGAGAGAGTATCCCTCCAACAATTTCATGGCATGTGGCTTTCTTTTTCCCTAAAGGAAGTGATAAAGGTAAAAAAGTTAAGGAGGTAGGTGACAGTGGGAGCCAGAGACTCGTAATAAATAAAAATGTGAGTTCAGTTCAAAGAACATATTGATGATAAAGTTTTATTGGAGTTTAACAATTTAAGAAAATATATAGGTTTCACTCTGCTTTGAACGCCTTCAAATGTTGTGTGTGTGTTTGTGTGTGTTTTAAATAAAAGTGGACAAAAACCCTTTGGTTCTGTCTGAAACGTGGTGGATTGTTAGCAGTGGGTTCTGGATTTCAAAGCTAGTCACCGTTACAGTGCTACTTGGGTTTATGGTTGGGAATGTTCTCGTTGTCTAGTGGGGAGCCGAGGCTTGAGGCTTGAGGCCTGTTTCTTCTGGTGCATGGCTGGTTAGAAAGAACAAGAGGTCAGTTGGCCAGTGGTCCAGAATAGAGCAGGGTTGGTCCACATGCCGACCAGGCTTTTTCCTGGATGCCCGAAGGACAGGTGACAGGTCAAATGGAGGTGGATCCTAAAGAGATCTCACCATGTTGTTTAGGATCAGGTAACACGTGCCAAGCTGGGAAGTACAGAGGTGAGTTGTATTCTGTGAAAAGAAGCCATGTGCTTCAAAACAGAGGTATGGAGTCGGTCAAGGCAGTTTTTCTTCACTTTGACCTTTGAATTTATGGATTATATGTCCCCTGAAGTGTTGATAAACCAGTGAAAAAATTTTTGAGAGTGGCGGGGTAGGCAGAGAGGGAGAGAAAGAATCTTAAGCAGGCTGCATGCCCAGCATGGAGGCTGACGCAGGGCTCGATGTCACAACCCTGAGATCATGACCTGAACTGACATCAAGAGTCAGATCCTCCGCGGACTAAGCCACCCAGGCGCCCCCTGGTGAAAAAAATTTAAAAGTATATTATCTATGGTAAGCTAACTGTTGTAACACCCTCAAACCTCAGTGGTTTATCCCAGGAAATGTTTATTTCTCACTCACGCTCTGGTGCAGTGTGGGCTGGCAGGGACTGGAGGAGGGTGCTGTATGTACACGTGGTCATTCAAGAACCCAGGTTCTTTCTGTCTTGTGGCTCTACCCTCCCTTAGGACCTCGGAGGAGTCTTCTGCCGTATTCCCTGATCCAGCCAACAGCAAGGGTGGGAGGCTGTGAGGGCAGTCTTCCTGGGCTAGGCCCAGAAATGGTATTTACCACTTCCACCCACATTCCATTGGCCAGCCTCCATGCGTGGCCACACCTAGGCTCAGGGAGACTAGTAATGTGCCCAGAGGAAAGGCAAATGGTTTGGTGAAAAAGTAGTTAGTCTCTGCGACAGAAACCAAACTGGAAACTTCCCTTCTCCATTGCCATAAGGAGGGAGAGGGTATTTTACTGTGGTTTGGAAAGTGCTTGATTTAAAAATTGCTACCAGGGTGTTCTAGAGAAGGGGCCAGCACTGAATAAGCCAAGGGCAGTCGTTTGTTCAAACAGTTTTTTGTGAAGCATCTACCCTGGGTCGGGGAGGCATGGGGATCTGGCTGGCAAACAATACCAGAAGCACTCCCTGTCCTATTGGAGCGGGCGTTTGTCAGAGGATGGGCGATGGAATGTGCAAATGTCCTATAATATGAGGATGGTATGAGGGAAAGTAGGGGTGCTGTGGGAACACATAGCCAAAGACCTAGGCCAGTCTGGGAGAGCCAGAGAAGTTTCTAGAAAAAAATGACATTTACACTGAGACCTGAAGGGGAGGGATACCCAGACTTAGCCAGCTGAAGGAAGGCACGGAAGTGGTCTGGGGACGTGTGTAATGAGGCCGAGGGACTAGCTCAGTTGCTCTCAGCATTGGCTGCACTTTGGAAGCACTTGGGGTAGACTTGCCAATTAATTAAGAATTCGGGGGTGGTGGGGGAGGTCTAGGCATTGCTCCTCTTTCTCCTCCTCCTCCTCCTCCTCTTCTTCTTCTTTTTTAAAGATTTCATTTATTTATTTAGAGCGAGCGTGCAAGTGGGGGAGGGGCAGACAGGGAGCGAGGGAGAGAATCTCAAGCCAACTCCATGCTGAGCATGGAGCCAGACATAGGGCTCGATCTCATGACCCTGAGACCATGACCTGACCCAAAATCAAAGAGAGGCCAGGAGGAGGAGAGCACCTGCCCTGTGTGTGTGAGGCACTGAAAGCTTTTCAGAATGAAGTCACTTCCACGTGGAAGCTTGGGGTTGCTGGGGAGCACGGCGGAGTTGAGGAGGAGCCACTTCCCAGGAGTTGTTTCTTCTGGGTGTAGGGTGGGATCACTTCTCCCTGGCGCTCTCAGCCTGGCAGGGCTTCACCAGCACTGAACTCCTCTCTCAGGGTCTAATTATCTCATTGCCTGCCTTTGGCGGTTTGGAGAAGGTAGGCTGAGAACAAGGAGGGAGTATATGAAAACCTGCCTCTCTCTGATTTCTTAAGCAGAGAAGAGCAAGAGTGCAGGCCCTGCTTGCAGCTGGCTGGAGTCTGCGTTTCCCTGGGGCCGGCAGGGTGGAGAGGTCAGCCTCAGAATTGTCAGTGGGCCATTCAGCAAGCCAGAGAGCAGGCACGCATGGCTCCTTTAGAGAGACCCCATTGAGATTTATCTGGTCAGCATAGGGTCCTACACATAATGGAGGGATCTACAGGCTGTTGTTTCTGGACCCATCCTGGGCCTGTCAGTCTGTTCCCTGATAAGGAGAGCACAGAGACTCCCAGGCTCTAGGTCTGCGTGCTAAACAGACTTGGTTTTTGTAGGCCTTGTGCCTTCCCCAGGCCACACCATTTTGCTTATATGTGGGGAAGGCCCTGGAATATTCTTGGTAGCAAATATGCACCTGCTTACCCATGAGGAGTTATACCTTATGTGAAAAGCAAACACTTTGGTCCTGTTTTGAAAGCTTAAAGCCCCAAACTTAGGATTCTAGCATTCAAACTACCAAATTGGAGGCATACAAATATTGGATCAGGGTATCGAATCCAAGTCAGGGCTATGTCTCTCAGAAGGCTGTGAGGTTTGGGGGCAATTGTTCCAAATAGGATAGCTTAAGAATAAAACTAAAGGAAAAGTTTAAATCCATTTTTTCTATTTTCCTCACAGAGAAACTATGGTTGCTGGGTTTTCCTCAGAGATAAAGGGAAAAAAAAATACACCTCTCCTCTGTATGAGAGCTCTGTCCTCTCATGATACTCTCTTGGGCATGCATTTTTCTAGGCATCCTGGCTGCTGGGTGTGGGAGCAAAAATTTTGAAATGATTTATATCTGGGTACTTACCTCATAGATATATATATGAATATCTAGAAACTGCCTTAAAAGTGAAATTGTAGTGATTACCTCAATGATTATATACTGCAGCCACTTTACCAGAAGATTCCAGGTAAACATTTAGGAAAAAAAATCAAGCCACTACCCACCCCATCCCCCATTCTTTTTCCAGTGTGGGTGATCAGCCACCATGGCTGTATGTGGCCTGATTTGTAGTTTCTCAGCTATTTGTAATGCCCATTGCCACATAGGAAAAATGAGCTGTGAGGACAGGAAAACCTGCTGAAATCCAAGATGTCTGGGAGAGTCACCTTGGGTTCTCTGCCAGAAACAACCCCATTCTCCAACTCAAGGCCTCTTGCCTCTCAGTTCTTCCATTTGACAGCTGAGAAAGCAGAAGGCCTGAAAGGTCAAGTGCCTGGTACATGGTCATACAACTGTTTAGTGGCAAAGCCAGGGCTAGAGATCAGGTCTCCTGAAACTTAGAGAAGGCCCGTTACCTTCACAGAGATGGCAGGCAGGTTTTTGACTGCCTGCTGGTGTTCATCATTTGATAGTGGCTGTGGAATCACTGTGTTGAGAAGGACTCTGAGGCCTGATAACTTACTCAGAAGTGCTGGAAGTTATTAGCTTGGTCTGCCTGGGGTACAGGTGGGAGGATTTGCCACACTTCTTGTGTCTCCGGCTGTTAGACCGCGCTAGGTAGGTTCTAAAGTAGGTTCTAGAGCTCCTGTTGCCCCCACTCCTTTGCTAGTGTAAGCCCTAGCTCTTCAGACAGCCTGACAACAGTGTTTGCCACTCCTACAGGGAAGCCCTGGGCACTTCCTGTTCTGAAGGGCATTCCCTTCTGAATGAGGCCCGTCAGAACTCCTGACCCTAGAAACAATGCTTTCAAAGCAGGCGATGGTTTTGGGAGCTTACTTGAGCGGCAAACACACACACACACACACGCACGCACGCACGCACGCACATTATGGTCCAAGAGCACCAGGAAAACCTCTTCTCGAATAGAAGAATTAAGGGCCTCATACTCGGAGGCTTTGATGCACTTTGCACTTTGATGATTTGAGCTTAGTACTTCCCTCTCCTCTTCCCCTTTGCTCTCCCTCCCACAGCCCATTTCCCTGGGAGGCAAACTCTTTGGCTAAGGGTCAGAAGTCTTGTCCTTCCCTCCCTGGGAAATGGGCCCCACCTCAGGGCAAGAGGGAGAGCCCTGGGGCCTCTCCCGGGGACGGGCCAGTTCCCTGTGTCAGAGCCATTAGCTCCCTGGCTTCATTTTGGATCACCTTTTGGGGGGCGACTGACATTCGCTCTTTCCTCGTCTACCACTTATGCTTCCTGGAAGGCTTGGGCAAATCGCCTAAGTGTACCAAGTCTCCATTCCCCCATCTGTAAAATAGAGTGGTCGTTGCCACATCATGGAACGTCGTGAGGCTCACATAAGGCCTAGAGTGTGCCCGGCAAGTGACCAGTAACGGTTCGCTGTTATTTTTAAGTCACAAACACAGAACCCTTGAAGGAGCATCAGCTGTGTGTACTCATTTTGTGTGTGGCTGTGTGTGTTAGCATTTCAAAGAGAGGGAGAGAGGTGAGGAAGGAGAGGGAAACCAAGTGAGTGAGTTGGCGTTGTGTGCCTATGATAAAAGCAGTGAGGGGCGCCTGGGTGGCTCAGTCGGTTAAGTGTCCAACTCTTGGTTTTGGCTCAGGTCATGGTCTCAGGGGCGTGAGATGAAGCCCCAGGTTGGGCTCTGCGCTCAGCGCGGAGTTTGCTGGGGTTTCTCTCTCTCCTTCTGCCCCTCCTGCTCATGTGCGTGCACGTGCTCCCTCTCAATAAACAAATATTAAAAAAAAAACATTGACACTGGAGAATTGTCATCGAGTACATAAGACTGTGTAGTGTTCCAGCTGACGCATCTGAAACAGTGTACGGACAGATCATCTGGGGGGCTTATTTAAAACGCAGATTCTGGGGCGCCTGGGTGGCACAGTCATTAAGCGTCTGCCTTCGGCTCAGGGCGTGATCCCGGCGTTCTGGGATCGAGTCCCACATCAGGCTCCTCTGCTAGGAGCCTGCTTCTTCCTCTCACACTCCCCTGCTGTGTTCCCTCTCTCACTGGCTGTCTGTCAAATAAATAAATAAAATCTTTAAAAAAAAATAAAGAAATAAAACGCAGATTCTGATTCCGTAGCTCTGGGCCGATTTCTAACAAGCATTTTGAACAAGCTCCCAGGTGATGGTGACGCCGGTGGTCTGTGGACCCCACTTTGACCACAAGCGAGAGTTTACGTGACAGTGGGCCCGTGCTGCCCTGTAAATTTGGAACGACTGGAAACTTGACAGCCCCCTGGCCAGTTCACTGGATTGGTGTATCCAGCAGCTGAGACCTATGGGAGATGAACAGAGAAATACTGAAGCCTAACTCTGAAGAGCCAGGTTCTAGTCCCAGTGAAGTACCAAGAGACAGTGAGCAAGTCACGTCCTCCCTCAGCCTCAGCAGCTTTTTCATCTTTGGGGCAGAGGGCAGCTTAGAATACTCTAAAGCCGTTCTGTTCCCAGAGTGTCCTCAGCCCCACTTCCTGGGCTGCCTCAGACTTCCTGTGCCCAAAGCCACATTTTAACAAGTTCCCCAGGGGATTCACTTGCATGTTAACATTTGAGAAGTGCTGGGTTAAGATGCCTTCCTGCTAGAAGATTCTGTTGATCTGGTACATTCTAACTCTAGCTCTGGTGATGGAAATCTCAGAAACAAATCTCTCCATTTATACAATGGGGATGTCTTCATCAAGAAATCACCTTTTTTTCGTTTTCCAACATTCATTTTAGTGATTTACAGAGAAGGTCAAACCAATAAAATTGATTCCAAGCCAGCATTCCCTGCATTTGGGGGGTGGGGGGGCCGGGGTGTCAGAATCCCCACAGAGTCGTGAACCATATGCATCATTAGATACTGGGGCTTCTCTCCGCTGCGGTCCCTGGAGTGATGACTGCCGCCACCAGCAGCACCTTTCTCGGGCCCTCAGCGAACTGCAGCGTGGTGTCCTCAACTTCCCCACACCTGGCAGCACCTCCTCCATCTTTCTTCCGTGTTGGTGCATGCTGGCTGGTTTGGGAGGTGGGGTGTGGGCACTTGCCTATATGCATCTGCATTCTGGGCTCACCTGCTCTCGGGTGGGAACTGGAGCTAAAAGTGGAGAACTTTTATTCCATTGACTCCAAAAGGAAGAAGCAAAATTGTCCCAAGGTTGTAGTTCCATGGAGGATTTTTCTTTTAATTATAAAAATTTCAAAGGGGCACCTGGATGGCTCAGTCAGTTAAGCATCTGACTCTTAATTTCAACTCAGGTCACGATCTCTGGGTCGTGGGATCGAGCCCCGCATTAGGCTCCGCACTCAACAGGGAGTCTGGTTGTCCCTCTCTCTGTGCTCCCCACACCCCCACCACACGTGCGTGCGCTCTCTCTCTCCCTCTCTCTCATAAATAAATAAATAAATAAGTAAACTCTTTTAAAAAGTCAGATATACAAGAAAGAGAATGATAAACAGCATTTAGATTAAGAAATACACAATTACAAGTAAGACTAATGTAGACTCCTTCTCAGTAGCATCACCTTTTACAACCATACCCTGGAATTTCCTCTTAATAACTCTCAGGCATGTCTTTATATTATAATATTTATGTGTGTATTCCTAAGCAGCATTTAGTATTGTTTTTCTTGGTTTAAAATCTGTATACATTGTTTTGTGCTCTGTGTATCTTTCTGCAACTTGCCTTTTTTTTGCGTAACATTATACATGAAGATTTATTCATACTGTTACTTGGAGCTCTCCTTGATTCATTTTCCTTGCTGTGTATAGTTTATTATATGAAAGTACTTCCATTTATTGATTCTCCTGTTGATAGACGTGGCAGTTGTTTCTGGTTTCCCCCCTCCCAAGCAATGCTACAATGAACGTGTCACTTTTGTGCATACGTGTGTGAGTTTTTCAGGGCAGTGTTTTTCACAGAGGGTGTTGTGACCCATTCATGGGTCATGAACTCAAACCAATGGGTTGCAACTACATTAAAAAAAAAATGAATAGAATAGAATACATTGAAAAATCCCAGAATATGCTGTCCGAGGTAAGAGGAGTTACTGTTTCATTGAACTTATTTCAATTACAAGGTGACAGAGTTTACTTTGACCACCCCGTTACTTTATAATTGAAACAAGTTTAAGGAAATTGAACTTACTGTGTGGATCATGGTCAACCTAGGGACGGGCTTGCTGATTTGAAGGCTGGGGTATCTTTGGCTTTTCTAGAGCTTGCCAGATTCTTCTCCCAAGTGTACTAGTTCACACGTATATGAGTTTTTAGGTTGAAAAGCTCAAGAAGAAATAGACCCCAAGGACAGATGGAAGCCAGAGAATAAAAAAAGAGTAGAGCTTAAAGTTTCCACCTTCTTTGCTCCTCTTAACCCTGCGTAAACATTGTGGGTTTTCTTGACCTTGTAAATTTGCTTTTAATCTTAAAACAGAAAAAAGCTTAGAAGGAAATTCCTCATCTTCCTGTCTCTCTCGCCTCAGTTCAGGAAGGGGTGAGCTGGAAGGAGGTATCCATTAATAACAAGTCTGAGGAGAGCTGTGGCTAACCTTTGCTCTCTAGCTGCTGTGGGCAGTTTTTCAAAGTTGGACAAAGATGTCTCTGGATCAGCGGTGCCATTGTTTCTTTTTTAGAAATGAAGCAGGGAATTGGAGAGCTCAAGGAGCCATGCTCCCATAGTGCATCTCTCTGGGGGGGGGGGCTGGTCAGTTCCTGCTCTAGTCCTGAACCCCCTGGAAAGCCACACCCTGTGTGAGCTGATTGTTGTCTGACTTGCACCCTTTTATCCTGGAGATGTGTATCTGTGTGTTCCTTCGCTCTATGCACTGCTAAGCAAGACCAAGAGATGGGAAGAAGGTAGGCTTAGGGGCCCCCCTCCATGCCCGTGCCCAGCACCTACCATTCGTCATCTCAAGTCATCCTGGCAACACCTGTTTCTGCGGATGATGAAACTGAGGCTTGGAGTTTAGTTGACTTTCCCAGGTCACTCATCCAATAGGATAGAATTGCTAACCTTACGGAGACCTTTCTGTACACCAGGCATTATTCTAAGCACCTTATACAATTTTCTCTTTAAATCTTTATCGCATCCCAATAAGAGTATGCACCATTATTATTCCACCTTTACAGATGAGGAAACGGACACACCAAAAGGTTAATCGGCCTAAAATTGCATAACCACTGAGTGCAAAAGCCCAAATTTGAACCCAGAAACTTTAGTTCTGACTTAAGTATTCAAATTCTTAACTCCTTGTGATCCTCTCTCTGTGAGAGTCAAACGTGTAGGTGATGACATCAAGTGAGCATGTTTACTGAGTTATTGCCTGACAAGTCACCCAGTGTTTCGGCACTTGACATTTTCCATCTGTTGAATGGGGATTCTGCTCTGTTATGTATTTTAGGTATCCCCGCCCGCCCTCCCTCCCTTCCGGCATTTACCAATAGGTAAGGGGGATGGGCTCTGCCCACAGGAATTTGGGACAAGCTTGTACCATAGAGGAGAAAGAGTGTGGTCACAATGACAGTGGCCATGTGTACTTAAGGGCTGAGATGAGTGGATGGCACAGAGATCAGAGGAGGAAGAGCTGGGTGAGGCTGGGGGATAGCCTTGCAGACTTCATTGGCAGATCTCAGTTCACTTAAAACAGTAGACATCAAACTTGAACGTGCATCAGAATCATCTGGAAGACTTTTTAAAATACAGATTGCTGGACTCCAGCTCCCTCCCCCCACGAACACCTCCTCCCTAAGTTTCTGATTCAGTAGGACAGGAGTTAAGGCCTGAGAATTTGCATTACTAACAGGCTCCTGCTGCTGGGACCATGCTTGGGAAATCACTGACTTAAACAATAGGTAAGATTTATGAAAGTGCAAGAAAAAGGAAATGAGTGGGATCTGTGTGTTAGAGTAGGTTGGCTGTGATGACAAACAAGCCCTAAAGTCTTTGTGGCATAACGCAGTAAAGTTTTCTTATTTATGTTACAGTCCAGTGTGGATTGATAGGGGAGCACTGTGCTCCACTCAGGCATTCAGGGGCCCAGGTTCCTTCTGTCTGCGGCTCTACTACTCCCTGGGGACCTCGAGTCCTACATTAGAGCATCTGAATCTAGCAGCAGTTGAGGGAAGAGAGACTGGAGGATTATGCAGATGGCTTTTATGTGCCAGGCTTAAAGGAGAAATAGGCCACTTCTACCCACGTGCCATTGGCCAGAACTCAGTTATACAGTTTCACGTGACTGCAAGGGAGTCTGGGAAATGTATCCCAGCCATGTGTGTGGGTAGAAAAGAGAACAGAGAATGAGTAGGTAGCAGTCTCGGCCACAGCCTGTTTGAGGGTCCACAAGGAGTTTGGTTTGACTGGAAAACAACATTCGTGTTGATAGAATAAATGCAAGTTTCATGCTTTTTCTGGAAAATTTACTGTGGACAGTTCAGGCCATTATTTAGCATCATTGGAGTGGAGATGTAGAGTGGGCAAAAATAGTCCCCAGATTTTTGCCCAGATGCTCTTCACTGAAAACTCGGACAGGTGATTTTATAAAATTACGTACCTTCTCAGTACCTGATGTTTTTTTCCCTTCTATAAAGATCAGAATAAGATACATGAAAATTGTTGGCCCAGCACCAAGTACATAACAACAGAGTAGTTATTTTGGTGTTTTCTGCACTTTGATGGACAGACATAGCCAAGCTGTTGTGGCACCGGGAGCCTCTTCATGTGAACAGCTGTTGGAATCTGCTCTAGCACACAGGCGCAAGGCCCCTCTCGGCAGTTGGGTGGCTGTTCCAAAGGCTGCAGCATTCTGCCTCAGACATACCACAGGGAATCAGGCTGGCCCAGCAGGGCCTGAGGAAGCAGCCTAGGCCTGAGACCACGATTCATTAAATACTTTGTTTCTGGAAGCAACACCAGTACCCAGTTGGGTGACTTTGGTCTTTGTGCCTCAGTTTTCCTCATGTGTGAAAAGGGGGCAAGTCATATTAACTACCTCATGCGCTTGGTGTGACAGTGGGACTGAGAAAAAGCTAAGTACTGAGAAGTGTTGGATGAACACTCTAGAGTTTCTTAGCCCCTTGTGGTACTTGCCCTTGCTCCCTCTTGGTGTCATTAGCTGAGGCCAATATGGAGGTTCTTGGAGTGTATAACCCCCTTAGCCTCTGTTTGGTCTTAGAATGGCCATGCTGGGCCTGACAGAGACCCGTCCTCTCCCCATAGCTCGAGGCTCAGGGATTCTGGGGCCCCTGAACTATTGAAGGGCACGAATGCAGTCTGAGGGGGGAGGTGGTGAGGAATTGTCCGAGTTTTCTCCAGGCTGCGCCTATATGTTGGCTGAGTGGACCCAGCAACAGAGATGAAAGCCTCCTGGGCTCCTTGACAGCAGCACTAAGGCCCTGAAGGGCCCCCCACCAATGCCCCCGCTGTCCCAACACCAGTGCAAATCTCCTTCACTTCACCTTGTTCTTTGTTCCCCTCAGGTCTGGGTCCTTTAAAAGCCTTTCTCTCCCCCTGTTCAAACGGTGTAATTGTGGGTGATTGAAACCACATTTTTATATGTGTCAAAATCAGTTCAGCCTTTAGAAAGAAATCATAATATAAATTGGATCATATATCCTAAGTGGATGCCACCAGCTAATTCGTTTGTTAGGCCGTTCAGCTACATGGGATTAAGTGAGTGTTTACTCTTCAGCAGCTACATGTGGGTCTCATTAATGCACACTCTGGTATGGCTTGTGCCTAATATCTTGTCAAGTAGGGGAGCTTCTAGAAGGCCCTCGCAAACCACCGAACTGCAGGGAGCCGTTACTTCTCCAGCAGCCTCTAGTGATTAATGGGGTGGGGCTGGGGGAGCTGGCTGCCTTTCTTTGACTTGATGTTCCAGAAACTTGGTGTCTTGCGCTTCCATTGGCCTCTCTCTAAAGCAGAGGAGGGCAAAAGGAGGGCCTGCACATCTGCTTTAGTACAAAGGGACACAGACTTGGAATCCCGTTGTGTCTAAGTGGGCATGAGGGGCTAGAAGAAAATCTATTTTAGAACATCCCTGCCCCTTTCTGAAATGCATGCTTATTAAGCTCTGCACGGCCTCAGAAAGGCTGTGGTCTGTACCCTCATTAGTCCAAGCGGGGATCAAGGTGCCAAGAGCGCCCATGTCACATTCTCAGGCCCCACCCCAGATCTACCGAACAGAACCCGACTTTTTGTGCACAGTGCATGTGCATGAAAACGTAACGCGTGCTGCTCTAAACCATTGTTCTCAGCCATAGCTGCACGTTGGGTTCATCTGGAGGGGTTTGCTTTGTTTTGGTTTGTTTTAGTGCTGGTGTGTGCATCTTACCCCCCTCCCCCCAGAGATTCAAAAGCAGTTGGTTTAGAATGTGGCTGGGCACCGGGGTTTTTCAAAGCTCCCCAGGCAATTCTCACGTGTAACCAAGGTGAGGAAGCACTACTCTTAACGGGCGTGCCTCGGTCTCCCCTCCCCATTTTTTAGGGGAGGTTACAGGCCTTGTTAACAGGTGGCTGGGAGGACTTGAGAGGTAACACTGGACCAGCCAGCGCCCTGTGGGCCCCAGAGGCCCCTCTTCCTTCCTGCCTTTACCACATTTCCCTCTGCCCTTTCCGGCTTCCCGAAAAGAGCAGTTTCTCTTGGTCCCAAGTAAGAGAATGTTGGGAATGGATGGTAAGGAGGTTTGGGAAATCCATACGCACTATTTTCATCCAGAACTCTCTGGTTGACTGTCTTTGTGCTTTTGCAACAATACAGAGAGCTTCATGGGTTCCCGTTGTTTTGTTTTCTTTTGTTTTGATCCTAGTTCATTTGTTCATTTGTTTGGAACTGCTGGCCAGTGGGAGCCCAAGTGTGGGGAAGAATGAGTTTGGAAACGTTTCCTTCCTGGTACTTGTGCTGGAATCCAGACTCATGTTGTGTCTGGACTTTCGGATGTGTGTGTGGACATGAGACTTGTCTTTTCTAAGGGGTCGGTGAGGTGTTTTTAAATAGGTCTCCCAGTTTGGGCAGTGCACACAAAGTTGGCAGTTGGCTGAGACTCATTTCTTCCAGCTTCTCCCCACTGAGCACAGCTAGAAACCCGGGAAGTAATGCGGAAGACTCAGTAATGCTAAGTCCTCCTCCGCCCAAGGCTAACTACCACCCTCGCTTCTGACATCCTACTGTTCTTTGGTCGCTTTTGCATGTTTTAGGGAAATGAATCGCTCAGTTTGTACTCATTTGTGTCTGGCTTCTTCTGCTGGGTATTGTGTTTGTGTCGTTGCAGATTATTGTAAGAAAGGATTTTGACCGAATAGTGATCTTGGAATCTGGGAGGAGTTAGGACTTGAGTAAAACTAAGTTTTGCAGCAGTTTACATTTTTTTTTTCTTACTCTAGAAGCGTAAGACCTGTTCAGTGAACAAGATTTGAAAAATAAAGATCAACAAAATAGAAATAATGAAAATAATCTCTAAATCTGTCACCCAAAGAGAATCTCTCAGTATTTTTGTGTATATCCTCCAGGTTTCCCCCGTACCCATTTTAGTAAAATGGGCTTAAAGTCTACATACTGCTTTTTAAACAGCCTTTTTTCAGTTATTAGAACAAGAATATCTTACTCTGTCACCAAATATTCTTCTGCAGTATCTCCTTTAATGGTTACATGGTTGGTCTTTGCATAGCAAAATCAGGCTTAATGTGTTTTAAACTTTTTTTTTAACATGAGATTTATGAGCTGCCTTAAACAGCTTTTTATTGTCATAAAAATTCAGTCAGTCAGTAATATTGCCAACTCTTTTGAAGGAAAACAGGCTTTAATTTTTGTCCTAATGGTGTATTTGACTGCCCCCAGCTTGCGGGTGCCAGTTGGTATCTGCCGGGTGGTAAGAACCTGGGTGGGCGTAGTTGTCAAAATGGGAATATCTCCACGTGCTTCTGAAATGAAGGCCAGTAGTAGGGGCCTAATGTCCTGCTCTCTGGTTATTTTCAGCAGATCAGGAGCTAAGGGGTGATTTTTCACTAACTCCCCTTCAGGTCAGAATTACGCATTTTCTCTTTCCTGCCTGCCAAAAAGTCAAACTGTGCCTGTTAGGCATTAGGGACGCAAGATTCTAATTTTGAAGGCACACCTTTTAAATTTTGTGAAATAATCTGTTAACTAGCACCTGTGGGCATTGCTTGACTATTTCCCTTGTTATGGAGAGGGATTAAATGGTAGTCAGATCCCTAATTCTTATGCAGTCTTTTAACTGAGGGCCAAAGAGACAGGTGGACATTGTAGTTTTTATAGGGATGCTATTGGAATGTTTATAAACCACAGGACTACTTTGGAGAACTTTAAAGCACTTTAGCCAATAAGCTCATTAATGATGAGGAGAAGGAAATAAAATTTCATTGCCTTCATACGCATGCTTTGGCTGAAGTCCAAGTAATTTTGGCTCATATCAGCGTTTGCTGGCTAGCAGTTTGAGAACAAATAGACACAGTGTTAGCAAGATTTTGAGTCAACAGTAAAATTTGGACTTTGGCCACAGACACACACAGACATACAAACATACCACGCAGGGTGGGGAGGGAGAATTTTCTAGTCCTCTTTTCTTTAATCATAAAACAACAAGAAGAAACTGCTAGATCTGAAATTCTTGGAGGTCCTTCCTTACATGTGCCCTAAAGAGGTATAGCTATTTCTGCTTAGAAAGGTCTTTCTTGATTTCGTACGCTAAGTTATTGGCCTTCCTAGAGCGCAGAGGTGTTTAAACTTCATTGCTGGTCCAGCCTCTCATCCCCAGCCTTTTTGAGGTGATGTTTAAAATCAGGTTTTGGAATTGCTTCTTTCTGACCCTCTCGTGAAGTGAAATATAGCAGTATATTTTCATTCATGGCAACCCCCTGGGTAAGATGCCAGAGAGAAACAGGTTCCAGGATGTTTGTAATTACACTAGAAAACATTTTAGGAGGAACTTTTCGTAGTGATCGCAGTGTCTCCAAAAGTTTTCATTGCTCTCTAGGGAAAAAAAAAATCTTTCTAGTTGTTAGATATTCGTTTTAGAGGCAAGGGCACCACGTAACTGTCTCTCTCCAGCTCTGGGGCTTTGGAGCATTTCATGGGTGTTATGTAATTCTAGAGTTGGATGGAATTTCTGAGACGATATTCTGGGAGGACATGATTTTAGATCTTCGTGTTTCCTCTTCTGAGAACGAGAATTATCCAGCTCCCTTTCTCCTCCTGTGAATACCCGCCATGGTTGGGGACCATTTTGTGAATTCCAGCTCATGCAATGTCATTTCGGGATGTGTGAACCCAGCGTGCACTCAGAGGGTGAGACGTCTGTGTTCCCCAGAACTGCTTATGGCAAATACGTTCCTCATGAATGAGGTTCCTCTCTCTGTTTCACACTTTCTTTACTTTGATCTCTTACCTCTGGGTTTTAATGAGCAGGAGCTTTCTAGGAAGGTGAGAATTTCTGTCATCTGTCCTGAGGAGAGGGGAGTCGAAGGTGCATATGTGTGCATGTGCACATGCATTCACGTGTGCAAATATGTGTGCACATGTGTATTCGTTTGGTGCACACGCATGTACCCATGTGTATGTGTGTGTGTGCACCTGTGAACGTGTATTTATATGTGCATGTTGCACATTCTTATGTCTATATTGTGCCCTCCAGACGTGTCTGAAGGCATTAAGGCTATTGTCTAGGTATAATAGTAACAAGAATAGCTGATCTTTATGAAGTACCGTGTTTCATGCACTGTTCTTGTAAAATTTAGTCCTTATAACGCACCTAATGAAGTACACACTGTTGCTATCCCCATTTTTCAGATGATGAAACTCAGGCACAGAGAGGTGAAGAAACCTGCATGAGGTCACACAGCTTGGAAGTGGCAAAGCTGGGCTTCAAACCCGGGCTGGCCTTCTCCAGCTCTTACTTGGCGTGTGAAACTGAAAAGGATGTTCCTGGGGGGAGCGAGACCTCCTTGCCTTTTTCCAGTTAAAGCTGAGTCTTGTTATGATGCAGCTCAGTGCCCGATGGCTGTGGGCCTGATGTTTTACCCAGCTGTGCCAGAGGCGGACTTGGGTACCTGGGAACCTAGGGCAGTAGCGTTCGGGTGTTAGCATCGGAGGCCCCCGGCGTAGCATGTCGGTGTGCTCGGGGGCCTGTCGTCCTCTCGAGGGCTGCTTTTCTGGTGCCTGTTTTCAGTATTAGATTGTATAAATGAGACATCTCCTGTCCTTGATCACTTCCTATTGCTCCCTTCCCTTCCCTTTATTTCCTTTGCTATAATATGCTTAAGTATGTGCTTGAGGAACCAGGAGAGAAAAGGGAGGCATATCATTTATATGAAGCTCAAACCCAGGGAAAGCTAATCCACAGAATTAGAGGTTAGAAGAGTGGTTATCCTGGGAGGGGAGTATTCTTGGAAGGGGCCCGAAGCAGTCTGCTGGAGCACTGGAAATAGTCCGTATTTTCACCCAAACACTGCTAACGTGGCTGTGGATGTATGTAATGGTTGTTGGAGCTGTACCCTTCAGATCGATGCGTTTTACTGTATGTCTGCGAAACCTCCACAGCAGAGTAAATGGAAATGGAGGCATCTACAGTAAGCCATGCCCGTGCTGTAGAAGCTGGGCTAGGAGTGCCAGGAAAGAGAAGGAGGCCGATCTGGGTGAGTTTAAAAGAAAAATCAGTTGTAGGTTGAGAGACGTAGACAGCGCTTAATCTGTAAGAATCAGAAGTTATTTCCAGGAAGACATAATTGCCTGTATTCAGCAGATGTGAATTTTATTGCTCTTAATTTCTTCTTTATTTTCATGATTTGTATTCTGGCTTCCAATACCCCTGGCCACTTGTGTGTTTGGCCTGCTTTCATTTGATCCTGGCTCTGTCTTTTAAAACAGTTGCTGCCGCCGCCTCTCCCAAATTCGGAACGACTTACAAATGTTTGAACAGAGAAACAAAGACAGAAAATGGGAGACATGGTCTGGTTTGTTGCAAATGGCTTTTCCTGCCAAGCTGTGGGGAACGGTATTTGGGCCAGCTCTGCCTTCCTAATTGGAACCATAGCTGCGCAGATTGCCTTTAGATTGCAAACTCGAGGGCCTGCCACCCTCCAGGACCGTTTCACGCGGGGCTGCTGTGTGCCAGGGTTCTCAGTCTGCAGAGTGGCCTAATCAGCGGGGATGACTCCGACCAGGAAGTAGCAGAACCCTGATCCTTTCGTAGGTTCTCTGCTTCTCTCCTACTCTCTTCCTGCCCCCCCCCCTCTGGAGCTGTCTTAATCGCGCTTGTTACCATTTACTGACAGCTCACTCTGCGCCTGATGCGGTTCCCAGTATTTGGCAAGCGTGCATTCATCCCACCCTCCCCAGCTCCAGAAGCTGGCGTACTCTTCCCCTGGTAGAGATGAGGAGGTTCGGCACGGGGAGATGAAGTCACTTGCCCAATGTCACACAGCTGGTGACTCACGAGGCAGCATCCGAGCCCACTGTGGTTCCAGAGCCTGAGCTCTCATCCACTGTCTAAATAGAATCAATTCCAGGGGCGCCTGGGTGGCTCAGTCGGTAAAGTGTCTGCCTTTGGCTCGGGTCATGATCCCAGAGTCCTGAGATGGAGCCCCGCCTCCGGCTCCCTGCTCCACGGGGAGCCTGCTTCTCCCTCTCCCTCTGTGTATGCGTGCGCACTCTCTCTCTCCCTCCCCCCACTCTTAAATAAGTAAATAAATCTGTCTTTTAAAAAATGGAATCAATTTCCACTGTGGTGACCCCCACAGCTGTCGCCAAACGAGCTGGACCTGGGCTGTCCCGCACGCCAGCCACTCGCCGCGTGAGGCACTCTGAGTGTAAAGTGCATGCAGGCTTTCTAAGACCTAGTACAGGCGAAAGACTGTAAAATATATTGTTATTGCATTTTTATACTGATTACATATTGAAATAATATTTTAGGTATATTGAGTTAAATGAAATTATTAATTTCACCTGTTTCTTTTTACTTTTTTGTTTAATGTGGCTACTAGAGAAGTTAACATTTTACATGTGGCTCACATTGCAGTTCCGTTTTGGTTTCTAGCACTGAGCTGGAACTGCCTTCCAGCCTGCTCCAAATACAGTAAAATGGATTTAGGAGTGACATGCCACGGATCAAATTTCTATCTTTTACTGCCACAACCTTGCTGACAATGTACAATTAAATTTTTTTTTTTTTAACCTGAGGGAGAGATCGAGACCCTTAATGAACATCTGTTATGTACCAGTCGTGGTACCAGAGCCTTTTATGTAATGGTGGTGTTTAATCTTCATAACTCTTCTGTGACATAAATATCATCAGCCCCATCTTACAGACACCAAAATTTAGGCTTAGTCTAGTAATTTGTCAAAGTTTCTATTGCTAAGTGGTGGGCCGGGATTTAGAGATGGGTCATCTGATCCCAGCTCTAGTGACAGTTTTCCTCCAACTGACCTGTCTTGTATAGTACATGTCTCATTCTGCATTACATTCGAGGTATTTCTGCATGCCTTACTCACGTTTGTAAAATCCTTATGCGAACGGGGTATGACCCATAGTAGGTCACAGTAAATGTTCAATGGACTGAATTGCCTTAATCCAGTTGTATGACAGGCCTCGATTCTAATATTTTCCTACAGGGTTGGTATCTGCTCCATTATTTCCCTTTTGAGAACTATGACTACATCACTAAGCTTGCATCATTAAATTATTATTTATAATGGCCCCATGACTTTCTGTAGAAGCTTCATTCCTTATTCGATTCAGTAAAATTTATGAAGTATAGTACATTTGCTGTGCCAAGCCATGTAAAATCCACAAGAGGCCAACAGGGTTCCTGCCGTCAAGGAACTTACGGTCTAAAGTGAGGCAGAGAGATGTAAGTAGGCATTACAACGCACATTGTTCCTACTCTGATAAGAGTGGGTGAAAGGGGCTTGGGAGCATATTGTTGGAGTATCTCATCCAATCTTAGAGGTTATAGAAGGGTTCTCAGAAGGAGGAGAAGGAAATGCTAAGTTTTAGTTCCGGGGTAGTGAAAATTAAAATATGACTCTTTTCACAGACCCTCTGATACCCATTCATGAGATTTTACTGTGGAAACAGAAAGTGGAGGCTTTTCCGAGACAGGAACTGGAAGACAATATGAATCTGAAGCCATCCTAGGGACCCATCATCAGGGCTCCTGGTCTCCAGGGCTGCGAGTGCCCTACCATTAGCTGGACTTGGCCTCTCTCTGGATTCTTCCTTCTTAGGGCCCTGAATCCAAGTCTGGCTTTCTTCTGTATTTTCTTTCAGCTTTGACTTCCACCAGTAATTGCCTCCTCCTTGCAATGTCTCCTTTCACTTTCTGGAAGAGAAGGTAAGAGAGAGAGAGAGAGAGAGAGAGCCTGCTTGACCCAGATCATTAAAAAAAAAAAAATCAAGCCATACCCTTGGCTGCTGACCAGCCAATAGTTAGGCTACTCTTGAATCTGGTGCTCACCCTTGGTCCAGTCAACTATGGCATGAGGAGGGGCAGGACTGATTTAGGAAGTTCTTTTAATACCTAGAGAAATAATACAATGGATAACAGGTGAGCAGGTTAGAAAAATCCAGGACCCTGTGATTTTCATTGTACCAGGGTGGGTCTGTGGATCCCTTGCACTGGGATCATTTTAGCTGTGGTTTCACCATGCTTGTTAATGCCATGCCCTAGAACATCATCATTTCTTTGTCATTAGGGGCTCAGAGTATTATTTCAGTATTTAGGAATTGTCCCTCTCCCCTCCCAGCAACAACTGGTTGTGGACATAGGCCCTCATTGATAGAGATGGCTCATTCATTTCTTCTTCAGCAATCCATCCAGGTAGCCCTGCTCTGGGACAAGGATTGCTTCTAACCTGGAAACGTCCCTTCCACCAAGATGGTCAGCGAGTAGAATTCATTAAGTCCAGGAAAAAAATGACATCTTTAGTTTCACTAACCTTAAACTAAACTTTGCTATTTCCTTCAATTTCAAAAAGACACAAACCGTAGTTGTGTTACCTGTAGTTGTGCCTTGGTCGCTAATAGAAGTCATAGGCATTTCTGCATCATGTTACAGTTCCTAGAGAGATCTCAAAATGTGCTCATTACTTCAAAATCCATGGTCGTATTAGATTCGCCACTAGATCTTGTTATTTCATGTATCGATGAGCACACACAATATTCTGTGACTAATTATCTGTTTAGTGTTTGGATAACTGCATTCTGACACAATATATTTGCTTGACGATTCTGTATGTTGTATTTCGTGCATTATGAATTCTGAGAAGGGGTGCACAGGCTTCACCAGCCTGCCAAAGGGGCCATGGCACAGCAAAGGTTAGGAAGCCCTGCTCAAGGCAATACTCCTCTGATGCACATACTCGCTGTGGAGGCCCCTGCTCCCCCTGGGCTCTCTAACTCACTGGGGTGCTACTGGTGTGTATTAGTCTGAAGGACGGAAAGCCCAAAGCTGACATCCTACAGTGGTCCTAGGGAGAGCCATTCAGGTGGTTTGTAGTCAAGGGACAAGGCTATACAAGGAGTAGAACAATAACTGAAAGAGGATGGTGGCAGGAGGCTTTTGCTGAAAGCCATCCTGATTCACACACCCCATGGTATGTGTATGAACTTGCTCCATGGAGTGCATGTCTTCTGCTATGGCATTGATCTGGCCCCATGTGGACTGTATGAGTCCGACAGGCTTAAGTCGTTGCCTCCCTTCCCTAGTTTACGAGGAAGTAGAGTGGGCGTAGTTTCTGTAGGAGCCCAAGTCTGAGTCTGTGGGGCCCTGTTGATTGATAGGCCATTTGATGCCCTTGGAGCTCATTTGGGCTGTGTTGTCTATGCCTTTCCCATTGGAGAGCCAAGTAAGAGAAGCTGCTAGGTGGCTGGGATGAAGGCCTAAACTCAGGCCAGAAGGAATCCCAGAAGACATGGATGGGAGGCAAGTGGAGAACTCTTCCTGGGCACCATCTTTTCAGTGTCCTGAGCTACTGCCAATCGCATTCCAGGTGGACGTTAATGTAGGTTAGCTCTGAGGCTCCCTCAATACCTAGACTCAGGACTACTGACTCCTCCCCTATTCGAGTAACAAGCAGTCCATCCCCTCACTTTGCTGGCAAGGAGTTTATAAGCTCAGTTCAGCAGCTGAATGTTGGCTTGAAGGCTGTGTGGGGGGAAGAGCACAAGGTTGTTGCCAGGAGACTGAGGTGCTAACTTGTACTGTTCCAGTGACAACTGTGTGATCTTGGGAGTGCCGTACTGCCTCTGTCCACTTCGGTTTCCTTATCTGTTAAGTGAGTTCAGTAGGTGCCCTCCTTAGAATTCTTAAGAGTGTCAAAGGGTATGAAAACACGTGGAGAAGAAAAAACTTTGTGAGAGCTCAAGGGAATGGCATAGGACACCTGTGGACTCCATCACAAGGGCCTCGTGGTGATTTCATCTTGTCTTTCCACTGAATGTTCATCGAAGAGAAGAATCTGAAGGGTTGAGGTTTGTTTTATGCCTGGCATAGCTGGCATACTTGGACCAATACTTGGTCACCCACGAAGTTGCAATGAAAGGGCTTAATTTTATGCTCAATTAGAACAGAGTCCTTACTGGTTTCCAACACTTACTAGGGTTGAACTCTGAGCTTGAGGATGAGGGACTGGAGAATAGGTGGATTTCCTACCTCCTGGGTCCAATTTGGCCATCCCAGATGGTCCCAGAAGAGAGGGGATCACCGGTAAGAGGGAAAAGCAAAATGGGATCCCCTCTTTGATTTCCCCACCTACTACCCTTGTCAGGGGCTGGCATCCCCACAAACTAGGAGCTGGAATCCCAAGGGTTTGGAGGGATCAAACAGAAGTTTTCATCCAAAAAAACGGCTGGGAATTGTGGAGTTGGAAAAGAAATTTAGCTATTGATCTGGACTAACAGCCAGCTCAGTAGCTACCGCTGGCTGCCTCCCAAGACCGGCCCTCCTCCTTGTCCTAATCCTCCTCTGTCTCTTCCTCACCATCACATCACCATCACAGTCATCACATATTGCATAGCTCATCCCTGTGTGGGGCACCGTGCCAAGTGCTTTACATACACAGTCTCACTTAGCTCCCATAACCAGGCTCAGCTGCACTAGGCATCTGAGGTTTAGAGAAGCCCAATGACTTGCCCACCCTCAGAGCTGGTGGAATTCTAGAACTGCAGATCGAGCAGGTCTGCTTGAACCCAAAGCCCATGCCCCTAACCAGCATGCCATATCCATTTGCTTTGGCACTCGATAAGGGTGTGATGAACACATGAGCAAATGGATAAAAGAGTAAAGACCACAGGGTGAGGAAAGGACTGGGGAGGGGATGTCATGGTAGTGGATTTACTGGGGTATCATTTAATCTTTTACTGTCTCTCTGCTTCCCAAATAGTATAAACCCTGTTGCTCTGTCCCTGTAAATCTCAGCTTGGAGTTGAACTGTTTTTGCTCGATGTGGCAGTTGAACCCCTCCCTAAATGTAGTCGTATCACTTCTAAGGAGTGATGTGCCATGAACTGAAAGGTGGCACTTGGTTTGTAAGCAAGGCAAGAAAAACTGAGTTGTTCACAGAATTTCCTGGAGGCTTGCAGAGAAGTAGCCCCCTCATAAGAGGAAGAAATTAAGAATTTGCAGAGGGGATGCGGGATCCGTTTTGATACCTGTCACCTCAGCCCGCCAGATCCCAGAGTGGACACTGTGTCTTTTTAAGGATGGGCAGGCCAAGGGGTCTGGGTTTTAGAAAATGTGGGTTCCTGGCCCTTGGGAAGTCTTAGGCTAAATTAGAGAATGATGTCCAATTGTTAACCCAGAAGGGTTTGCGCTATTGGTTTACAAAGATGTGCCCAATGTGAGGCCTCTGAGCCAATCTAGATAAACAGAGACCACCAATAATTGTCACAGACCTGGGGTCTCAGACAGGGCAGGGGAGAGAGGAAAGAGAGCGGAGCTGCTTTCACCCAATCCAAGCATCCTCAAATCCATGTTGGGGATCAGTAAACTATGAAAACAAGAAGAAAAAGCTCCAGAGAAGAGAACCAGTTGCAGCTGGCAGAAGAAACCTACCATTGAAACTGGTAATGCCATTTTAATTAGGCTAAAGCGTGAATGAGAACTGTGTTAAGACCTTCTCCTTGGTGCCCTGGGTCGCTGGGAGAGAGAATGCGCTTCCTTTGTGTGCTTTGCCAAAGCCCACCAGCTGCCACCTTGCAGGAGAGTTACCTCTGAGTCACTGGTTTCCAAAAGGTTGACAAGCAGACTGTGTGTGGCTGAATGAGAGGGGCCTGTCTTTTCTTGATCCTGCCAGCTTAGTCCGGGACTCGAGCCATTACAGTGATGGCCCTGATGTGTAAAGAGGTTGGATGTTTCAAGAAGCTGTTGCGAAAGCGGATTGGAGGGGAGCAGGAAAAATAGGGAAGGAGCGAGTAGCTGTAAGACCGGGCTGGGCTTTTTGAGGCTCAGATGCCCAGTTTTCTTCCTCTCCTCGCTTCTCAGGTTAACATTCTTATAAGCTGATAGCATCTTGTGCTCCTGGCAGGTGGTGGGGGCGAGCTTTCGATGATGGTGGAGGCAGTAATGATGATGATGGTAATAAAAATGAGTGCGCATTTAACAGCCACTTTCTGTGTGCCAGGCACTGTTGTAAGTGCGTGACATCAATGAACTTGATCCTCGGGGCGCCTGGGTGGCACAGTGGTTGAGCATCTGCCTTCGGCTCAGGGCGTGATCCCGGCGTTATGGGATCGAGCCCCACATCAGGCTCCTCTGCTAGGAGCCTGCTGCTTCCTCTCCCACTCCCCCTGCTTGTGTTCCCTCTCTCACTGGCTGTCTCTATCTCTGTTGAATAAATGAATAAAATCTTTAAAAAAAATGAACTTGATCCTCATTCTAGTCCTTTGATGGGGATTCCACTATTATCCACGTTTCAGGGACGAGGAAGAGGCCAAGAGAAGTGAAGTAATTAACCCCAAGACCCTTAGCCAGCAAATGAGGATTCAGAGCCAGAGACTTTGGCATTTTGACTAGAGTTAGATCTCCAGTGGGTTTTAAACTCAAGTGTGGAGAATATCATCTGCAGAAGAAACTCAGACGTTCAGTTCTCGGAGGTCAGGAACCACATATGTCATGCTCACTGTGGAATGCAGCGCAGAACATTCTAGGCACAGTCCTTGTGTTCTTTCAGTGCTTGCTGACTCACTGATTTTTAAAAACCAAGTTTTAGTACATTTTTTGCAAGTTAGATATTTTAGGCAAAACCAAATTAATAGCTTGACATCAAAATCTTAAGTACTAAAATGATTATTTCCTAGGATCATTGGTTTTTGATAAGGCAGAGAAATGTGCTACGAGACATGGAACTTTGTTACACACAATTTAATGGGCGAGGGCTTACATTTGTGGTTCTTCCTTCATTCACTCGTTCTATAAACATTCCATTGAGCATTTACTGTGTACTAGGCCTTGTATTAGGTGGTAAATGCAGAAAAATGAGTAAGATGAGGTCTTTGCGCACAAAGAAGTCCTGTATGGAGATAGATGCATTCGGATGTAAATATGTATACACGTGGGTATAGGCAGATGCCGCCTCAGTCCAGCCCGTCCCTCAGTTTCCCTTACGTGCTGTCTGGGTCTCTCCTAAGGCTAAGACTTACGTTGTTTGGCATGGTGTTACAGTTTGGCTTGATGCGTGTTCATGTGCTCACGTGTGTCTTTTGTCCAGTAAGGGTTTATCAGCTGCCTGAGACAAGTTCCACTGTTACTCACCTTTGTAACCTCTAGAATAGTGCCACTCCCGGGGTGGTCCGTGAACTGGCAGCATTCACATTGCCTGGGAGCTTATTAGGAATGCTGAATCCTGGCCTCATCCTCAGACCTACTGAATTGGTAGCTCTGGCGGTAGGGCCCAGGAATTTGTGTTAACGTTTCTCCAGGTGACGCCAATGCAGGCTCAAGTTTGAGAACCGCTGCTAAGGTTGGAACCCAGGTCCTGTCATGTGTGGGTTCTTGGTAAATAATCTTTGAGTCATTGCATGCTCACTGACATCGTGTGGGGGAAGTGGGTTGGTCTTATTAGGTCTGGGCATGACTCCAGGTATCCATTTTGCCAGGTCTGAGGAGACTGTGGGGAGAGGGAGTCATATTTCTTTCCCTCTCAAAAAATTTGGATGGATGCATGTCAGTGGCTGGGAATATAGACTCCAACAGCATTGATATGGGAAATGGTGAGCAGCAGAGCATGTGACCGGATGGGACCAGAGTGAATGGGCCAGCTCCTAATGAAGGGCGGGAGATAAAACAGGGTGAAGTGTGAACTCCATGTGGATGATTTGGGGCAAGATGGTAAAGCCACACATTGGCAGGAATTGTATGCTTGGGACTCTTGTCTGTTTCAGGGACGTATTACAAATTAAAGCCTCCCTGTTCCTGCGTATGTGGCAGAGCCTGTTTGCACAACCATTTCCCTTTTCACTTTCTCGAACTCTCTCCTCTCTCCCAAGCTCCTTCCTTCTTTCTACCTAAGGGGGTATTGTCCAGATTTTGAGCAGGGTTAAAGATAACCCACAGCATGACATTTGTTGAGGGCAGGGATGTGTGGGCTTCTGTGAGTAATCAGCGGCTGTTTCTGGAGTCAGTTTTAAGGAATCTCCCTCCCTCAATAGTGTGATCATCCCCTCCTCCCAACACCTCTCCTCACCCCCACCCCCCACAAAACCTTGCATAAGAGCAGTTGGCTTAATATAATAAAATACAGCTTGGCATCGTGAGCTACATAAACAAGAGGCATTTAATAAACTGCGTAGCGTTTTGGCAGTCGGAGGGACAGTAGCAGCCAAAGGAGACACATATGGCTGGCTTAGTAGCATCCTGGACTCATGGGAAGAGGATGCCGGCTTTAGATCCCTGTGATGAGGAGGTGGGGTGAACAAGGGGTCAGATAGACTAGGGTGGCTCAACATCCTTGGGGACTGGGCTGTGCCCAGGTTTTCCCAAGAACAATGCTTATTGATTCGATCTGAGAAACACTTATATAGTGCTCATTCTGGGCCAGACACTCTTCTCTAAGCGCTCTATACTTTATTTTAAGGTAGTCTCTATGCTCAACATGGGGCTTAAACTCACGACCTGGAGATCAAGAGTCACATGCTGTACCAACTGAGTCAGCCAGGCACCCCAACTCTTTACGCGGTTTTAAAGTATGGCAATGAGCATTAGGTGTTATGCGCAAACAATGAATCATGGAACACTACATCAAAAACTAGTGATGTACTGTATGTTGACTAACACAGCATAATAAAAAAAATCAGCTTTATTGAGGTATAATTTACGTACCATAAAATTCACCTGTTTTGAGTCTACCATTCAGTGATTTGGGGTAAGTTTACCGAATAGTGCTACCATCACCTCAATCTGATTTGTAGAACATGTCTCTCATCCCTTTTTTAAAAGAAAGGTTTATTTACTTATTTGTGAGACAGCATGTGCGAGCAGGCGGAGGGGCAGAGGGTGAGGGAGAGAATCTCAAGCAGACTCCCCGCTGAGCGTGGAGCCTGGCGCAAGGCTCAATCTCATGACCCCGAGGTCACGATGTGAGCCGCAATCAAGAGTCGGACGCTTAACCGACGGCACCAGCCAGGCGCCCCTCTGTCACCTCTTGTGCCCATATACAGTCAGTCCCCAGTTCCAGCCCAGCACAGGCAGCCACTAATCTTCGTTCTGTGCCTCTGTGAATGTGCCTTTTCTGGGAAGTCCATGGAGAGGATATCGTACGCTATGTGATCTTTTGTGACTGGCGCCTTTCACTGAGGTAACGTTTCTAAAGTTTGTTCGTTTTTGTTGCCAGATAGTATTCAAGGCTATGGATACAGTGCTTGACATTCATTACCTCAGCTTGTCGTCATAACAGCCCCATGGGATAGCTGCTTTTATTATCGCCATTTCCAGATGAGGAAACTGAGGTGCAGTCAGTAATTGGAAGGGTACTGGTTCCCACGCAGCCAGTGTGGTGTTAGAGGCTGTGTTCTTGAGCTCTCTTGCTTGTGCTGCCTCTCCATGGGTACGAAATACGTATTCATTTCTAATTTGGCATGTTTGCTTTATATAATGACCACTGATGTTCTAAAAATGCACAGCTTAGTTTTATGCAATCTGCTAAGATTTTCTCGAGTGCCTAATTTGTGCCTGGAACTTTGCTAGATGTTGTGAGGGATTGAGATAGGTTTCTCCTGTCACAGAATTTAACATTTTGTTCAGTTGATGAGACGCAGATGCACACGAGGTAGACTGTCTAGGGCCACATGGGGTCATATATGTTCTCGAGCCTAAATGCATACTCCAGGTATAGGAAGTCAGCCAGAAGACGCTGATGTCAGTGAGAAGAGCAGAGGAAAAGTTTTCAGAGGAGTTGGCCTTGAGCCTGTTCTAACCCCTTGGCCTAATCAGTCCCAAGTTACATGAGTAGAAGCTTGTGATTGTTGAGAGCCTGCCCTATGTCTTAATGTCCCTTCCACCCACAAAGTTTTTTGCTTGTTATATTCCAGCTTCTAGATCCCATCTGTGTGTCTATAATTATACCAAGAAGCTTTTCCTCTTTAGCTGTTTTTAATAGAAATGTCTTGAGCGGGTTTTGCTCTCTTTAGAAAAACTGGTTAGCCAAGGCACAGGGCTTGGGGGTGTGTGTGTGTATGTTTTAAAATGCTTTTACGACATATGTTTCTTGGGCCGGCTGCAGAAACCTGGCAGGCAAGGATGCAGGACTTAGAATAGTACACAGAACTGGATTTTAGGCTCCAGAAGGCGTGTTGTAGGTAGCTTGTGCTGTGTAACAAACCGCCCCAGAACTTAATGGCTTAAAACAACAGCCATTTATTTGGCTCACATTTCTGTTGGTTGTCGGCATAGTTCTTTAGCTCTGGACTGGTTCAGCTAACGTCTGTTGGGCTCACGTATGTCCCTGTGGCCAGCAGGCAGGTTAGCTGGTGGCTGGGCCGTGAGTCTGGCTCTCAGCAGGCTGTCAGTCAGGGCAAGGCTCTTGGCTGGAATGCCTTAGTGTTCTTCATGTGACCTTTTACCCTCCAGCAGGCTGGCTTGGGCTTGTTCACAAGACAGAGGGCTCCCCAGAGCAGCAACAGAGGACAAGCCCCTGCTCCCAAGCACTTTCCCAAGCCTCTGCTGTATCACACTTGCTAATGGTCCATTGGCCAAAGCAAGTGACATGGCCAGCTCCAGTTCAAGGGGTGGGGCAATCAACTCCATCACTTGACAGGAAATCTGCTGTGTCCTATGGCAAGGGTGTGAATGCTGGGAGAGGACAATTGTGTGGCCATTTTAATAAGCATCCACAAAGTCAGAGCATATAATAGCAGTAAGGGCAGCCAATGTCTGTTAAATGCTTACCAGCTTCAGGTACTGTTAGAAGTAATTTATAAATGGTTCTTAAGGACTGAAATGACAACAGCCCTGAGTGCAAGGAGTTACTGCCCCCTCACCTTTCAGAGGAATAGCTTGAGTCCCTGAGAGCTTAAGCCCTTTGCCCAGCGGGGTCGCACAACCCGTGAGAAGGAGCCCCAGGAGTCTCATCCAGGCAGGCTGGCCCTAGAGCTTGTGGGCTTTTAACCCCTAGTGCCATCTCACCCATTACAGACCGACCGTGGGGTTTAGGTGATGTGCCACTTAACTCTAGGAACAGGACTGACATATACTAACATGTATTGAAGGGTTAGCGTGTGCCTGGCTCATTCCAAGCACTTGACCTCCATTGCGGCGTTCCATTCCCACAGCAGTCTTAGCCACGGAGGACTGCTTGTATCCCCATTCTGCAGGTGAGGAAACTGAAGCTCCGAGAAGAAAGCGAGGCATCCAAGGTTGCGCAGCTTGTACGTGCACCAGCGAAGATTCGAGTCCAGGTCTGGTGATCTGGGGCCGCTGCCTGGGTCGCAGCATCATTTCACTTACCCAGACTTTATTTTTGCAGTCTCCATTCATGGTGGTGGGGGAGAGGGATCTGGGAACTCTCCAGAACGTAGCTGATAATGAAAGAAAAAGGGAAAACGGACATCTAGAGACACAGCTAGAGGTGTCGTCATGGAGCGCGTGCCTTTGCCAGGGGAGTTGATTGGTTTGTCACCCACTGGATCTGGCCGAGCCAGCTGGGCACGGTCCCCAGTCCTGGCGGCGCCGTCCACATGGGCACATGAGTGGGCACCATGGTGCCCCTGCAGTGCTCTCAGGCTCACTCGTGTGGTTTTCCACATCAGAGAGATTCGTGAAGCAAATAAGACAGTGAAGCAAATAAAAAGCCTGACGACAGCTCATACGGTCACTACCATTGGACAGTGAAGGAAGACTCAGAAGAACTCGTTAACCCGAAAGCACGAGCACTCAAAGTACAAGGGTTGGAGGGTGTTGGTGTAGGGACAGATAGCCTGCAAAAAGCTCCATAGAGCCTGAGGGGGTCACTGTCCTCCTAGTTGGTACAGTAGTTGGTTCTTAGGAAAAAAGGTTAGATTATGTTCGTATGCTCTGTTGTTCAGGGGAGGGAATTAAATCACTTGGGAACACTGCCATAGATGATGACAGTGATGATACTGATCTTTCTCGAGTGTAGCACCTCATAGCCTCAGATGCCACATAAATGACATTATTGAAACTGATATTCTAGGGTCACAGTGGCCTCTTGGGGTCCCCGACTTCTCATAGTTTTGCCTCTTGGTTTCTGCAGGGTTGGTGTAATTCCAAGTGAAGAAGAGCCAGGAGGCCCCCAGTGACCGTTAAATCTTGTGAAAGAGCAGCTTTCTGACTCGAGAGGTGGCTGGTTCCCCACTCGGAGGGTTTGTTCCTGGTCTTCAGGAGGGTTTGGGAGAAGAGTCAATGTATGACAATAAGAAGCCATAACTACCAAATCCATCCAGGATTGACCAGTACCCTGGAAGGAGTCCCCACCTGCACACCCCTCCCTTCATAGTTCACTGATGGAGAATGGCTCCCGCTTCTGAAGCACGCTTGAGTTCAGGCGATAGAAAGAAAACGAAGATGATGGGAGAGGTGTTTGCTGTGAGTTTCTAGGCTTGCTCCAGCAGCCAGGTCCCAGGAACAACTTGGAAGACTCCAGTTCCGTGGTCTACTGGAAAATGTCTCACCACTGTGCTCAGCTAAAAGCTTCATCCTCCCTTTTATCCCACCATGGCCCTCCCTGACTTTGAGAGAAATTTCAGGAAAATAGCAGAGCAAATGGTCTCCAGTTCTCGTGTATAGCAGGGTCTGTTTTTAGGCCAGAGGCAGCCGTGTCACGGCGGCAGTGAATTTGTGGAGACAGGAGAGCAGGAGGACGCGGATAGTGGGGAGAGCCAGCCTCATGGAACTGCCAGCCTGCCAAACCAAGGCAGCTGTAGTGTCTGACGCTCTGGTTAGCAATACTCGGACACTAGCGTTATGTTTGCAAGATGCCCTCGATTCCCGGGAAGACAGATGTAGAACAGAAGATGGGCAGTTGCCACCCGATTGCGCGCTTTCTGTGGCTGGAGCGTGATTGACACGCAAATGCGTTCTCGCCAGGGTGCTGGGAGAGCTGTGGAGGGGGTCACAGGGGGGACCCATGTAGCAGGATAAGGTGGTTTGAGTGGTCACAAATGTGGATGATAGGTGTTTGGGGTGCAGAGGTTGACCGGGCTCAGGCTCGGGAGCTTTGAGATGGATTTGGCAAGGAGTGCGGGGATACTGCAGGGCGAGTCAGTGATGCAGTTGACTGCTCCACTCGTAAAAGTCTTCGGAAATGCCCCACAGCAAAAAATATGGAAGGAATTAAAGTAGCACTTTGGAGGCCTCCATTGAAATTTCTTTTCTGTGTGTCATATGTGGTCAAGACAGCAGCAGACTGCATAAAAGGAAAGGGCTCTCTGTGCCCTTGTCAGCGTGGGGCTCAGATGGGGGTGAGGCTGTTCATTGTTAATACTTGTAATGGTATTTGCGGAGGGGAAGAAAAAAAATGAGATTCCCTTTGGCTAATTTCTCAGATTTCTGGAGTCATAGATGAAGGGGCAAGAATAGGGCTGTGTGTGTCTCAGAAGCATCTGCTTTTCTAGGAAAAAAAAAAGTACTACACAGTGGAAGCTAGGATATAGGAGAGCCTTCTCTTTTTCTGAGAACACACCATTTTGGGATGTGTTTTTGTTTTTCATCTTTTCATACTCGTATGTGCAGCAATTTTCATTTGTCTGTTCACCTCATCTATTGGTTGATGGATTGACTGGTTGACTGATGCATGCCTCATCTATTTTTAAAACATCAAGTTCTTCAGAGTGTGGTGCTGGTTTATCATGGATAATATCCCACATGCCAAAGCCGTTTCATACACGTTTCCTGGTGGAGTTCTGGTCTGGCTGGGTGCTTACCAGTGGCACCTTCCCGGCCCCAGGCAAAGCCGCTTCCCCAGGGGAAGCTTGCCCTCGGCATATAACAGAATTTGCATGCATCGCATGTGGCGATTAGTCGTGACCTTGAGTGTGTAGCACGTGCCGCACAATGGCGTGCATCTGCACGCACGTGCCTTCCTGCAAATGCAAACAGCACAGACGTGCTCATGGTGAGGGCATTCAAATAAAGTTTGCCCTTCTGTCCTGGCGGGCATCATCTTTACTGACCACGAGTGAGCTGCAGTGGGGTAGGCGGGCGGGCAGGCAAGGCTGGGGAGGAGGAGACAGAGATAGCATATGGAAGCGTTTGGAAAACAGATGGGGGAAGTCTGGAAAAACCCAATTTGTTGTCCTCAGGTATGTTAAGAAATGTCTCGATATTAGGACGTTAGGATTTCAGTGCTTAAGATAGGTTAGAATTAGATGATACAAAGCAACTTCCCAGGTAGGATTGGCATCTAACTAAACAGTGAATAATGATGTTTACTCCGGGGCCCATCAGTCATTGGAAGGCAAGGGCTCAGTATTCAGCAGGGTTTGAGGAGCAGGAGTTGGCCGGCGCTGGTAGCCAAGCACCTCTTAGTGGAAAGAAAAGAGTCTGAAAATAATCTTATTGTAATCTCGTCAACAATAAAATGGAAAGGAGGAACAGAAAGTTTCTTTGCATCTCTGGTCTGGCAAAGAAGCCCTTGCCAGGAAATCTGTTATCCAGTGTCAGACCTCTAACATCTCATTTTTAATGATCACCTCTGAGGGGCTTTTTTGATGCAGTCCAAAAACGTAGACCTTTCTGCCCCAGGCGATGCCCCCATCCAACTTTGATGCCATTGGCTGTACTTTTAGAGGTGACAGAAGCTCACGTGACGTGCTTGATGCCACGATGGGAGAAACCGGGCACTATCTTTGTAGGTTCCTCTCATGGGCGTCCATTGAAGAAGTTGGATTTGCAGTCACATGTAAGCCCTGGGTGTGCCCACAGTCCAGCTGTTAATGTTCCGGGGCCAGTGCCCCTGCAATCAGCATCTGGCCCTGGGGTGAGAGCTGAGAAGGCTAGGCGGCTTCAGAGCTCTGGTTCTCAGACATGGTGCCGTCGAAGGACAGCCCTGGGGCTCCAGCCACACTCTGAAGCCAGCGTTCTCCTCCCCATCGTTTGATCCTTAGCTCCTCTCCTCCCCTACTTTCCCTTGAGGCTCCTAATGAACCAACATGGTCCTGTTGAAGATGCCTTTTCTTTCTTTTAAATTGCAAAAGAAGACACAGAAATGTACTTTTACTTAGAACGGGGGGGGGGCATCTAGTTTCCCCCAAACTCTTGCTCTTTCCTTTCAGTGTCAAACACAGCATTTCATCTCTTGGTTTCATTTCAAACTCAACGAATAAACTTAACAAGGTTGCCCTGTCACAGTGCCTTCAGGGTGTGGCTCATAGAGGGGTGGTGTCAGCTTTCCCAGGGATTAGAACTGGATTTTAGGTTACCATTCTTCCTAATGATCATATTGCCAATTCTAATTGATCCTATTTCTAGAACCTGAATTTTCTTAAAGTTGCTACCCTAGATACTGTTTTTTTTCAATTTAAATTAATTACTGTCTCACTAATTATTTACTTAATTGGCTCTTAACCCAATAATTGGGCAGCCTGGATTTTAAAAGAAAAAGCAAAAAAGAAAAACCAACCAAGCGAAAAACCACACAAGGATTTTTTTTTTTTTCTTAACCAGAAGTATTTCTGAAAGATCAGATGATCAGCCCTGTGATATGTGGGCAAAACTAGGGTACAACATTGAAAGAAAGAAACATCATGTCATTGATAAGAGCTAAGGTTCCAGGTTAATTGGATTTTTTTTTAATTTGGACAATTAAAAGCATGTGAAATACACTTATGGACTCTTGATGGGAAAGGACAAATTTGTGGATCTGAACATATTAATATAAATCATCATAGTGATTTTTTATCTCTTACCACACCACACGTCCACGTTGGGCATTTGAGAACAGACTGTTTCTGCTTATATTATCAGCATATAAAAGTGGACTCGCTAATCCGCTGTAATAGGCAAAGGAAACAAAGCCATGCAATTTCTGGGCACAGCACGAAACTCTTACACTCTTCTCACCTGCATCATGCACTGCTGGGTTTTATGTAGTGCTATTTGCCAGGGTTAAAAAAAAAAAAAAAAGATAAGGAATAAGCTCACCATGACATCCAAAATAATAAGGCTCTTCACCATCGATCCTAGTTTGTAAAACACTTTAAAAACCATTCTGTTGCAGCTTGAGGTGTGAGCCTTCGGCAGGGTCAGCCTTATACCAGGTGGCCCGAGAGAAGGGAGCGAGTCTCAGCGTGGGGCTCGCTGCTTCAGTGTGCCATTTGAAGGGATTTCCAGAGAGTAACGTCCAGCCTATGGGACCAAAACCAGGGATCACACAGAGGTCTCGTTACCATCAGAGTTTGGCCTCACCAGGAATTCTTTTACGGTACATTTTGAATTGAAGCATAACAGGTGCAAAGAGGTATACCACCGTGAACCATCCAGCTTGACGAAGCGTTAGAAGCTCAAGAAAGAACAAGAAACAGAATATGACCAACGCTGCAGAGGCCCTTCTTGTCTCTCTGTACCCCACCCCCAGGATAACCACTATTCTGACTTCTAACACCATAGATGCGTTTTGCTTGTTTTCACACTTGATACAAATGGAATCATACAGTACATGCCTTTTCGTATCTGGCCTCTTTTGCTCGACATACGCTTGTGAGATTCAACCCTGTCATCGGGTCTGGCAGTGGTTCATTAACTCGCGTGGCTATATTGCGTTCTGTCGTGTAGATAGGCCACAATTCATTTATTTATCTCGTTTGTTGTACATAGGCATTTGGGTATTTCCCGGTTTAGGGCTATTACTAGTAGTGCTTCTGTGAACATTCTTGTACGTGACTTTTGGAGAACAGGTGTTTGTATTTCTATTGGGTACATATCCAAGAGAGGAAATTCTGGATTATTCAAGAGAGACTGTTTAGCCAGAAATTTTGTTTTATTTCTGCCCCTCATTGTCTACACATGAAGGTAGTTATGGGATTTTAGGACTGGAGGGGGCCTCACAGACTATATACCTAGCCAGTGTTTTTCTGATTCACTCTAGGAGCTCAGGAGTCTTCACTGACGGGGGAGAGAAGCTTGGTGGGGCTTTGGGGCGCTTGGCCTTCAACCAGAACAAACCCCTTTTATCTGACTCATAGACAGTGTTGGAATTCCACACAATATTTTGAGTTCTGTAGTTAAAAAAAAAATTTGAAAACAGGTGATTTGGGTTCATTATCTTCACTTGAGAGAGGAGAAAACAGGCCTACATGACAGATGCCAGGACCCATGGACCTGGATGATGCTGGCACTTTTTGGGTGTTACTGTGCTCCGTCCTCGCATCGACCCTACAAGGCGGCCATGTCCTTATTCCTATTTTACAACTGGGGAAGCTGAGGTGTAAAGCGGTGAGGTGACATTCCAAAGGAAACGTGTCTAAAACAGAGCTGAACTCAGGCTGTCTGACTCCAGGGCTCCGCTCCTTCATGATCCAAACTGGAATATTCTGCCCCCACGCACTGTCCATTTCACAATCTCTCACTGTCAAGGGCCCGCATGATGTGTTGTGGTGACAGTGGTTGACCCTTCTGGTCCAAGTTTTTGTTTCTCTGGCAAAGTTATTGCCCAAGAAGCCACTGTGTAATAGGCCCAAATTAAAACGATCCCCTCTTTTCTCTCTTCTGCTAAGCCCATTTCAGAGCAGAATTTAACCCTTTGTATTTGCGCTTCCACATGATAGAATCTTCTGTGATTGTTGTTGGAAACATGTGGTATGAGCACCATAAGTATTACCAGCCATTATCTTGCCGTTCTTCCTGCTCAGATTGCCCCAACCTCCTCACTGTGCTCTGGCCACAATGGCCTTCTTAATGTGCCCCAGGACCTTTGCATTTGCTGTGCCCACTAGCTAGAATTTTCTTTCCTACAAATTCTCATGGCTGGCTTTCTTATTTCCTTCGGGGCTCTGCTCAAAGCCGTCTGATTAAAAGAGGCCTTTCTGACCTCCCCATATAAAATTACCTCTCTATCTCTTTCTGCTTCCCAGCTTGCTTTGCTTTTCTTTAAGGCACCTCTGCTACCTGGCATGTGGTATTTTGAGTTGCTTTGTTTGTTTTATACTCGTTGACAGGAAAAGTAAGCTTCAGATGGGCCGGTGGGTTTTGTTCTTTGTGTATTCCTGGCACATGAATAAATACTGAATGAAGTGAACGGGTGCATGAATGAATGAATGAAACCAGCTTTAAAATTCAGAAAACTGATACCCAAGTTGGGTAGCTGGAGCCAGTATTTAATGGGGAAAACTTTGAGGGTGCTGTATCCTCTAACATTTCCAATATTATTTATTTTTGCATTCTCTCTTTTTTTTCTTGATTATTCTGCCAGATGGTTTATCTTTTCATTACCCTTTTCAAAGAACCAGCTTTTGGTTGGGTTGAGCCTTTTATTTTATGCCTTTCTTCTTGTTTGGCTCTATATTTATTTATTTCGGTTTGTATATGTCTGTTTTATCTCTGCACATTAAAGATGGTTTGAGAGCTGAGACCATATCCAACCACAGCTATGATGAGGCCTGCTGACGAGGTTAGACCTTCGAAGCTCCGTGGCTGGGAGTGCGCAGGTTAGACCACTCCTTCTGCTGCCCTCCCAGTTTTGCATAGGCCACTAGGGTAGAAAAGAGCACCACTTACATTTTTTAAAAATAATAGATTATCCAGTTATCATTTAAACGAAGCTTTTTTTAAAAAAGTTTTCATTTATTTATTTTAGAGATAAAGTGAGAGAGTATGAGTGGGAGGAGGGTCAGAGGGAGAGGGAGAGAGAGAATCTGAAGCAGACTCCTTGCTGAGCGCAGAGCCCAATGTGGGGCTCGATCCCACAACCGTGAGATCATGACCTGAGTGGAAACCCTCAACTGAAGAGCCACTCAGGTGTGCCTAAAACAAAGCTTTTCTAAAACAACATTTCAATTGATTTGGATTGGTTTCTAACCTGTGAATATGACTGCTGTTACACCATCATTTATTAATTCCCATGTAACAAATGTCTTCTATTGTTTCCAGTGTTACTTATATTATTTTACTGCTGTAATTAAAACCATGGGGAGATGAAGGTTACGCTAGAATGAAAAAGTTCAAACCACATTTTGGGGCTTTTTTTTCTCCTGGTCTAAGTGAAATCTAACTATGTTAGAAAAACAAGACAGAAAATCTATCTCTATAATTAGGAAATTAGCAGAGCCGGAATCAGACTGTAAGAAGGAGCATCGCTGAGGGATTCTTCTCCCAGGGCATATATAATCCAGTAGGAAATAAAGCCTTCGTGAACCAGGAGAGTCCAAGTGGTGGACCTTCAGGGATGGGAATGTGTGTTTGGGGGGCAGGGAAGGGATTGATGGCAGCTAAATATCTAGTTAAAGCACTTAACTTCTGGGGTGAAATCTCACTCCAGAGAACACTGAATGGTTTCACAGCAAGATGTCATTTGACGAACCCTGCTTATAAAGTGGTGGAGGAGTGATCGTAAATTTGTTCAGAGATTCTTGTGTCTCATTTTGGCTTTGGTTTGCAATCCAGTGGCTCGCTTTGTTCCCACGGAGTCTCCTGATGCCATGCCCACTTGTATTAAGATCAACGCATTTAGTTGGTACGTGAAATGTGATCGGGGAAAGCACCAAAGATTCTGCATGTTTGGGGGATTGTCTCAGACTTGAAGGGAGATCGGGGCAAGAAGTAAAGAGAAAGTGAAAGGGGGAGACAGAGGGGAAGAGCCACAGTGGAAGGAGAGCGACAGACACGTTTGGGCCATTAAGGGTAATGAAAACGCAGATCTGTGCTGCCCTCTTGAAGGTGAAAATTTCGCCCAGTCCAATTTTTCAGTCTCCCACCACTGAGGTCCACAGTGAGGAATGAATTGATTCCTAATGTTCCTTCCAGCTGGAACCCCCTTTGATTCTAAATACGTGAAAGACATTTTCTGCAAAGCAGGACAGCTTTCACCATCCCTTAGAGGTCAGTGATTATCTCTAAGTGCTGTTCACCTGTGAGCACAGGAATCGTTCCCTGCAAATCCTGTGTCCAGAGGCATGGGGTTCAGTGTGTGCACTCATACACCCAGGATAAGGCACTTTGTAGAGTCCAGTGGGAGTCAGTCCTGGATTCTTTGGTCCCCAAGGACACTGATCCAGTGGAATGGTGTAGCCACTACATGCAGAACAACTGTCACTGCTGAGTCCCTCAGGGTGTGAGACCGAAGGCATGTTTTCTTTTAGCAAATGGAATTCAAGTTCCAGACAGCAGCTGTAGCAGGAGGAAAGGTTTATATTCTATTTTTTTTTAAACGTGTCAAAGTAATGGAGACCATGTATTAGGTACAAGTTTGAGTAAGGGAGATTCAAATTTTCCAATGATCTGCAAAGAGTGCAAAGTTTGAATGTAAACACACATGATTTATTTACCACAGAATATCAAGAATATCAAGCCAAGCCAGGAAACATGAGTGTGCCAGTAAAATCTTGATAGATACCAGAAGAAAAATGAGAACCCAACTTCCTAAGTGGTGGGAAAGAATAAGTAGTGGTAGATGGAATTTCTTTTAAAGAGACCACATAGAAATAAGTGTAGTGTTCTTGAAGAGTGGCCCGTTTGTACCGGAAGCTCTCTTTTGACGTCTATGAACAAGAGAGATCACTGAGAGGGAGGTCGCGTCTTCCCGTTGGAAGAGTAGGCTGATTGTTTTTTTCCTCAACTCAATAACCAGTTTATTGTCAACCCGGAATATTCAGTTGTCAAGAAAGAACTCTTAAGGCTGTGCTGTTCAATATGGCAGCCACTAGCTGCTGGTGGCTACGGAATACTTGAAACGTGGCTGGTGTGATTGACGAGCAGATTTTTAAATGTAATTTAATTAATTTAAGTTTAAAACTGATATTTGGCTTTGTTGTTGGAAAAGTGTTAGTATCTGTGGAACAATTTTGGCATTCTGAGTGTACTCTCCAACCTTCTATTTCATGAAATCTAAATACAGATCAAGCATTGCTCGTAAAACTTTACCACCCAAAGTGAGATGCCTTTAAGGTGTAAAAAGCACATGGGAATTCAAAGACTTCATATGAAAAAGAGAATGTAAAATATCTCATTAGTGATTGTTTACATTGATCACATGATAAAATCATATTTTAGACCCAAGTTAAATGAAATACACAATTAAATTTAATTGCACCTGATTCTTTTACTGTTTTGTCTTTTTACTCTTTAGACTATGGCTCCTGGAAAAAGTAAAATTCCACATGTGGCTTGCTTTCTTGCATTAGAGTTTCGTGGGACAGTGCTTTAGGTACCACATTTGGTGGCTCCGGCTGGCTTTGCCACAGAAGATGTAAATGATTTGGGATCTGAGTAAAGTCCCTCTTGCCTCTGTGGAACTTCAAGTTACCCCTGCTCCTTCCTTCTGTTCCCTGAATCCACTGACTAGGTGATTTATCTGTCTCATGCCCATCTTGTGTGCTGAGAAAGCTAGGTTGTACTGAACTCTGACATGTTCTGTTTAAGCCTTAAGCTCAGTGAAGAATCTAGTTTGTAAATGGTTTCAGGACAGCGTGTTTCCTCCTCACAGCTGTCTCAGGCTGGAGACTTGTGTACATGAAGCATACCGTACTGGGGGTGCCTGCAGGATCAACGCAGGTGCCGGGGAAGTGGCTCTGGGCAGGGGGGAGTTGAACAGCCATACAACGCAACAGATATGTCAGCTCGGACCGTGAGCTGGCCCTTTAGAGTGGTCCCAAACTGAGGTGAGGAGGTTGGGCCATTGCGTCCTCCAAATGACTAGTCTTTGGATGTAGGTTGCCCCGAGGTGGGGGACTGACCCTGGAGGGAAGCAGCTCCCCTCCACAGAGCACAGTTTCCAGAGCGCTCAGCAGCCGGGGCTCCCGGGAAGGCGAGTAGTACTTCAATCTGGAATAGGGTGTCTGCGTAGCACATGACAGCATCTATCTACTGTGACATGTCCATCTTGCTCTAACCATCAGCCCCCAGCAAGACCCAGACCAGGGGAACTCAAACCGTCCCTGTGCCTGAGAATGAAGAGTAGGCCAGGCACCTTCTTGCATCCCTCTCTGTCCTGCCCTGGAATGAGCCGTAATTTCTGGAACACGGATAGATGAACGGATTGGGAGAAGAGGAGAGAAGAATGGAGAGGGAGAATAGAAGGCTGGATCAATATGACACAACCGCTCACAAATCCCCTGATGTCACACATATGCGGGGAGCCCAGTAGCCGTTGAGGAATGTGGGGCAGGAGGGGTGAGAAGGGAGCTGGTTTCTGAACGGAGACCCTGCCTAGTATTCCGCTGGCGAATGAATGCCGCTCAGATGGAGAATGACTGTCGCTCAGATAACACGCCAAGAAAGAGAGCAGGCCCCAGGCCCCAGTTCCTCCAGAAAGTGACCTGCAGTTGCTGCACAGGAAGTAAGAGCTTTGTAGCCGCTCGATCCCTGAAAGCTTGACTCTCCTTTTTCTCTGTGTGTCTGTCTGTCCGTCCATTTGGTGATTCTATTTTCTGTTTGCCCTTTTGTCCTTCGGGCCAAGTCTACATCTTCTTGGGAAGAATCTGCCCCTGCCTGTTTGTAAGCTCTGATTAATCAGAGCTGCCCAACAGCCTGTGCTCATTGGACAGGAGCATTCTCCCATAACCCTCTTCTTCTGCCAGTTATCTGTAATTTAACAGCTGTGTGTGTCACACGTGCCTGTGCTCACACAGGAATGCACATTCTCCTTAACTTACATACACCTCTAAAAGCACGTTAGTGCACGCTGGGTTAACACTGCCCCTGGCAACCTCATTTCCCTTCCTGCCCCCCTTTGTCCCTTCCTATCTCCAGCCGCCTTGCTCTTTGCCTCTCATTTCATGCTGCTTCTGAGAGAGAAATCTCATTATTTCTGATTTAGGGGCTCCTGTGCCCTCCCCTGCTACATGTCATGCCCGTTGCCAGCTTGTTACAACATCACAAGAGAATTCAGAGCTCTGATTTATCTGCCAGAGGGAACGACTCGGAGGGGGGGGATGGGAGTGGGACCGAGAAAGGGAGTGAAGGGTGGGCTGGGGGAGAGGATTGGCAGGGAAGGACCGCAGGTTTTAGACCTGCAATAGCTTTGGGATGCTTGTAGGAGTTGGGTTGGGCCACGTGACAGAGAGCATGCATTTTCTCAGAAGCCTACAGTAGAAGCAGGTTGGCATTTGTGTATTTTAGAGATGGGCTGGAGACGTGTCCCTGGGGCTCAGGCCAACTGTTGAGGAAAACAATAATGGGGTTTTTAATCCTCTCTCTTCTCCTCCTGGGATGTGGTACATGGTGACAATGGTCATATAGTTGATAATTTAGCAGCCCTCATAAGTCTATCTCTGCCCCATTCATGAGGCTAGGGGCAGGAGTTAGACACCTTGTGGTGGGTGCAACATATGGGCTTGGCACGTAGTGGGGGCTCAGGGAGTGTTCCCTCCATGTGTAATCAGCCGCGTCTCTCAGCTGCCTTTGCTTTGGTTCCCTGAGAAGCAGAGCCTGAGACGATGAGCCAAGTGTGGGTAGTTTCTTTGGGGGATTCAGGAACACGAGCAGGTCATGAGGATATGATACAGGAGAGGGGAAAGCCAATAAAGGAGCATTAGTAAGCTTAATCCTCCAGGAGAATTAGGCCACCCAAGAGGCAAGGGAGCTGGAGTATTTATACTCCAAGTCATTGGTTGGGCGCTGCATCTGGGGACATTAGTTCCCGAGCATTTCTAGTCCAGGTTATGCACGGGCAGAGTGGCCTTCCACAGCACTGGTGTAGGAAGACTGGCCCCCTGGCTCAGAGATGCCGGCACTGGCAGTTGGAAATCTGGAGCTTACCCAAAAGGCCTGAGGGATATGCGTGAGGCACTGACAGTATCTGCTGTAGTAGCTAAGATTCATTCATTCACTCAACAAATATTTATTGAGCTGCTCCTGCATTCCAGGCACTGTCCAAAGTGTTGAGGGTACAGCAATAAACAAAACACAGATCTCTTCCCTCAGACAACTTGCTGTCTAAGAAGGACACTTGACCATGAGGTGACCAACAGAAACAAAGTACACCAACTCTATAGCCTGTTAAGTGGTGATAATGCCGTGAAACAAAGACGGAGGCTCAGGGTTGCTGAGGGTGCCATAGCAATTCAGGCAGTCAGGGAAGGCCTCGGTGAGAAGTTGATATGAGAGTAAAACCTGGCAGGGATGAAGCATGTGGCTATCTGGGAGAAAAACATTGCAACCAGAGGAAATAGTAAGTGCAAAGGTCCTGAGGCAGGAGTGTGTGCCTGACGTGCTTAGTAGCAGCGTGGGCAAGGCATGAGGTGGTGGAAAGCGAACTCAGGCCATAAGGTGGAGTGACACTGCAGACCGTCAGGGCCTTGACAGTGATTGTAGGTCCTTTGTCTTTTACTCTGAATGAGATGGGGAGTCCCTGGAGGGCTTCTAACAAGTAAGGGACCTGTTGTGGCTTACGTTGCTGTGTTGTGGACATGATGAGGCAGGGCTGGGATAAATGGAAGCAGGGAGACCTATTAGGAAGCGCATCTTCTAAGACCTTCCACTTTACTTCATAACGAAGGAATAAAACACGAGAGTGGGAGCAGGCCTCTGGAGGGGCCTACAGGTGGGAACAGGCACGATGCAGTCTGCTGCATTCTGATGGCTAAAACCGGTCCTAAAACAAGCGTAGCTTTAAAGGAAGGAGAAGTAGACTCCCTTGTTGATGGGAAGAGCTGCCAAGTCACTTGGCATAGGGGTGTGGATACAGGAAGGTAAATTATTGTGGCCGTTTTTTGCAAGTAGTCTATCATGGCAAACAGTGTCAGATTGAACTTCCAATATCCCTATTCTTAAAATATCCTTGGGCCACTGCACCTCATATGATGGAGTAAACTTGAAGGTTCACGAAGATGTGCCATGTCTATCTTAGACCCCAGTGACCACTGATGCCAGTGGGTATGCATCTGCCAACTAGAGATGGGGGAACCCATTGGGAAAGCACTCCCACTTGCCCGCTTTGCTCCTTTCATCAGCTTGCTTTCTCCCTTCTCATTACCGCCTCTCCAGCCCTCCACATACGTCTTTCTCGAGAGCAAGCACTCACATCCTGTATCATGAAGAACGCTTTGCCAAATCTTCAGTAACCTTGCTCTTGACCACTAGCGCTGAATCTCACAGTTGACTTCCGATAGCTTCCAAGGGATCTTCCCAATCAAAATCAGGATTCCCCCAACCCTAACCCCCAAAATGAGTTCTGTGCTGGTTATTAATACTCATTTTCTATCTGCTTTGCCAATGGATGGGCTTGATTTGGGGACTGAAGCTATTTTAGGTTCTGTGGCTTGTGTGGAGATTGGTATTATGGATGTGGTATTGACAAAGGTCTGATAGTATGTTCTTGTGGTAAAGTAATTGATGGGCATATTTCTTTTTTTTTTTTTAAAGATTTTATTTATTTATTTGACAGAGAGAGAGATAGCCAGCGAGAGAGGGAACACAAGCAGGGGGAGTGGGAGAGGAAGAAGCAGGCTCATAGCGGAGGAGCCTGATGTGGGGCTCGATCCCACAACGCCAGGATCACGCCCTGAGCCGAAGGCAGATGCTTAACCGCTGTGCCACCCAGGCGCCCCGATGGGCATATTTCTTGGAGCCAAGGTCTGTGCCTGTTTCTTTGGTTCTCCTCCCAATACCTCGCACCTGGTAGACTCTCAGTTAACATGACCATGGACTTCAGGTCGGTATACAATAGTCTATTTGATACCTCAGACCTTTCCCTCTTCTTCTCAAGCTAGCAGGGAAGGATCTTGAAGCATCTCTATAAATAAAACAGATTTTTGTATTCTAGACCAGCACTGTGCAGTAGAAATTTAGGCAGTGGTGGAAATGTTCCATATCTGTTCCATATCTGTGCTGTCCAACATGCTAGCCACTAGCTGCTTGTGGCTATTGAGCACCTAACGTGTGGTTAGCACAACTGAGGAACTGGATTTTTAATTTGCCTTAATTTTATTTAAAATTTTAATGAAAAGAGAACTAATACCTTGATGGTTTAGGGTACAAGTTTAAAGTACAGAATTACTTCGAACCTTTAGCTGAAAAATACATGATGACTTGGCGTTTATTATATGTAAGAGTTTGCTCTTTATCATATATATGCTCTACCATGGAATAAAATGGAGAGTCTAGGAAAATGTACCCCAGACTCCCTTAGCACATGCTGCTGTGTATTCGTGTGGATTCATAAATGCCAGTTGAGATAGATAACTGCATTGCTATTAAATTGGCTTTAAGTTTAAACTTTACATTCTTCCTATTATTAGTGTAGTTGGAGAATGAAAATATCTCATCCAGCACCCATTTGGTGTTAAGAATGACCTCCCAGCTGGTGTGGGCTATAACCCTTTCCCTGCAATGCAAACCTCCTATGAGATTTAAAAGAAAATTCTCCCCCAGAAAGCTCTTCAAGTGCATTTAATGAATAAGGTGCTACCCTTATCTTTCTGTGACATTTACTTTAATAAGCCGTGGGAGTGATTTAGTGATCGGTGGGCACTGACATTTGAAGAGGGAAAGACAAACTTTGCTGCTTCTAACATTAGTGGCTTTTTTTCTCCTCTTGATTCTGGCCCTGCATCCATGGAAACTTTGTTTCCAGAGAGATTGTGTTTGTCGGGTTTTGGAAGTCATTTATTTATTTTTTTTCTTTCAACATGTAGCTACAAATTAATTTCTTCTTTGTGCGTCTGATGTTGAAATTATTCATAGCAAATAAAGTATGTCTTGCACACTGTTTGAACTAAGGAACGTGCATGTGTGTGCGTGTGTGTGCCCATGCATTTGGCCTTTTCCTCAACATGGAATTTGTTCCACTTTGTTTAGAAGAAAAAACACATGGAAGGAATTTTTTAAAGGCAGATTTAAAAATATACATATGTAACTACAACTGTGACCATGGATATATATCTGTACCTACCGTCCCGAAGAAGATACAGAGCACTGTGGGCATCCCCAGCCTCCTGTCATGTCCTGTCCCCTGTCATGTCCCCTGCCAGTCCGTATATCCCACCCAGAGGTCACTCTTCTGAGTCCTGTCACCACAGATTAGTTTTGCCTATTGTTGAACTTCATATAAGTGGAATCACGCACGGTGTATTTTTTGGTGTCTTGTCCATCACATTCATCCACGTTGTTGTGTGGCTCACTGCTTTGTTTTTAATTAGTGTATAATTCTCCATTCTATGAATATACCACAGTCGATTTTTTCCACTGGTTGATGTTTGGGTTGGTTCTAGCCTTTGTTGTGAACAAAGCTGCTGTGAATACTCTGATAGGCTTTTTCACTCCCTTCGTTTAGTATATGCCTAGGAGTGAAGTTACTGGGTTATCAGATTAAAAGGAAGGTTCTGTTGTGTTGACAAAGACCCAATGTAAGGAAGTTTAGAGATTGGGAATACCAGTCAGAGACCCACGGTCTATCTTGCCGCTGTCTCATTCCCAGGATGATGCCCTGATCACCATGTCCACCTTCCAGATAAGACGATAGGAGCTTTTACAGCATGCCCTTTCCCTGCAAAGACAAATCTCCAGAGATTGGGATACCTCGCTTCTGCTGAGACTGCATGTACAAGAACATGTTTCACAGCCACCCTGTCCCAAAGTACAAGGGGTCATCTTTATTTTGAGAAGGCTTGTACCCCCCAAAATGTGGAAGAAAAGAGGGGTAGATACTGGGGTATTATGAAAAGTCTCTGCCACAGCTTACTTCTTGGGGTTGGCACGTTCCCCATTTGGGGGAGTGAGCATGCAGGCATTAGCATTTGAGCTCTTTCACTCCCTAGCTCAGGAGAACCTCTGAGAACTTTCTGGACTCCTTGGAGCAGTTACGCCAACCATCCCCCCCTAAACTCTTGTACTAAGCATGGACGTTGTTCACTTATCACTTCTACACAGATGTCTCCCTGATAACTGATTTTTTTTGTTTTTAATATTCTGAAACGATATTACTACTCTTATTATTTTCAACACAATTATTATTTCCCTAGAAGGAGACTGCCTCTTGGCTCTGTCGCTTATCAGTTTGTGTGGTCTTGGAATCCTTGCTTATTCTCTCTGAGCTTCTGTTTCATCATCCATAAAATGGGATTAAAAAATGCCTACCTTGAAGAACTATTTTAAGTAACAGAGATAATATATTTTACACCCAGTATAGCTGGAGGTCCATATGGTCCTGTCGTGATATACTTTCACAATAAAAACTATCTAGCAACCGGAAGTGACTAAATCTATTTCCTGTTTCTCAAAAGGCTAAAGGAAATGCAATTTATAACTTACGGTGGTAGTTCTCAAGACACACACACACACACACACACACACACACACACACACACAAACCTGCCTCACTTCATCTCTCAAACACACTTGAGCACATTGGACGGTTTTTGCTCTCCTTGCCCTCGCTTCTTCTCAGCCCTCCCACACTCTCCCAGCCTGTTTCACTACGCCGCCTCTGTGCGGGCTTCTCTGCCATTCCTCTTCCCATTTCTTTCTATCTTCACTCTTTTCCTCTCACTCAAGTAAATCTCAGGGAAAGAGGCCGTGATTTTTTTTTTAGCAGTCCTTAATGTTTTCCCTAGTGTTCCCTGTAACATATGACGGTCATCTGTCACATGGGAGACCATCAGTGGCTACTGTTCCCATTACCATCAAGATTACGAAGACCATTAGCTCTCTTGGCTTATCTAGGACCCCGTAAGAGCTCTGGCGGAAGTGAGCGCTGTGAAGGTTGACTCCAAGAGCAGGGGTATATGGTGGGCCGGCTCCTGTTAGTCCTGACAACTCCATGCAATTAGCAGAGTATGTGAATCAGCCATTCACTTACTTAATTTGTATACGTTTATTTATTGATGTAGTTGGGCAGTTTTGAAACAATTGACAGAAAAACATATAACATAGGGTGAAGTCAATAAATAATAAATATGGTCGAAGGGAAAACAAAGCCGAGGCCCAGAAACGTATATTCCAAGCTAATGCATATCCCAGCCTGAGGTTCATGTCAGAGGCACTGGGAAAGCTAGAGGCGTGTGACTGAGCAGCCTCAGGGTTATTTTGAGGAGTTAAACCATGGGATAATGCTCGTCCAGGTAGAGAGTGCTTGAGAGTTACGTAGTAGGATGAGCTTTCTCTCCCCTGTGTACAACTGTCATGACCGGTGGATGCCCAGTCTTTTTTGCCTCATCTCTGCATTTGCTGCCCTAGCAGTTGGCTTTGAACAGAAGAGGCACAATGCTATCAGCTCCCAAGATCTTGCTGCTCAGCTGGGTCTCAAATACCCTTAATCACTTGTTATTCATCATGGACTCCTAGTGAGTTTTGGGTATTCCGAGAACTATTAAAAGATGAGCTGTTTGGGTGCTGGCTTCTGGGCTGTGCTGGGCTGGAGCCAGCTTGTACCCGTTCACAAGAGCCAACTGGGCACGTCTTACTCTGCGTTCAGTGACATCAAGTCAGTAGCTTGAAATCAGCCAAGGTGTGAGTATTTATACCACAGAAACTAGCAAATGCTACAAATCAGGGCTTTTTTTTTTCTCCGTATGGAAAGTCAGTTGTTAAACATTTACTATCATACCACTGAGTGCATGAGGTACTGAGTGCATGATTATGTCAAAATAGATGCCACTGTTCAGAGAGACTTACGGAAATAATTATAAGGTATTCTGTGGACTCAAAGGTGCTGTGTGAAATGGCAGAATTTCAGCTAATGCTTATGTCTGATCTGGGAACATCAGTGAATCTATTAGAATTTTAGACTGGAAAATTCAAAGGTTGAACATTGTGATGAATGTCCCTGGTTTGTTTGAAAATCGTGTGGGAGAAAGGAGGTTGGAGTTTTCTGCTGAAACTAGAAGCAAAAGCCTGATATCACCCAAGACTCGGAAGCATTCACCATGGGGCAGCATAGAGTTCAGCTGAAATGATCCTTCCTGACACATCCCTCTATGAGAAAGACAGGGTGACAAGGGACCAGGAAGGGTTGTCTCCATGCAGCTGATGCCCTTGCCATAGTACCTCTGCTGACAAAGCATCCTTTGGCTCCCAATTGTCAAATCAAGCAGAGCTTTCATCTCTTCAAGTTCAATGCCCAAGGCTGATGTGTTGATGACAGAGCATATCCAGGATCCAATGTCACCACTGCCCCAAATGTGCTTTAAATGTGCCTAATCATCCAGTGAGCTCTTCAGACTTTGTGGTCATCCAGGATCTATGTATTTAGAATAGTGACTAATAATCTAAGCTTTGGACCTACACGGAACTGGGTTCATATCCTACCACCTACACCCTGGATGACCTCAGGCACATAGGTTTACTTTCATTTTCTCATCTCTAAAATGGGTATAATAATACTATTTAACTCAAAGCTTTGCGGAAAGGAATGAGAGAGCTGCTTCATTCAACAACTGCATTTTTGAATGCCTAGAGTAGGCCAGGGGAGCTCCTGCAGTAGAATTTCCAGCTGCCACATCCGGCGCCCACTTGTTCCCAGTTGGAAGGACGAGAGACAAGTCTGTGATTTTGTAGGGAGTTCCTAAAATGCCTTAGCTAGACGATGCAGTGCTGCTGCCCAAGTGGCAGCTTATCTCCAGTCCTTCTCTGCCAAGTAAGCTTCGTGTCCTCTACGGGGCTGAACCTAATCGGTAAACTTATTTCCGGACATTTTCCCAAGCTCCAAAACAGCTCACAGGTGCAGACAATCTGGCCTCAGGGCCTTTTGTTCTGCCCCCCGCCCCCCGACCTCTTGCGGGGCTGACTATGCTGTGTCTAGGTTTCCTGAACCACAGATCATGGCAGGGTATTACCAATCGGTACTTGTCAAGGCCATCCAGGAGCCATGTTTCCCAGGCTCGGGGAGTAGCCGTGGCAGCCTCCTGCAGGAGTCAGAGCACACACGTTAACTTAGGACACACCCGTGTCGGTGGGCACGGAGCTGGGTTTTGCGCCCAGTGCCGTTGTGGACTAGAGAGCCTTCTCCAGGACCAGGTGCACGGTGGCTGGGATTTTCAGCGGACAAGAGGGAACACCAGGGAGCAAGCATAGCCCTTTTTTTTTTTTAAATGATTTTTTATTATATTATGTTAGTCACCATACAGTACATCCCCGGATTCCGATGTAAAGTTCGATGCTCCATTGGTTGCGTATAACACCCAGTGCACCATGCAATACGTGCCCTCCTTACCACCCATCACCAGTCTATCCCCTTCCCCCACCCCCATCCCCTCTGAAGTCCTCAGTTTGTTTCTCATAGTCCATAGTCTCTCATGTTTCTTTCCCCCTTCTGATTTGTCAATGGCTTTCTTGGTGCTCCCACAGCTCACGGGCACGTGGAGTCAGGAAGTTCTGCTAGCCCCCATCTAAGCAAGGCTATTACTGTCTCAGCAACTGTGAGAATCACCATCACCATCCTCATCATCATCTTGCTGCCATTGATAGTATCAGTCCGGGAATTCTTCACTTTTATTTGGACCCCTTTGGTAATCTGGTACAATCTGTGGATCCCTTTTCAGAATAATGTTTCTCAGTGCGCAAAATACAATACATAGGATTACAGCAGAAGCAAAGTGTATTGAAATACAATTATCAAAATATTTTTTAAATTGTGATATTGTGATAGATATAGGCTTCTTTATTAATACATTAAATAAGAATTAATGATGAATCCAACAACCATCATACCTTGAAGCAGTGGTGTGCTGTGAATAGCATTTCAGGCATTAACTATAATGCGGTATGAAAATATCTAATTTCTGTTGGCAACAAACACAACTGCTGCTAATATCTCTGTGGTGTGTTGCCTTCATTCATAATTGAAGGAAATACTAAATTCCAGTTACAAATTGATGGAAGAAAGCTACATGTGCTTCCTTCCCCCAGCTAAGAACTCTGTCTGTGTTGGACATTGTGCTAAACCCTGAATAAACGTTATTCCTAGCCTTTACTCTGTTATTCCCATTTTGCAGCTGAGGAAACTGAGGCTCAGGGTCTGACTCACCCAAGATCACACAACAGGTCTTTGTGACACTGGAGCTTAGGTTCTCTCTCCCACACCCCGCGTGCCCTGAGCCGCACTTTCCCCTGAGGGCTGCTAAAAGGCTTTTAGAAGACCTTGTCTGGGCATTCTTTCCTGGATTTCCCGTGTTTCTCAGAGGAGAGGCTCCTATCTCTTCTCAAAGCCTGTTCTGTGGGAGTACCAAGGAGCCTTTATAACTCTTGGGTCTCCAAGGCCACATTTTGGGAATCGCCCAGAGCCCTCAGCAAATAGTAGGGGCTCCTGCAAAAGCCGATTGTGGGCACCTCTTCTCATTGTGGTAGCTTGGAATCAGCCATGGTAGGAATACTTACGTGATGGAATCCCTACACGCTACTGATCCGGGCATTTTTATTTTAAAAACTAGTTGTTAAGCCTTTGCCTTGAACATGCTCCTTTGTTCCTCATGTGCTCCCAGTCCTCATCCCTTCAAAAGAAGGGATTTGAACAACCCGTTTGCAATTGGAGGAACCTGTTTGCCTTGGTGATACGAGGTCTTGGTTTTACTTGTTGCCACACCCCACCCCTTCCTGGGCACTGAAGCTATTGTTCAATGTATGTTTTGTTATTCAGATATGATGAGGCCAACAGATCAGGAGATGATATCCACTGTAAAGATAGTTTATTACCAATGCCAAGAGGAACAAGCCATGCCGTGGGGCAGGGTGGCAGGGTGAGTGGAGGAGCCCTGGGGTGGGTCAGGAGGCAGCGGGAGCAGGGGAAACTGTAGCAAGAACTTTTTGTGTGTGTGTGTGTGTGTGTGTGTGTGTGTGTGTGTGTGTGAATTTCAAGGGAGGGAACGGGTGAGACACAGTAAGCAGACTTGGATTGGCTAGTTTGAATAATTTTAGTGGGCTCTGTCTGGAGTAGAGGAGCCGTCCCTAGTTGTCTGGTACCTGAGCTGGGGTGATTAGGGCAGGTGGCTAGTGGCCTGGAGTTCTGAGAGCTTCAGAAAGGAAGTGATTGGGAGTCTGGGCCGTGGATTGGCTAGCCTGCATGGGAGAGACACAGTCCCAGGTCGGTTGTTGGCTCCCTCTAGGAATTAGCTAGCCCTGGGTGAGGCCGTCCCTACAGGGTCATCACTGCCCCCAGTGTGAAAGCATCAAAAATACAGAGTAAAAGGACCGGATTACTACAGAAGCTAACACTGTTCTAAGGGGAACGTAGCATCATTAGATTGGAGTGGTTTCCAAATTGGTCGTGTAAGATGCCCCACTGCCATCATTAGCTCCGATGATGAGAATGTCTCACATGGCACGTAGTGGCAGCTGCAGCTGTCCTCAGAAGAGGCACGATGGGAAGTCAAAGCTGAGGTTTATGGTCAATTTAAAGCTTGAGGTGATGATGCTGTGACAGGTTGACAGAGGCCCCCAGGTTACCTGCGTAGCACCAGTCTCCTGCCCTCTTTGCATGAATTCAAACTTCAGGGGACACACATTTTAAATTTCTGGGAACCAAGTGAGCGTTTAGCAAAAATAAACACTCGCCAGTTATTTTTACGCTACCACATTCTGTGTTGCACTTAAGAAGAGAAATAGGCCTTCTAGAGCGTTGTAAACATTCTACACACGAGGTTCATTATTTCATGGCTTGCAGTGAAGGCCAAATAGAATAATCCGCAAACTAAACCCTTTCTTTATCCCCAGGGCCGAGGCAGAGAGCCGCGAGGGTGAAATGGCTTCCGAGGTGCCCTCTGCCTCTGAAATGTGTTGCTCTGGAGTTTTGCCAGGTAGCCCGGGTTGGATAATAGACTCTTAGGTGGCCTACATCGAAGGGATGATAGGAGAGCGACCCTGCCCTTGATCCCTACTCCTGCCAGGTTCTAAAGAGCATCAGCTATCGGACAAGTTTCCAGATGGACTGATTTTCAATTCCCCTGAGCCTCAGAAAAACAGTTGGCTGTTAAAGACCAGGACTGGTTTAGCCCAAGGGAGAGCGAGATACGACTCACCACCTTTCCGATCCTAGGTGTGAGCTGGGGTTTATCCAGCAAAAAGATGACAGTGCTTTGGATTCTGAACATCAGTGACAATTTGGAGGCTGTAGAACTTTCTACAGGCCTGAGAGGATCCTGGACAGTGACAGCCTTCCTGCTGAGCAGCCACATGGCTGGTTAAAGACTTCGGAGGATGCCATGGTGATCACAGCATGCAAGGCTTCCTCCCTTGGTCAGGACGAATGCATCGCAGGGCATGACTCGGCTTTCTAAGAATCAGCATATTAGGCAGTGGAAGATGATTTCGCTGCAGGAATTAAATGCAGATCGCTCTGAAACATATGCTTCCCGAGCATCTAGTGTGGTGTCTGCATGTAGTAGGTGCTCAGTAAAGGGCAGTTGAGTGAGTAAACAAGTGCTTGTTTTATATATCCTACAGTGGAAAGACAACCAGCCTTCCTGTTGTTTCTTTTTTATGAGAGTTGTCCAAAAATGGAAAAGAGTGTGTGTTAAGATTTAGTATTAAAACCCCCAAAGTGGGGCGCCTGGGTGGCTCAGTTGTTAAGCATCTGCCTTCAGCTCAGGGCGTGATCCTGGCGTTATGGGATCGAGCCCCACATCAGGCTCCTCCGCTGGGAGCCTGCTTCTTCCTCTCCCACTCCCCCTGCTTGTGTTCCCTCTCTCACTGGCTGTCTCTACCTCTGTCAAATAAATAAATAAAATCTTTAAAAAAAATAAAATAAAACCCCCAAAGTGTCCATGCTGTATAACTGTATAATAATAATAATAATAATCATATAATGATGATAATAGCCACTATCAGTCAGCTATGGCTGTGTAACAAATAACCCCCAAATTCAATAGCATATGACAAGAAGTATCTCTTCTCAGGCTTTTAGTTTTGTGTGTCACCTGTGGTGACTGTACTTTGAGCTGTAGGTCTACAAATTGACTAGTCTGGGTTTGGCTCTAGTCTTGGGATTTGGTTCTAGTTGGCTCCACGTGGCTTTTGTTCTTCTGGGACTAGCGGGCTAACCGGGGCATAATCTTTTCATGCCAGTGGCAGAAGCACAAGCGGCTAAGTCCCACAGCGCAAGGACATCTTAAGCTTCTGCTCACATCAGATTTTCCAACTTCTCCTTGGCCACACAAGTGATATAACCAAGCCCAAAAGCCATGGGCAGTGAAGTATACTCTACCTTAAATGGGACCATGCAGGAAATGAATAATCACAGAACAATAATCCAGACTCTCATAATAACCACCATTTATTGGATGTTACTCTGTGCCGGGTACTGCTTTAAGCATTTTACGTGAATAAGCTCATTTTTATTATCCTGACAGCCCTTGGGTGTAGGTGCTCTTATGTTGAAGGTCCATTTTACAGATAAGAAAGTCGAGGCACAGAATTGCTGATGAACTCGCCAGAGGACGCACATCTAGGAGGCAGCCGAACCAGGATTCACACCCAGCAGTGTGATCCCAGCACCTCCTCTCTTAACCACGCTGACCTCCCACTCCAGATACCAAGCGTGCTTAATGCCTTGGGAGCCCCTTAATGTCTGCAACAGGCCAGCACAGATATTGGCTTGTTTAACTTTTGTGGGAGCCCAGGTAGGGTAAGCCTTGCTCTCTCCATTTACTATGGAGAGGGACACTGAGGCCCAACCACGTTAAGGGATTTGCACACAGCCGGGGGCGGGTGGCTGAGCCAGCATGGAGTCCCCACCCTGCTCATGGCAAGAGTTCCTCCTGTGTGAACGAGGAGCCACTCAGCACCTACCAAGCTGTTTTTTTTTTCTTTATAATTCTGCTTTCAGTCCTTGGGAGGCTTCTAATTTAGGGCTCCCACCCCACAGGGCAGCCTTTTACTTTCCTGACTTCTCTTCCTTACTTATTTTCTGGCCAGGGGATTTGCGCCCTAGTTCCTGGGCATGGGATTGATGCCATGGTGAGGTAGCTGTGCCTTAGTTCTCACGGTCTCTGAGTCCTTAGTTTCTCATGACATGGCATGTCCCCGAGTGTCCCCTTCCCTCCCCCGTGCACCCCGCCCTGGCTTTCTTCCTCCCCCGAGTGCTGTGGCTGTCCCGTGGTGTCCGGTTACAGGCTCAGAAGGGCGAGGCCGGCTCCGTGGCTGTAATTTTAGCCCTCGATGAAAGACCAGGGGAAGTGAAGGGGGCTCTTTTGGCCCTGTTAACAGGTGTACCCAAGCCACGAGTCACCGTGTCCTGCAGCCGGGGAGAACGCACACCCCCGAGAACGCTGGACTGCATGGAGACACTAGAGCCTCAGCTGGAAGTCAGAACTTGAACAAAGTGTCTGGGTGGGAGCCACTTTTTCACCCCCAAAGCTACAGGCTTGGGGGAGCTCCGGGGAGTTGGAAGTTCCCAACCCCCAGACAACTTGCAAACCAGCAGCTCTGAACGTAGCCCCGGGGTTGCTGCTCCTCAGCTGGGGGAGTTGTGCAGATAGACACTCCCATCCATGCGACTGGTCTCCAAGCCAACAGGAATGCGGTTCGAGTATTTCTCTTCACCTGAATTCTGCTCGCATTTACCTGCCCCTTTCCTCCCACCTCTCAGCTTCTCGCCTTTCAGAATCTGACCACTACCCTTCCTGTCATTCAGTAGCATCTGCTTAAGGCAGATTCCCATAGAGAGGCACCAATGATAGAGAAAGGACAAGTGGAGAAGAATGTTACTCTTACTTGGCCCATTGCCCAGCATTTCTTAACCCATTGCCTGAATTCTCTTTCATACTAAAGTCAGGGCTTGTTTCTGAGACACTGGAAATTTCCAAATGCTTCCAGCCCCTTTACCCCCAATCTGAGTACTTCAGCCAGGATGACATGGGCTTGAGAGCTACCTTTTTTTTTTTTTTTGAGGAAGGAATGAGAGGGGCAGGTGGGGGAGGTAGGTAGACACTCTGTGTCCAGCAAGCCTGATCTAGAGCTGGGATTCCTCACTCTCCTATGCCATGGACCCCTGTGGTAGACTGGGGACACCTGGACCCTTCTCAGACTAGGATTTGAAAATGTGAAAATACCTAGAATTACAAAGGACCAGCGGTTATTAAATATGGGTAGTGAAGAAATAGTTATTAAAATACTAAGTTGTGAATCTGTGGCATAGCAAAACGTGAGCTTCTGATTAACCCATTGATTATCAAGCCCTAGTTGAAGGGTTAAAGGAGTGACCTTTTGTGATACCTGTAACACCAGTTACTGTGATATGAAAATGCCTATGGTTTCTACTGGTGACAGAGGCGCAGGTCCTGCTAATACTGCTATGGTTTGTCGCCTGCACGCGTGACAGAGATGCTGTGTTTCAGTTATAAACAAGTGCAATACAATTTAAAATTCCCCTCTGAGTTCTTGGACCCCCTGGATGCTGGGTTAAGGACCCCTGATGGAGAATCAGCCTGCATGATCGTTTGTAAGTTCTTTGAGGGAAGGTATTATGTTCATACCACTTACATACTTTAATTCTGTTTTTTTCTCTTTTTATTTTAAAAAATTTTATTATGATATGTTAGTCACCATACGGTACATCATTAGCTTTTGATGAAGTGTTCCATGATTCATTGTTTGCGTATAGCACCCAGTGTTGTTTTTGTTGTGGTTTTGTTTTGTTTTTTACTTTGGGCAAATGTCAAGCATATAATAAAGTAACCAGAACAATATGATGATTCTCCCCCAAGTATCCATTTCCCTGCTTTACCTGCTATCAACTCACAGCTAATTTTTTTTCACCTACTTCCCTTTCCCAAAGTATTTTGAAGCAAATCCCAGACTTTATGTAATTTCATCCCATATTTTGATTTATAAATAGCAGGCAGGCCACTAAATCTTTATGGGTTATGGGAGAGTTGATTGAGAAGTGCCATCGGATTGATTCAGAAGTGCTGTTCTAGTTCCCTTCGGGGATCAGGGCCCCAGGGCTCCTGCTTCAGAGAACGCCATTCCCAGTCACTGCCCGGTGCTTCCCGGCATGGACCTCATGATGTCACACCTAATTGTTCCCTTCCACATACATTGTCTGTCTCAGTCCCAGGAGAGAAACGCTCCACCTCCCTGACCACAGCTGCACCCCCAGCTGCCAGCACAGTGTGTGGCATACTGCGCATGCCCCGCAAATAAGACTTTTTGAATGGGTGCCTGATTGAAGGAGAGAGGTAGGCTATGGGGATGTGTCATGTTGCTACTCTGAGTGGGGTGTCCGGACTGCAGCGTGATGTCTTCTGGAAGTCTGGAATCTCAGGCCCCACCCATCAGAATCTGCATTTTAGCCTGGTGCCCAGGTGACTCTGTAGGCCCATCACAGTTTAAGGAGCACTGATTTGCAACCCCCCCCCCACCGCCTTAGCCTGGAAGAGTGAGAATGCCAGCCAGGAAGAGCTTCCCACTGTGATTTCAGGGGCCTCATTGACCAGGAGGGCAGGGCAGGGCCGGAAGTTCACTCACTGTGAGTCAGCCTTCCTGCGAGTGAACTCTGGTATGCCCACGTACTGGTGCTGTAGGCCTCTGTTTTCTCACCTGGAAAGTGGGGTGTTTGAGCCATATCTCCTAGCATCAGAGAAGGATTAAATGAGGTAATGACCGCAGTATGGAGTATAGCATGTGTCTCGGATAACTCCTGGGCTAATTCCTCACGGTTGCCTTTCCAAACTATGAGGGAATGACACTTGTCCGTCTTTCAAAAGCTCTGATAATTTGGACTTGTTTTGGAAATCTTTTCCCTCATCTTTGATCATCATCATGGAGAGGGCTTGGGAAACTTGTGAAGTGGGAGGCGTGGTTTTGGGGCCCCCAGTCCTTCACTTTTGCATCTCCCCCCTCCCTTTCCTGTGGCGTCTTTCTCCTTCTGGGGTGTCACACTCCCTGTCTCCTAAGATCCCGCTTGGAGGCAGAACATCCGATATGATCACAAAGCATTCCATTCCCTAAGAATTTGGGGCCCTTGATTATGGAATAGAAATTTTTCTCCCTTTAATGTAGGTATTAGGGGACTGGTAGAGGAAATCTTTTTTAAAAACTTTGCATATGCGTGTGTTTCTAGAATCATGTCACATGGACAAGTGCCTGCTTTGGCCCTGGGTGTGGTCATGACCACTTCTTTTAGTGGTAACCTTGACCAACACACTCAAGTCAGTTCAGCTCAAGGGTAGTGGCACAGTTTGGGGCAGTCTTCACTTTTAAACTCACTTTTCCCTGTTCTAATCTGGAGGGATTCTGAACAACTGGACCATGCAGGGAGGCAGAACTCAAGCTTTTTAATAACTACAGACAGGGAGTATTGATGGCCAAGGTGAATGTTCCTCACCACCTCCCTCCCTACCAACATTCCCCAGTCTGTCTCACACACCCATTACATGGAGCACTGTGTTTACCTGGGGCTTGTTCCAACAGAGCTCAGCAATCCTACTTCTATCTTGGCCTGGCTGTGTATTTACATGGTAAACATTTCTATAAAAGAAAGGGAAATATTCTCTTTAAAATATCTTATAAAAATTGCCCTTTGGAGATGAGTGGATAGGAAAGAGCAAACATTCCATATTTATGAAATGAATCATTTTATAAAAATGTTACCTGTAGACCAAAAACTTAATAACAATAATATTGCTGATAGTACAGTCATACTTGATTATGTTGGTTTAGCATTTTATATATATATACACACACACACACACACACACACACACACACACATATACATACATACAGGCCCTTTCCTATACATCACTTCATCTAAGCTTTCCAGCGATCCAATAAAATGGACACTGTTAGCTCCATTTTAAAAATGAGAAAATCAAGGCTTAGAAAGGTGGGGTAAATGCCCACTGTTATAGCCCTAGGCAGTGTTAGAGCAGGAATATGAGTGTAGGTCTTCTGACTCAAAACAAAATTACCGCCTCTTTGCATCTATCAGCCAAGAGTAATATGTAAGCTGGGTATAAACCCATTGGCACACAGCTGCCTCAAAGTGTCTGTACCATTCAGCATTTAACCAGGAAAGTGGAACCACTCTAGGAATTTCACACAGGGAGAATTTAATACAGGGAATTGGTTACACTGCCCACGGATGAGCTGAGAAGCCAAACAGAGAATGGCAAGGTAAGCCAGAGCTCAGCAATGGCAGGAAGCTGCTACCATGCTTAAGCTGGAGGGAGAGGAGGAAGGAACAATGCTACCAGACCCCAGGGGCTAGAGGCCCCTTAAGGAAACTGGAACAGCAGTGAGCCAGACTGGTGGAAGTTGGGATCCCCAAGGAGACATTGCTGTGGACTAAGAGTGAAGGGAGAAAATACCCTGACTTCTCTCTTCCTTCTACCCTTCCACGTCCTCTCGGTGCCTCTCACTGGCTGAGCCTAGCTGGAAGCCAGTGGACCTGGAAGTTATAGCCCACGGGGGTGAGCCCTGCTTGTGATGCCCAGCAGAGCTGGGGAGGGTGATGAGTGGATCTGGGGGTTACAAGCCCAGGGCCAGCATGGCATCTCCTAGTCCTAGGTGTGGGTACACTCCCAGAACTAGCTTCATGCCTTCAGGTTTTCCTCCTCCAAGGACCCCCGTTTCCCTCCTGGTTCCTTGATGGTACCCCGCCCCCCACATTGCCTCCCCGCCTCTCCAACAAGTCTGGCTGTAATTCATTTTTGACCACTTTTCAGAAACCCCCCCCAAAAAAAGGAGTTGCTCAGGAGTTTGCAAAGGTGAGAGAAAGTGGTTTAAACTGGTCCAGTTACACATTTGAGGCCCAGATAGCAACTTGTGTTGCTTTTGGGACACAGAGACCAAAGCTCCAGGGACCCAACAAAAGACTGCATCAGTGAGTATCTTGGCAAGCAGATGTCAAAAAGAACGCTGCCACTGGCCCGCCAGGAGAACTGGTTTAGCAGCAAGCTGATAGACCCAAAGGACTGGCATACATCACTCATTCTTCTGCATACTACTTAATTAGCCTGATGAAAATAGGCATTTCAGCCTTGGTATTGTCTCCCTCTGTTCACTGCCCGCCCTCCACCCCCAGGGTTCTGTTTTCCGTCTGTAGTTCTCTCTTACAGGTGAATGTGTTTGCAGGATTCTTTTTTTCTTTCATTCTGCAACCTTCTGTGTAGATAATTGGAGACATCTGATGCCCTTAAACCAGGAATGGGAAAACCCTGGCATAAATAAGAAAAATCATTTCTGTGGTTCATGGCACAGTTTTGTGAACTCTTAACCAATGAAAAGGGAAACTCATGGTCATTTGGGTTCACGATTGGGAAGAGAGAAAAGGGAAACCCTACACCTCATTCAGGGCCGAGCACACAAAAGCTTCTCAAAAAAGAAATGCTCGCTGAATGGATGGGAACATGCAACATGTACAGTACCCCGTTCATTTCCTTTGACAGGTGCCTTTTTGTTTTTAATACACACGGCAGCATTCAATAGCAGGCAACTAATGTCTTGGAGTTCTTCTGGGGGCTTAATAAAGGCTAAATAATAAACTGTCTTCAAGCTTTTGTTTTGTTTCAGGAGAATTACTACCTCCGCTCTTTGTATTATAGAGTTTATGATGAATTTGAGGCTCATACATATGTCGAGTCATTTTATCAGCTTGATCACTTTTATGTTCTGTAGCTTTAAATATTTATTATGCAAGCTTTCAAACACAGAGTAACATAACAGCCATGTACCGACCGTCCAGTTCTATCAAAGCTAACACTTCTCCCATGCTTGCTTCATATTCGTTTCAAGAAAGCAAATGTTACTGTTGGAATTGAAAGCCCCTGTGTTCCCTGTCTAATCTGATGACCCCCTAGCTCCCCAGTGCTGACTATTACCCTCATTCTTATGCTTATCAGCCCTCACCTCGATATGTTTCAATAGTTTTACCACCTATGTGTAGATTCACAACCGGAATTGACATGTTTTAAAATTTGCATAAATCATAGAATATTGTATGTGTCATTCTGTAACTTGCTTTTATGACTTAAACATATTGGTCTGCACAGCTCTGCCATATTCATCTTTCACCGCCCCGAGGAATGCTCTTAAAGGAATACTGTGCGATTTCTTTTTGCACTCTCCCATCAGTGGGTATTTGGGTTACTTCCAATTTCTTGCTCCTGCAAACAGTGCTGCCACAAACTATTACGTCAAATGTCCTTATGGCACATGGTGGGAAAGGTCTCTAAGCAGTGGATCGCAACCTTTTCTACACATCGGAAATGCCTAGGGAGCCTTTAAAAGTCCCAGCACCAGGCTTCACCCAGCCCAGTGAAATCCTGTATTTCTTTAAAGCTCCCCCCGATCATTCCATCGTGCAGCCAGCATTGGCAACCGTTACTTTAGGGTATACAGCCTGAAATTAAACTTCTGGGTCCAAGGGTTTCTTCCTCTTCAGCTTTTTAGATATTGCCAAATTATTCTCCACAGCGGTTGTGCCAGTGGAAACACCATCAGCAGAGTCTGAGATCCCATGTGACATCATCTCCTCCCCTAAACTTTATTGATCTTGTCCCTGCAGGGATCTCAAAGGAGGTGGCAAGCTCTCCCTTTGATGGCCTCCCACACTTGCCTCCACCTGATTCATCCCCTGATAAAATCTTGCCTCGCCCCAAGGTTACAGAGTAGGAACTGTTCTCACAAAGCCTAACTCAAAGCTTGGGGCACCTAATACCGCATCATTTTGCAATTGAAGGCGTGGCAGTCAAGAGGTTCCTGCCATCCATTCTGCTTGGGATAGTCGAACTGTCTTTTCATGGCATGGTTTGGCACTCCTCCATGATGTGTAGTTTTGGGGCATACCGGATGACATGGGCCATATTGTGCTGGTGTTGCTTAGCCCCACATCTGCTGTGCTAGTCCCCTGAGCAGCTGGAGAAACAAGATGTTCAGCCAAGGCCAGACTTCCCTGGTGGTTAGATCAGAGTGATTGTGCAGCAACATCAAAGAAATCCTAGCCTTGACCTTACTCAAACCATAGCTGTGTAGAAATATCTTTTAGCCTGGTGTTCTTTCTCTCTCGACCTTCTGGACGGCTAAGTGAGGCTTTCTAACCTGCTCACACACTGAACGCTAATGTTCTACTTACTCTCCCTGTGTTTGTGCAGATACAGAAAATGGAGCGGGTGGAAATTGGTGAGACCGTAATCGCTTTACACTTTGAACCAGCAACCTTCACCCTATTGTAGTGAACGTCCCTCCTAGTATGCAAGCGAGGACCAAACAGTGGTGCAAACATGGGAAATGCCAGGCCAGTGCGGTTAATGAAAAATTGGGCAAGTCTGCATAGCTCCCAGGAGTGCCAGGAGTCTGACGGTGGGATCCAGGTCTGTCCCAGTGCAAGCTCTGGTGGCAGTTGCTGGTGGTGGTGGCTGTCTTAGGCTTTAATGTCCAGAGGCACAATTCTGGGTCCCCTGGTTGGCGGGGCTATTCCAGGAATCTCCTGGTGAGTCGGCACTTCTCACTGGCCTGTCTGGGAGACTGGGCCAGGAGAACGCGGAGGACTCTGGTGGTTAACTTTCCTTTCTCTGTACACTTGTTGCAACGCGGTTGCCTGCCATTTCCTAGTCCAGCCTCACCTTCCCCAACACACTCCCTCCATCCCTTCCCTCCCCCCAAATAAGAACTTTACCTTGGACCTCTTTGAAAGCACAACCTGTCAGCCGTTGCATGGCATCCAGAATCTTCTTATTGTGGGGTGCCTCACTGCACTGTTTTACTCTCCAGTTTATCTTTGTGTCTTGGGTCGGGATCCCTAGAGGCAGGGTTAGGGTTAGGCAGAGATAGGGTTTCTGGTGCCTGGGGTTTATTGGGAGAACACTCAGGAGGAACTTGTAAGGGTGTGAAGGAAGCAGAACTGGGAGGGGGACCTTGCTGAGCTACAGTGTAGTCTCAGAGCCTCGCTTTGCTCGGATCTGCAGGGAGAGGGCTTTTGGACACCGTGTCAGTCCATCAGTGGCTGGGCCTCACCTCCCAGGCAAGGTGCCTCTCGTCAACCAAGGGCAGCTCTCCTAAGGAGGGGGCTGCTGCGAACCCCTAGCAGCCAGTGCTCACAGCAGCTGGAGGATGGGTCCACAGGCCTGGTAAAGAGGGATCTGGGTGGGGCACCACTGTCCCTCCTCCCCCCTGGGACACCCAGTGGGCTGGCAACAGGTCATAACACTCCCAAGCTCTCACGTGCTGCTATGCGAGGCTCTGAAAGGAGAAGAAGGGCTTCATGCAGGTGGGTAAAGAATCACCATGATTTCCACAGATGCGGAGAGCCACGAAAGGGCTGTGTTTTGCAAGGCATCATTCTCTTGGCTGTGGGTCTGAGGCTATCTTTGCACCCGGAACTGAGCTTGGAACTTGCAGAGTGCCTGGCAGTCACTTGGGCTGTGTATTGGGAAGCGCTGTACGGCCCCTACGTGAACTGGTGGCCGGGATAAGTGGCATGAGGAACTGGATCCTCTAGTCGATGGGAAAGGAAGGCCCGTGCCTTTCCCGGTCTGGCCCCCAGGGGTGATTCCCAAGCTGGGGTTTTGATGCATAGAAAGCGAACAGCAGACCCAGGAACCTTGGCTGCAATTGCTTCTTGAAGCCATAAACCTGGGGAACCGGGGTGACTAAAGTAAGTGAATGTTTGCTCTGCGGGGGTTGGGCTTTATTTTGCTGGGAGCCTTCCCTGATTCTGATGTGTCTTATCATTTGTTTGTCATCTGGTGGTTGTGCAGGAGGAGGAAAGGATGCGTAGAAATGTCCCAGCTGTGACCCTCTTGTTCCCCCTTGTCATGTCTGCCACATTTCCTCCTGGGGTGTCTGTTGAGAACTTCTACTCTGAAGAAGAAACACTAGAAACAGAAAGCTAAGGCCACCGCTCCTTTTCTCTGGGAAGCCAGGGACAGGAATCTGTGAGCTTGACATGGTGACCCCACGGGGCATATTAGATGTCTGCAGATATCCCCACCCCCTCCTCCGGGGGACGACAACAAGGGTTTGAAGCGGCGTGGAAAAGGGACAAGTGTGTGGGGCCCAGGGTTGAGTCTTGGTTCCTCTATTTCTCAGCTGTGGGAGCTTCCTCAGCCGAAGCCCCGAACAGTTTCCAGACTCTCCTGTTCCACCTGAGAGGGGGGAAAATAATACCCGTCTTGAGGGCGGTTTGGAGGATTAAATGAGTTGGTGTGGTATAAACTGCCTGTTGCACTGTAAATACTCAATAAGTGGCAGCTAATATGGCTTCCTGGGAAAGTTCTGTTGCATTCCTGGTTTATGGGACTGTAGACATAGGCCAGAGCTGATAGCCCTTCTTGGGGAGACTGAGAAAAGCATTATGGTGTTTTGAGGGACTTACTTCCCTGAGACCCCGGCCAAAAAAAGCCGGGAAAAGGAAGGTCATGGGCATCCTGTCAAGATGTGTGGGCAGGGTGACCATATGTCTCAAATATTCCAGAACAGTTACAATTTCAGATATTCCATCTCAGTGGGCTACCACATGTACAGATTTGGGGTTCCTAAAACAGGATCACCCTTTTAAACACCACTCTAAAGTAATGCTTATGTCAGTGTAGGGGAAAAAAATTGTCTCCTTGGATTCTTCCCATCTCTTTCTATCTGCATTGGTGACGCTCACATTCTCTGCGCCTAATATTTGGAAATGTCCTTCCATAGCTCAGGAGGGGCCCATTTCCCAAGGAGGGGCAGGTGAACGAGGTCTCCCTGGCGGTTGGTCATCCACGGCCAGCATCACCCTCTGTGATTGGCGAGGGAGAGCAGAGGGCAGTGAACGGGCAGCCCGTCTCCTTCCCTTCCCTCCTTTCTGCCCCTTCTCTTTTGAGAGCCTTCTCCATGCCCCAGTTAGCAAATCCGCATTTCGGCGCTCAGGCTGAAACTCACGTGCGAGCACAAGGGAGCTCATGCCAGCTGACTTGAGAACAGCCTGTGTTTAAGGAGTCGGAGCTTTCTCCTCTGCCCAGCACACCTGCTTGAAAACAAATTAAAGGGGAGAGAGAGGAACCTCAGCCCACCCTCACATCCCAACTTTATCCACTTTGCCGCCAGAAACACCCCCATTTGCCTTTGATCTCCAGTACATCCCACTTTTGTGCCCCTCCTGCATTCTGAATCTGCTGTCTCCACCCGCCCTCCCACCTCAGAGCTGCTGTGAACATCCTCTTAAAAAATGACCTAATCTTTTTAGAACCTTAAGGCTGGCAAGAAAAACAACAACGACGACGACAACAAAAAAACCAGTGTATCCCTCGCCTTCCTGGCCTGTATATTTTTTTAATTACACAGTATGTGTTTCTGGAGGGAGAAGTGTTATTTGAATTCTTGAGATTTGCTCTGGCAATGCTGGGCCTATTAACTTCCCATTAACATCGACTTTTGGATGATGGTCGAACCATTATCCCTTTGGTTTTCCCTTTTTCAATTACTGTTTTATTAGAGTGGAAGTGTTGCGCAAGAACAGGAATGTGGGAGTAAGGATGCCTCAGTGTAGGGACTCCGAGGCCCTAGGAACTCTATTTTACTTCAAGAGACACTTACCTAGTGCTCACTGTGTGCCAGCTACTGGCCTGCGTGCTTTCTAGATTCCAGTCCGCTTACTCCTCTCACAGTTCTATGGGGTTGAGACTGCTGTCTTCATTTTCCAGATGAGGGAGTGGAGGCCCAGAGAGGTCAAGAAACTTGCCCAAGGTCCTGCAGAAAGCTGGGGTTTGAACCCAGGCATTCCAGCTCCAGAGTCCTGGCTCTGAAGGGCTAGCTAGCTCTCATCTCTCTCTGTTTAGAATTATCTGGGGCTCTGTTTTCTTATTTGGACAGTGAAGAGCATGAACCATATTATTTCTGGGTTCTACATCAGAGGACAGTGACAGCTTCGGGGGGTTTCTTCGGCCACAACCCCTGAGTATTATAATTTTCACCCTAATCCATACACTGAAATAGTTCTCTTGGGGACAGTCTTCTGCAGTGTAGTTTCTCCTTCCTGCATCCATTCTTTCATCTCAACATGGAGGGGGAGAAACAACCCTTGAATGAACTGACTTTCCAAGGCGCATGCTCAGGCAAGATTCTGGGGGGAGTGCTACACACCATGCCCCACCCTCTCAGAATTCACGGTGCGCATGAACTTGCTAAAGGGTTCTAGATGGTCCACAGTTGAGAAACCTATTTAACTTTGATGATTCAAGTGTTGAGCTCCTTGGTTTACCATGGAATCCATTCTTGGGGGTAGCGTTTTATTAACGGCCCCTAGAGCTGGGGTGCCAGCAGACACCAGGGACACACTGGCTCGTGTGTTCTTTGTAACTAGTGTTTACAGCTTTGAATCTGCAGTGATTTGGAAGTTTAGCTCTTTTGTGCTGGTACCCATCTGTGTGTATATAGCTGGATAAATATTAAGAACAACAGGAGTCTTTTGTAAAAAGATTACATATCTCCTACCTCTTGGGAGTCTCAGCTAACAAGACGTGTATGCTTCACCAACAGCCATCCCGACTGTGAAAATGTTCACTTAAATGCCAGTTGTGTGAGCAGAAGGTGAGAGTGACCCTCGAGGCATCTCTTCCTTCACCGCTCCATGTCAGCTTGGGTCTGTGGGTCCGTGTTGATGTCTCCTCACCCTCCTCTTAGATTGTATTTTCTCTGCATTTATTTTTGGGCTCCCTCCACCTTTCACGATCCCCGAAGACAAGGTTGATCAGGCAGTGAGGGGACTGGCAGCCGGCACAGCAGTATTTCCTAAACACAGCCTGGGCCACCTCATGAGGCATCCTGGTGTTTCCATTTGCTGCTTCCTTTATTATTTTAACAACGCCCACTCATGAAAAGGGCATCTTTACTCCATTTTCTAGCTTTCTTTTATAGTGTGTAATTTTAAATTAAAAAAAATGCAGAGGATTAAAAATACAACTTCCAACTGTAAAGAAAGGAATCAGATACAATGAAACGTAAAAGCCTTCCTCTCCCCTGCGTTCCAGTTCTTCTCTTCAGGGAGAAACACCGATAGGTTCATGGATATCCTCCCGGAAAGGTTTTATTCAATTACCTCTGTGTGTGTTTGCATGAATCTCTGTCAGTCTGTTTCCTACTATCCGCAGTATTCGTTATCTTTCTTTTTAGTTAAGCTAATAACAAACCTTAGAAATCTTTCCAGTTCCAAATGAGCTACTCGTTCTTTCCATCAGATGCATAGTATTTAAAACTATAATTTATTAAACCAGTCCCCACTGACAGACCTAGCATTTTCCAGTTTTTGCGATCACCATTGCTGTAATGTATGTTCCTTTCCAAATAACTTGGTGTACTTTTGCAAGTATATCTGGGAATTCAGTTCAAAGAGTGGCACATTTTGCAGCTGGAGAGCTACTGTCCAGTCACCCTTCAATTTAGGTTGGACTATTTTTTGCTTCTACCCTCTGTGCAAGAACCTTTTTTCCAACCTGCAACCACTCAGGGCATTACCAAGCTTTTAACCTTTGCTCATCTGAAATGGGCAATACAAGGTGTATTTAACTGATTTAAAAGGACAACTATCATTTTCTTTGTGATTTCCTTTATAGAACACCTTAGATTATATTTTCTCATCTAACGTGCGTCACGAGCAGTGACGTTGGGGCTGGGGTTATTTTCCATGTAAGGAAGCTGAGGCTCAGAGAGGGAAAGTGACTTAACCAGAGCCAAGCAGCGAAGGACCAGAGAATCAAAACCAGGTTTCCTGACTTGAGATTTAATTTGTTTACCCCCAATTGCAATGTCTCTCCAGCAAGGATGAGGGTGGAAACATTGTGGGAATGTGTGTGCGTAGTGAGGTGCTGGGACCTGAAAAGGGAGGGTCGCTGCGTGTAGGAGCTCTCTCTTCTCCCAACCATCTCCCCTTAGTACCCTGCACAATTCACATGGGAGCCCCAGGTGCTTCTGTGGGCATCATCTGACTTAATCCTCACACCCAGCATTATGCCTCCTCATCTGATTCTTGGTCGAATCATCACTTTGTGGATCCCACTGAGTGGAAACAGGGAATATGGCCTGAAATGCCACATATGAAATTTAGGTTAGAACCAGGTAGGAACTTTGTCATTGTGCACGGCCAAAGCCCTCGGTCCTTGAAACAGCATAAACAGGCTGCCTCTCCCTCTCTTATTCCCCCAGACATATTCACCAGGAAGATGGGAATATTACACATGGCGCTTATTAAAGTTGGGTTGTTCTTGGGCTGATAGCACTAGAGAACCTTCAGGGATTTTTTTTAAAAAATCTCTATAGTTCTCTCTTTCTGACTGATGGTAATTCCTTGAGAGTAAGTGGAACTACAAGAATTTCTGTCTTGCTAATGCTTGACAAGATGGCGGATTGGCACCTGGCATCCAGTCTCACCTCTTTCTAGCATGTACTGTACTGGAGAAAGCTAGAGACTACATTTCCCAAATTCCCTTGCAGCTAGGTCCTACTTGGAAATTAGATTTTGTCAAGTAGTTGTAGCTGTGCCTTTTTGAATTGGCTAGAGGTTTTTCAGGTTCACTGGTTTGTAGGGAATAAATCGGTGACGTATTTTCTTCTGCCCACCCTGAAGGCTGGGAATAAACACCAGTCATCTTAGATGACCAATCTGATGGGATGGAGTGTATTTCGAAGTGTCTACTTTTAAGATTTCTTACTGTCCTTTATAGTTAGGTTTTTTTCAGCCTGAATCTGGCTATTTGCAATTGCATTGACCAGTCTTGTCAGGCTTCTTGCTAAAACAATCCCCCAGTAGCCAACAACAAAACCGGGACAAAAATTCTACCTTTTCATTTGTCAAAGGTGACATCTTCAGATGCCATATTTTATGGGCTTCATAAATGGATACTTAGCTCATGGGTCATTAACAATCATGAAATGAGCGAAGAGATGGTTTTATTGCTGTTTTGACATCTGGGGTATTTATGTGATGACATCTTTTCTATTGTGACTTGTACGCTCCTGTGAACTTGTCAGTCACACCTTTCCCGCCCTTCACTGGTGCTGGATTTTTGCTTTGAGCTGGAAAAACACGAATACCACACCTCACCACACTGTAATGAAGATCAAAGTGAAAAAAATGAAGAATGGCAAGACATCCCAGGTGTGTCTTCAAATCTCTGGAAAATTTCGCCCCTGGGGATTCTCCAAGCTTCTTGCCAGAAAGGGCTTTCCCCTTTAGAATATAAAACACAGTTGCTTCTTTTTTCCCCTCCGTGGATGGGGCGTTTTAGTAAAGGCCGGGCCTGCTCTCCCTGTGGGTTACCTGGGGTGCCTGCTCACTAGTCCAAGGGACAGACAAAACTGCCGCTGAGCTTCGGGGTGTATTCGATTAGGTGAAGGGGTGCGTTCGTCTGTTTTTAGAGCACAAGTTAGATTAGGCTTTTTTCTTAGGAGCCAAGAGCAGCCTTCAGTCTTAATCTAGTTCACTTCTCACAGCGTGGCTTTACTCAAGCCCCTCACCCCCTTTCTCTAAGAGATGGGCGCAGGGGGTGCTCGAGGTCAACATTTATTGAGTGTTTACTCTGTGCGGGGCAGAGTGCTGGGTGTTTGACACATACTGGTTCGTTTAATCCTCACAGTGAGCCTGAGGTTGGTGGTAGTATTATCGTTGTTGTTATTATTATTCTTACTGTGTTTTTTCATCAAGGTGAATTTTCAATGACACAAAAGTAACCATTTTCAAGTGAAAAATTCAGCGGCATTTAGTACATTCACCATGTTCTGCCATCACCACCTCTGTCTAGTTCCAGAATATTTTCATCACCTCCAAAAGGAAGCCCCATACCCGTTAAGCAGTTGCTCCCCATTCTCCCCTTCCCCAGCCCTGGCAACCCCCAGTCCTCTGTCTCTATGAATTTGCGTGTTGTGGACATTTCATAGAACTGGACTCATACGGTATGTGTCCTTTCACTTAGCGTCATGTTTTCAAGGTTCATGCACGTTGTAGCTTGTGTCTACCCTTCATGACTTTTTATGCCCGATACTATTCCATTGGATGGATAGACCGCATTTGGTTTATCTGTTCGTCCGTTGATGTGCCTGTGAGCTCTTTCGCCGCCTTGGCTACCGCGGATAGTACTGTATGAACATGTGTGCACATGTGTTTGTTTGACTACCAGTTTTCATGTCTTTTGGTTATGTATGAGGTCAGTATGGTTTTTATCCGTATTTTATGTGGCTAGTTGGGTGCAGAGAAGTACACAAATAAGGATTGGAGATAGGGTTCAAACCCAGAGCTCTGCGTTAGGCTGCTTCCTGTGTGTGTACTACAGTCCTTCCTGGGGAGCTAACGTAACAATGTCTCTTTAGCACTGACATTGAAAGGCTGGCAGCCATGGATGGAGTTCAGGAAGAATCCCTTTAAAGCATTCAGTGTGCTCCAGCAAATAGCGTTGCTAGGAGGCATCCTTCTTTATTCCTGACCTGCAGGTCATAGTTATAACTAATTTGACTCTTGATGGCATGTTATTTTTAGAAAAGATTTTTACATAGAGTTTTCATTGGGCCCTTAAAACATCTGTCTGAAGCTGGAAGGGCAAGCTTTATACCTCACGTCTCCATTTTACAAATGAAGAAACCGGGTTCAGAGAGGTTAAGGAACTTGCTCAGGGTCACACAGCTTAATGGTAGGTGATCCAGGGTTTATGCTGGGTCTTTGTGGTCTTTCCACTGCGCCATGCTCCCTCTCCCAGCAGCAATTAGAAGTGGTTAGAAAGGTTATACAGACAAAAGTTATACAAAAGGCAGGTATACGAACTGCCTTCCTTAAATCATAAGCCAGTTGTAATAGAAGAGGGTTAGTTTAAAGCAACCGTGCCATGATGGTGATAACAGCAACAGTAGCGGCAGCCATCTTTCCGCCATCTGTGCGTGTGTTCATGCAGCAAGTAGAATCCAGCGCACCGTAGCTTTCTACTGCCTTTCGTTAATTAGCACCTTTGTATCTGGAAAAGGCATCATAAAAATTCTCAAGCCCAAAAGGTCCACCCCCAGACCCCAGAGTCTGTCTCAAAGGCTGTCTCTGGCAGCTGTTCCCCTCAGTGACATGACCCTTGACTACAAGTAGGAACTGTTATTTCTTTCCCCTCTTTTTAAATACCTCCCCCTAGCTTCCTATTTTCTCAGGCCATAGGAACCATCTCCCCTTTTTAGAAGAGGACCTTGGTAACGAAAGACGAGACATCAGGTGGGCAGTAAGAGCTGAGCTCAGAACCCTGGTGCCTTTCTAGAACTTTCCAAATGGCTTTGCCTTCCTTTGGAGGGCCAATCCCAGCACACTTGGCCCTGAGTACAGGACATGGGCTTTCACACAGCCTCCCACTCTGTCTCATTTCTCATCGTGGGTTTACTGGTCTGCAGATAACCACCTCTTTTCCTGGTGGCACATTTGTCCAGAAGATGACACATGGAGATGGGTGCCCTGTGATGGATGGCCATCAATGAGCAGTGGGGGTAGCATTGCTTTCTACGACGCCAAATACAAACACGTGTCCCAGGTTAGCACTGTTTCTGTAGCAGCAGCCGAGGTGGTACATAAATAGTGAGATTATAAATCGAGTGGTGAAGCTGTTTAGATTTTCCCAAAGGAGCCTGAGTGGCTGGTCTCTCCATCTCCCCTTCGCCATGAGGGACGATTCCGTCCCTCTGATTCATGCATCGTTGCATGTAAAAATAAACCGTAGCCTCATTACCCTGACATTTTATTTGTGGACTTTTTTTTGATGCAGCCACAGGACTTCAATGGCCAGTGTAACTGACGACATAAGTTTATTTACTTACCGACCTTAGAGCGACATTCCCCATCACGTTATTTCGTTTTGTTTCATAGCTGAGCACTTGGTTCCCTGGAGTAGGCTCAGAAATGAGTTCTGTTCTGGGTAAAGGAGAAATAAGGATGTGACGCTGGCACACAAGAGCTGGAGCCTGCTTGTGGACGGGCCGGCTGTGTGCAGAACTGTATTCGGGGCTCCATTGCGGGCAGTGAGGCCTGATTGCCTCGGCCTTAAGCTCTCGGAGATTAAATGTACAGCAATTTCCTGAAGCCGAGCTATCTCTGGGATGAGAGAAGCTATTCTGGGGCCCGAAGAGACCTTGCTTGTGGGTGGGCAGGATGTGACCTCGGATGGGAGGCCTGCCTGCCTGGTCCCTTGTTCTCTATAAGCCACTTAACTGCCCTTGAAGATTAAAGGAAGAGACAAATGACCACAGCTGGCCTGCCCTCTGTCTTCTGCGACTGGGTGTGACTGGGCGGTGGGGGGGGGGGGAGGGCTGAGCACCACCTTAGGCCTCTGTCGCACTGATTTCTGGTCCCTCTTCTGCCCCTGGGGCTCAGTGTGGGAACTTCTCTTGTGGCCAGTCAGAATCTGGCAGTGTTTCCTGGGCTTGCCGGATGAGACATTTACCTTTGGAGGGTGGCACTGGAGTGGGGGAGGGGGTGTTGTTCCTCTAGAGAATTTGATTTAGCAGATGTGGGGTGGGTCCCAGGAATCAGTATTTTACTTTGGTGTGCTCCAGGGAGGGGGGGCTCCATCTGTCGATAATTGCATCTTCTTGCCTCCCTGAGGGCTCAGCAGGCTGGAATTAACACCCCCAGGAGCAGCCCTTAACCAGGACAGAGAGGAGTTGGTGTATAAATACCCCAGCTCCCTCCCTTCTCAGGTGGGACAAATTTGAGCCATGTCTTGCACCATTTCCCAGAATTTCCTGGTGGGGTTGAACTCTGGTCACACACAATAGTAATGTGTCTGACAGTACACTCTTTCTAGGCAGCCTTTCCTTCCTGTCTTGCTTCCTCGTTTCCTTGCCTGTGTTCCCTTGCCTCTCAAATAAACTACAGTCAGTTCTACTCTAATTTGACATGACTTCCTAGAAAATAACCGTGCTATGCAAAATTATGCAATAAAAACCACAGGGCTTGTGGAATAAATGAGATTAGAGGCACAACACTTAAAAACTTAGGAGCGCATAAGAAAAATAAGATGGAAACCTAATAAAAATGGAAGCAGAGTTTTACACGTTATGTGGTTAAGAAATGCATAAATACAATAACAGCTGTGGAGCTCTGCCGAGGGAAAGCCCTGGAAGTGGCTTGCAGAAGTGGGCATCAGAAGGGTAGCGATTTGTGAAGGGGTGCTGGGAGCGCAGCTAGAAACCAAATGGACAGCTGTAACACTGGGTGTGGGTGGCTGAGGCTCCTAAGGTGAACTGAGGTGGCTGGGAGATGTCGGAGGCGTGCACAGTTTGTCGAGGCAGCTCCATTCAGCTGGGTGTGCTTTGCTGCGATCGCCTACTGTTGCTTGCAGACAGAATTGCACATAAGCAAACGCGAAATTCATATGATGCTCACATTTTCTTTAATCTATTAATCACATTGGAACAAATTCGCGTTTCCAAGGCGAGCATTAGAGCAGAACTGACTGTACTTGTATAGGCTTCCTTGTGGCAGGGCTGTTTCTAAACCTGGAGTAAGATACCTAATAATGGCAGCTTTATGGTGGCTTTGTTCTTTAATTGGACCTTTCTCATGTTGAACAAAGCTAATAAGCAAACCAGAAGCCCCTTCATACCCAAATGAGTTCAACAGCTACTGGCTGGGTGTTAGAATTGGTGTCTTCTGCTGAAATGTCCTCCCACAGGAGGCTCTGCACCCCAGGCCACATGGTCTCACCCACTCATTATCTTGTAACTCACTCGGGGACTGTGACCCTGTTTTACAAGTCCCGAAAATCTTGCTTGCCTATTTGCAGTTTGGAACTGCTGCAAACCTAAAATCAAATGTCAGATTATTATGAGCTGGAGCAGAATTCTGTAAATGCTCAGTTCTGTCTTTTATAAGGGAAAAAAAGAGATTAACATAGAACCTTGGTAGATATATTATTCACCTGCATTCACTGCTTCCCAGGAGGTAAAATTACAGCCTGAGCGCAGCTCATTCTTAATTTCCCATGGTAGATTACAAATGGGTTCTTTTCTATTCTACAACTTCTTTAATCTCAATACCTGATTTCTCCCACGCGTAGCTCTACACAATCAAGCAACTTGTATACCGCATGGCTCATTTGTTTAACCGGGTCTGCTTCGGTTTCAAGTTCAGACTTTGCGTAGCCTTGATTTTTGACCGGGGCATGCACCCAGGCTTCGAGAGCAGTGTTTTTCCGAGTGTGGACTTCAGACCACCCACATCAGAATCCCCCAGACTCCTGGATCAAAGTATCTTGGGAGCGGGGTCAGCGGTCTACCTTTCTACAAGCTACTAGATGATGCTTCTGTGTACTCAGTGTCGAGACTCAAAGGTTTAGACCAGTGGGTCTCAACCGGGCCCATTGTGCCCTCCACCCCCCACCCCCCACCCCCAGAGNAAGACATGTAGCAGTGTCTGGAGACATTCTTGGTTGCCACAACTCAGAGGGGATGTTACTGGCATCCAGTAGGTAGAGGCCAGGGTTGCTGCTGAGCATCCTGTAAGGCCTCACAGAACAGCCCCACAACAGAGAGTGATCTGGCTCCAAGCGTCAATAGTGCTGTGATTAAGAAACCCTGATTTGGACACTTCGGGATTTCTCAGATTCTGCTACACGCTTATAGGGCTGTTTCCTTTGTCATTATTTTCCTTGGTTTCTTCACACCCAGCTGGTTCAGGAGTGGCAAAGTTCTCCGGAGAAGCAGAAATGTGCATGGTGGACAGATGGACAGCTTCACCGATGGGATCAGGGCCGTGAGGGTGACAGCTGGCTCTCTTAAAGATGCCTCCTCTGTGTCCGTGCGTTGAACTGTAAATCAGGTCTACTCAAGTCATCCTAGAGATTAAGGGCCTTGCAGAGTTAGAGCAAATAACACAAATTTGGAGATGCAGAAATGGGCTTTTCTGCCAGTGTGTGTAGATTTTTTGTCAAGCATACTCAATTTTTATTACCTAACTGATAGGTACATGATACAGTGAAAGCTAGCCCTACTCATCATCTAGGACAGTGCCTGGACCCGTACTTCCATGCTTCATTCGTTATTGACCCTTGCTTACTGAGAGATCTGGAAGTACCTTTTAAATCATCAAAGAGGGCTTGGAGTGTTTGGTATCGCTTCAACATGGGGAGTATTCCATTGTGCCGTGAAATTTTGAAAACTGGCAATTCACAGACCAAAGTTAGCAGGTAAAGAATTGCATGAGGGGTAATTCAACTTCCAGGTCTGAAATTCCAAGAGTCTGTATTATATCCCAAGGAATATGTATCTACATTATAAGCCTATTATTCAATGATAAGGTTTGTCAGATAATGTACAAAGAAGGACGTTTTAAGGGCTAATTAGTGATCTTTTATCAGTTCATGTATATTATTAAAATGCTTTATGGATGCTCTAGCTTAAATGTGGGACCTTTTTTCATCCATAGGCTGTCGAAGTCTGGAAAATCCTTTGGGATCTGTTAAAAAGTATTGAAATGCCAACATGATGGGAAGAATTCTAATACTTAACAGCTATTGAGCGCCCACACCTCCCACGTGCTGTTCCAAGCATTGTATGTTTATTTTGCTCATCGAATCCTCACACCAGCTCTCTGGGGTAGAAGTATGATCATTATCATTTTACAGATGAGGTTAAATGCCAGAGACACACAGATGTCCAGGTGGGAAACTGCACTGGGAGCCCAGGCAGTCTGGGTTGTTAACAAGAGCATGACTCTGCCTCCGATTCCTCAAGTGTAGTCAACAGTTTGTCACTTCTGACTCAAACCAAGTGGAATAATCCTTAAAATCATTAAAAATGATTTCCTTAGTCCAGCACTGTCCGGTAGACGTAGAACACGAGCCAAGTTTTTTAAAGATGTAAAAAGAAACAGGCGAAAAGTAGTTTGATATATTTGACTAACCCAACATGTCCAAAATATTCTAATTTCAACAGGTGATCACTATAAAATAGTACTTGAGATATTTTACCTTTTTCTCTTGTATTAGCCTTTGAAATCAGGTGCATGTTTTTCACCTGAACGAACCATGTTTCAAGTGTTCAAAAGCCACATGTGGCTAGTGGCCACCATATGGGACAGTGCAGTCTTGACTGATACTTGGTGAGAAACTTGAGGCTTTGAGAACTGAGTTTGGATGATTTTTGAGAGGCAGAAAGATGGTTTTCCAATCCTGCTTAAGCTCAGGTCAGAGAGAGACCTTAAATGTTTCTCCATATTGTGACAATTCTGTGACTACTTCTGTCCAGGGAGGGCTTTTACAAATGGGCCCAAGCATTTATACCCTTCTTTGCACACCCAACAATATTTAACAAATGTTCCTGAAAGCGGATTTAATTTAAACACACACACACACACACACACACACGTGCGCAATCTTTGTTGTCAGTGTACCTATTTCATTGGATTGAGGATCCAATACGAGTGTACAGGAAGGAAGAGATGTTTTATTTGTGCCTGCGTGGTACCTTCCTTTGTCTAGTTGACCTTTCTTCATTTACATAACTGCCATCTTGGCCCCAGTGTAATGTAAATGGAGTGTGTGTGTGTGTGTGTGTGTGTGTGTGTGTGTGTGTGTGTATCTCAAACAAACAGCATTTGAATATAGGATATATTGTTTCTAACCCAGTAGTGGGAGTGCATGGATCTCCAGCCTTAAGAGCAAACAAACTTGTTGTGTGGCTACCTCAGAACTCCAGCAGAGCTCCCACACCTGTCTGATCATGGCACTCACCTTCATAAAAGAAGCAACTGGACCAGAAGAATACAGGTTTGTTTTAAAGTCTCGAAGAGCAAGCGTGCTTTGTGTATCTTTCTAGTAGAAAACAGCAATATCTGATTAATGAGCAAAATGCACAGAGGTGCCTTTGAACACCCAGAGAGGCCAACGAGAACACTAGCCATTGGTGTTGTCATCTTTCAGTTAATTAAATTCATGGGGACAAGTGGCTCTTCTGGAAAAGCATGCATAATCAGAGAAACAACAATATAGTGAGAAGATCACGGATGAAAGGTTTTAGTCTTGACCTCTGCTGTTAACTATCTCTATGACCTCTGTTCCTCTGGGCTTTTGCAGTAAGAAGGGGAAGTAGGATTTGATTTTAATCCAGGATGCACAGTAGAATCACTGGGGAGTGTTTTCGAAAATGCTGACACCCAGGCCCAGTTTTAGAGTAAATAAATCAGAATCTCTGGGGTTGGGGCTGCGTGTGTTGTAAATGACCTCCCCCCTGCTTTTTTTTTGGTGGAAAATTAGAAGACCCAGAGAGAGAGAAGTGGACATGTAAGTGTCTAATTTCAAATGCTGTTTGTTTGTAATATACTGGAGAGAGAGAGAGAGAGAAAATCATTTATCTTAATTTAATTTTAGTTACTTAGGCCCTTTCTAGCCTCAGAAGAGATTTATGGTATCAAGGGAGGGGAACTGATATTGGATGTCTCCATCCCTCCCTCTTGAGAAGAGTTTCATAGAGAAGGGAATGCTCTGGTGTGGTTCATCCACTCTAGGGCATAGATGTAATCAGAGAATCTGAGAATGTTTGATTGTATCGGTCAGAATAGGCCTGGTAACAAATGACCCCCCAAATCTCAGTGGCTTACAACAGCCGAAGTTTATTTCCTGCTCATGAAAAATGTCTGTTGTGAGTCATCTGCAGCTCTTTACTACATCACCCTCACCCCGGGGCTGAGGCTGATGGGGTGAGTCTCTGTCTGGAGCACTGCTGGTCCAAATGGTAGATGAGGGAAGAGAAAATGGTGAATCACACACTTGCTTTTAATGCTTATACTCAGAAGTGACACATTTCTGCCTACACTTACTTAATTGGCAAAGCAAGTCATGTGGCCAAGCCAACTCTGAGTTCAACAGAGCAGAGATGGGGATGTGTCAACCGTCTGTGAGGATAAAGGTAAGAACAATAATACGAACCACCACAGCAGTGAAAGATGCTGTATTAAATAGTGTCAAAGACTCCTATCTACTTAAGGAGTACCCAAGAGACATAATCCCAGGTTAACTACGGTATGGCCCACCTCTCTTTTCCCCTTGATGGTCTACTGGAGTTTACTTTCACTCTGAACACACCAAACGAGCCCTTGAGGCATATTGTGGCAGTAACTCCTGTCAGCGTGGCCTCTGCTGACCTTGGGCCTTTCTAGAGTCCTTCTATCTTCTGAAAGATGTGTGTGTGTTCCCCTTGTGGATTGATTGGTGACTTGAGCAAAGACCTGGGTTGAGCCCAGCCTATCCAGCCGTTCTTTATTTTCTGAAGAGGCAGTGAAGAATGGTGGTGGTGACATTGATTCTCAAATTTGGCTGCACCCAAAAGTTACCCAGGGAGCTTTAAGAAATACTGATGTCTAGGTTCTACCCCCAGGGAGTCTGATTGAGTTGGTCTTGGGAGCAGCCTGGGCCTCGATGATTCTGACGCAGATTCTGTGGACCTCTGGCTCAAAGCACCCACTTCTGAGCCAGCTGGGACCTGGGTTCAGAACTTGACTTCTGCCTTTCTCAGCTGTTTTGCTTGTGCCCGAATTCCTTTATTTCTCTGTGGCTTGGCTGTGGTAGACATTTATTGTGATGGTTCTAGGAGAGGCAGATAAAGCGGTAAGCGTGGCACCTAGGTCGGCTCAGTGCTCGGGAAGTGTGATGAGTCTTATGACTGTTGTGATGATTGTTACCATGCTGCAGCGTGCTTCCTGCATTGCCCCAGTGTCTCCTGAAAAAATCAGCCATTCTAAGAGGCTGGCCGGGAAAGAAATGGTGTGTTGTAAAAGCCACACGGTGCGATTAAACGCGATCGCATTTCACCGTGGTCTAGGTTATAGGAATGAAGGAGCTCTTGGCTTTCCCTGACTTCCCGGGGCCTCAGAAAAGGAGAACAGCTCAGGACCTCCTTGGGCCCTCCCCACTGCTTCTTCCATGTGCAGCAGGGAGGGCTTACTTGGGGGAAGCTTTTATGGCAAAACAGAAAAAGAATGAAAAGCAGCAATTTCGAAATTGTCTTTCCAGCGCCTGGCTGCTTGTTTGACTTGCCCACACGAATAAGCAGACTGTTTAGATCCCTCCCCCAGCCTCTCACTGCTAGAAGCCCCAGCGGGGCTGAGACCAGAGGGGGGAGGGGCGCTTGAACTAGCACACCCTCCTGGACATCCCAGCCCTGAGCGTGTTTGCCTTTCACTTTGAAATTAAGCACAACGCATGGGAAATGTCGGGAAGGGGCTGGGTGGTGACCAGCTCAAAAGAGCTCTAACCACTGGCTTCTGATATTAGCCATGTTTCTCTGTGGTTAAAGATAACCCACTGGGACCACCTCCTGGGGGGGGCGGTTGTCACCAGGATACCTGCCATTGTCCGTGGTTATCTTGAAACAAGCATGCAGAGCCAGTCAGCCTTTTAATGCTTATTTGGCAAGTTCCTTGCCTTTTAGTCTCTCAATTCCTGAGATAAGACTCCCCCTGTCCCAGGTTTTGGTTATGGAGTTTTTTAATAATTTAATGAGCAAATGTCAGGACTTACATTTCTGTTTCCAGGAACCTTTTCCCGATTATTCCTAATTCTTTGCATATGACACACACATCAGAGAGTTCGTTCCATTTGACATTTGTGAATTATGGGAAATCTCATCTTTGTAGACATTTAAAACTTGGCTGTACCCATTGAATCCACCCTAGGGAACAATTTTGCAAGGGTCCCCAAAGATCAGGCCAGATGACCAATAAAATGTCATTTTTGTACATTCTGATTTCTGTGGGGTTTTGATGAGAAAGGTATTTTTTCATTTTTGTTTTTTTCTTCCCCCACAAACATGGAAAATAGGAATGTCTCCGAATGATTAAGATCTGAGAGTGGATAATGAAAGCACAGACAGTGACCGTCTTGCTGACTGCCAAGAAAGCCAGCTCTGTAGGGATTTGGGCCTGGCTCGGAGGATAGCCGGGATTGCTCGCATTCTCTTTAGACAGAAAGCAGAGTTGCTGCACCCGAAGCATTTTACCCCTTTTAGGAATTGCTTCTAGAGTTTTGGCCGTGCAGCTGGGCTGGCTGCAAGGCGTCATGTCTATGGTTGCTGTTGAGAGGAGCGCAGGGGAAGAGAGCAAGAGGGTGGATAGAAGGGAATTAGTAATTTGCAAATGGAATTTTCCTAAGAACAACTGGAAGACAGAAATGTGTTTCCCTGCATCCTGAGTCACAGCCTCACTAATGGGATGAGATTTTGCTGGGATGACCCCTCTTTTGTTACTGAAAGTTTGATTTCAAGAGGGGGAAGAGACCGGAAGGAGAGAGTGCTTTAGTTTGCTTTAACCGGGACCTACCCCCCAGCCCTCATCCGCTTCATGTGCGGGTGTATTTTAGAGCTTCCTTTCTCAAAGTGGGGCCCGTGGAGCCAGCACCGTCAGCATCCCCTGGGAGGCCCTCAGCACCACCCAGAACCATAGAATCACAATCTGTATTTCAGCCAGAGGGCGGGTGGTCTCTCTGCACCATACAGTCTAGGACACATTGTTCTCAGGATTTTTAAAGAGCTGCAGACAGTTCTGTTATTGGGTCAACTCTCTCTAACCCAGTCACCACACATGCAGAGGCCCAATTTGGCTCTGTCCAAGGAGTGCAAAGCGAGGGCCTGGCTGTGTGCTCCGTAATCTCACATCCATGGTGGAAATAGGAATGCCCTGCTCCAGAAAGTCTGGTTGGAGGCATGGCAGGGTGGCAGGGGACCTGTTTGAGACTCCTGTCTTTGTCACCTATGACCCGTGAGACCTTGCAGCATTCAGCTGGCTTCTCCCACTTCTCTATGTTTTTGCCACTGAGGGACTCTCCAGTACATTCTACCTCAGCCCCCTGCTCACTATCCCCTTGCCTGGCAAATATGTATTCTGTCTGATGCATTCTATATTTCCAAAAGTGCTTCTTTGGAAGAGAGGGTGATTTGCTGGCTTCATTTCTTTATTCATTCCTTCGTTCATTCATGCCTTTGTAAAACCAAATGTATTTGGATTTGCTAGTATTTCATTTTGAAGTTCCAGCTGGCTGAGGCCAGGTCACCATAGCTGAAGCTAAGTGGAAAATTAAGAAATGGCCTCCATTTTGCCAAATGACCTTGACAAATCGGTGTAGCTCCAGTCCTCTGGATAACTGCTTCGCTGCTGCGTTTTGGTTTGGCAGAAGCAGCAGCCTGCATGCTCAGCCCGTAACCCGGTTTCATCAAAGCCAGGACACCTAGGCCTCTGCTCCCTGGGGGCCGTGGAGTGAGGCCTCAGCTTGGAAGAGGGAGACAGATGGGCCCCTGGGCCGCTCGGAAGGTGAGCTCCACTATTCTCTATGGCATTTTAAGGTCATTCTTCCAGATACTTCACTTCCTCTGGAGAAGGCCCTCATGCTAGGCCTCACGTGTGGCCTCAGAGAAACGCAGCGGCTCATCCGGGCACCAGACTGTCCTGTTGGATGTGTGGGCTGTGGGGGGAGCCGCCTGGGGAGTGTTCTGGCCTGGGCTGTTTCAGGATGGTGTGGGGTGTGGCCTGGTGGGTGCTATAGCCTCTGCAAGGAACCTATTTGGGCGCTGGGCGTGAAGCTCTGTGCCAGGCCCACTGTTCCCCCTGTGGCGGCTCCCTCGCATTCGCTGCAATAGTAGCTGGAAAGCTCTGGGAAGCAGCCCCGACCCCGCCCCTCCGTGGTCCAGCTTTCAGGGCTGCATCCCAGGGTGTGGCAGCACTTCTAAAGCTCCCGGTGCTGCCATCTGGAAAACCTGGCCTGCATTTCTGATCAGGCCGGACTCCCAGCAGATGGGGGTTGGCCGGTAGCAGGGAGCCTTTCCCTGTGAAGTGTTTGTTGGCTCAGGGGCCCAGATGTTAACTTCTGGCTTTGGCTACTGGCCATTGTGTGACACTGTCCCCGCATCTTTCTTTCCTTTTCTTAAAATAATTCCTCTCAAAGTGACGGGAGAACCGGGCAGCTCTCTCCCCGGTAGCTGCGGTTGGGAAAGTGAGGTGCTCCCTCCTGCAAGTTAGCATGGATCGCCCCCCCCCCCCGTGCCTGCCTGCTCACATCTGGAGGTCAGGTTTGCACTGAGAATGGCTCTCAATGGCAGAGCCCATCTCTGGGGTTACTTTAGCCAAGGCTTGTTGGGAAAAAAACTGACCAGGGAGACTCTAGCTGGGAGAACACCTTGGTGACTGCCATTTGAGGAGTTGTCCCTTGCCGGCGGCAGGATGGTTCTGTCACTGTGTGAGCGTCAGGAGTGTGGTGAGCGTACCCACAGAGGTGGGATCTGGTGAGTAGGGGGAACAGCCGGCAGCAGGCAGCTCGATGGGCCTGGTGGCTTTGCTGGGAGCTGGACAAGAGCTGGAGCACCGTCAGGCCGAGTCTTAGGCCCAGCGGGACTCTAGAATACAGGAGTGCCGGAAAGGAAACTGAGGTAGCAACTCAGTCACGTGGCTGGGTAGGCACAACAGCAAGTAGGAGACTTGGCAGCGGGTGGCACTTGAGAGACAGAGACCTGGTTCTCTCGCCAGGAATGGCCTTCCAGAATCCACCCCACCCAGAGATGGCAGGGCCCCCACAGCAGGATTGCTTATCGCCGCAGAGCAGAGGGCTCAGGGGCTCAGCGCGGCGCTGAGACACACCCTAAGTCCCCGACAGTCCAGATGCAGAGCCAGCAATGTGGACACTTAAGCCAGATGCGCTGAGCTCAGCGGCTCTCTCCACAAGAGGTAAAAGACAGTTAAGACAGGGTAGCATCCCCCAGCCCAGGGGATCATCTGGGAACCCGTGACTTCCCGCCTGTGCCTCTGTTGGCTCCCCAGGCCCCCTGGTGCCTCAGCAGAAGCACAGTCCTGTCTCCCAAGAGGGAGCCAGCAAAGGAACTATATACCCTCCAGCCACCACAGTGGAAAAGCCACAGGAAGAAAATGTTCAAATGGAATTGAACTGTGGCCTGGAGTGGTTTCAGTTTCCTGATTTGCAAGACACACACTGTCCCAGAGTGCCAGGGGCCTGTGGTCACAAAAGCTCCATCTCAGAAGAAGCTGAGAGGGGGTCCTTTCTGGGGGAAGGCTGAGGACAGTGCTGCAGAAGGTAGCTGGGAAGGGAGCCTGCTCCCCGAGGAACCTCTCTATGGGTCTGGCCTTGCCAGGCTCCCCCGACTGCTGAACCCCTGTATCGCTGAGGTTGTTTGTCTGTTTTCCTTTTTATTTTGAAATAATCCAAACTTACAGGAAAGTGGCATAAATGATACAAAGAAGTCCTGCATACAGTTGTTTTATGTCCTTTGTCTTTCTCCACATGCATGTGCAGGTGCACATGTGTGTATGCACACCCACATTCATATATATAAAAATTTTTTCCTGAACAATTTGCAAGTAAGCCATTGGCACCAAACTCCCTCTACCCCTTGTATTTCCTAAGAACAAGAATATTCCCTCACATGGCTACAAACAGCTATCAAATCAGGAAATGTAGTATTGATTTAATACTTTTCTCTAAGCCATCATCCATATTTCCGATTTTGTTTCAATAATGCCCTTTGTGACGATTTTCTTATGATTCACAAGCTAGCCCTGAGTCCCACACTGCTTTTAAGTGTCTTGTTTCTGTAGTGTCTTTTAATTCAGAACAGTTTATATGTCTTCCTTTGTCTTTTATGACCTTGGCGTTTTTGAAGAAAGCTGGCCAGTTATAGAATGTCCCTTAATTTTGGTTTCTCTGATGGTTCCCCATGTTTTGATTCAGATATATGTTTCCTTGGTGGGAATACTATTAAAGTATAGTATAAGGATTTGTCCTTCTCTGGGGGCCTTATCAGGAGGCATGGATGGCCATTAGCCCTCTATGGGTGATGTCAGCTTTGATCCCTTGCTTAAGGTGGTCTCTGTGTTGTCACCCTTTTTCCTTTTGTAATGAACAAGTAAACTTTGATACTATGTAAGTATCTTCTTCCTTAGCAGACTCTCCCCACCTAGTTTTAGCACTCACTGAAGATTCTTGCTTGAATAATGTTTACTCTGATGGTTGTGTCCATCATCCCTTCTATATTTGTGAGTCCCAAATAGCATATGATTGGGTGGGAAGGCATATCTACTCTGCTCAGGTTGGTAGGTGAGCTCACAGGGAGGAGGGATCTCGATATGCTCCTTGGACCCTTACTGACAGCTCTTGCAAAGCTGTACTGGGCTGTTGGGCGTGTGCTTTGACATGCATTGTCACTCATTTTGGAAATACGTATTGCACACTGACTGGATGACTTTTGAGTAAACTTTTTTCCCCCAGGTTTACTGAGAAAGAATTGACATATGTCACTGTATAAGTTGGAATAACCTTTTATATGCTTTACAAAAAAAGATAGGATTTTTATCACATAGGTTGTAATTTGTTTTTGTGGCATCTGCTGGAAAAATTGCACCTGGGTCTTTTACACAATGTTGATCAACAGAAAGTTGATCATGCTGAGAGTACTAACAATGTCTTCTCTCCATCTGACCCCTGCTCCGGAGGAAGGGGGGAAATTAGAGACACTGTCTGAGCCCTGAGGAGGGTGGTTGGACGGAAAAGGAAAATGAGCTATTGAAAGCAGATGAATTAAGTAAAACATGAATTTCCAGAAATGTTTCAAAATGCTAATGTGGGAGCTTTTTGCCCGGGGCGGGGGGAGGGGGCGGGGTGGTGGTGATGCAGCAAATGGCATTGCTTGAAATCTTGGTTTTCTATTGATTTGGTTCAAAATGAATCCTTAGCTAGTTTCTAGCCAGTTGGTTTTGGTCTAGTTCTTGCAGCCCTTGACTACTATTTGTGGAAGGGTTTCTTTAGTGGAGCCTCTGATTGCTGTTTTACTGGGCCTGGAATATTAAGTTCCTGGTCTTGATTTGAGTCTTTTCAAGTATGCTGTCAATAGCCCATAGTAGGACCAAAGGAACCGTGGGGACCATTGGAGAGGTTTTGCAGCTCTTATGTGTTACAACACTGGTTGTTACAGGTCCCATTAAGGTAACTGTTTTCAGAACAGCAGTGAAAACTGTGAGTGGACATGAAGGAAAAGCAGCTGCTTTCCATAAAACCTACAAATGAACACATGCTAGTTACTTCTGTGATGTGTGATCTGGAATCGTCTTTCCCTAAGTGCGTGTACTTCTTGGAATGCGCCTGGGTGCACACCCGGAGAGGAGAGAAAAGGGAAAGAGAGAGCAGGTTTGCGGTTGAATAAGTTTAAAAAAACACTGGAAATGCTAGCTCCCTCTTGGAGAACCCCAAGGTGAAAGGGAACAGCCGATGCTCTGAATGGTACACCTTTGCTGGGGAACAAACCAGCCCGGAACTTAGTGGCTGACACCGACACACATGTGTCTAGTCTCTGGTTGAGCTGATTCTGCTCCCATCTTGCCTGGGCTCTGGCGTGTGTCCACAGTGAGCTGGCAGGTCAGCTGGGGACTGGCTGATCTGAGTTGGCCTCTTCCGGGGAATTTCTTCTAAAGGAGCCCTCTCCCCCTGCAGCACACGAGCCTGACCTGGTCACGTGGTGGTCGCCGGTGTGCAGAAGCATGAGACCCAGGTGTAGAACTCATACGATGCCACTTCTGCAGCGTGTCAGCCAAAGCAAGTCACATAACCAAGCCTAGATCCCGGGCTGTGGAAGTAACTAGACTCTATCTCTTGAGGGGAGGGCAAGGTCTCATTGCAAAGGGGTGGATACCAGGACGGGAATGATGGGGGCCATTTTCATAATCCAGCGCAGAGATCACCTAAATATGTGACTGGCTATTATTTGTATCCACGTTTCTGGGTTTGGGAGAATTTATAGAGGAGGAGATTGCAGAAGTTATAAAAAAAAAAAACACCTTCAGCTTTGGATTTATCGAGTTAATTTACATAAAGCAGAGTGAACTCGCAGCAGTAAGGGCTCTGTGCACCATGCTGTTGTTAGCTTGTCATGAACGGATATGTCACCTAAAGTCCCCTGCCTGACTTAGAAACAAAGCGAGGATCAACTCGACAGTCAAGTGAACCAAGCTTCAGAGGCTGTCACAACATGGATCATGGAATATGTTGCAAAGACAGTCTAAGTGCCGACCGCACATTTCTGCCATTTTCCCCTCAGGGGCTGGAGGCTCGAAGATAGGTCCAGTTTGGCCTTCTCTGACCAGTTCACTGGATTTGGCTTGTTTCTGACATCAGGTCAGAGCTTGGTAGATTATTGCTAAAGTGGAGTCTGTAATAAAGAGGGTACCCAGGTGTGAAGACTTTTATTTTCTCAAGACTTTTTCTTTGTTTATTTAGTTAGCCATTATTAAGTGCACTGAAGCCTTGGAGGCACTCTCTGGTGCCCTTTGTTACGTGATAAAGGCGGCACTTAACTTTCCAGTGACTGATCTGGCTCCTGAATGTGGAAGGGAGGGAAGGCTCTGCCTGCTTCCCTGGGTCTGCCCTTGGGCGAGCAGTCCACTGCCCGCTGCCAGATACCCTTGAATTCTGCCAGCTTGACTCCAATGGTGGTGGGGGGATGGGAAGTTTTCCCATCCCCTTGCCTCTCGCTCTTTGCCTCTGTTTCCCCATTCTCTTGCCTTCTCTCAGCAGCTCCTGCTCCCTTCCCTGCCCACACCCCTTTGCAGTTAGCGTAAACAACTCCCAAGCTGTTTGTATGTGTGTCTAGAAGAAAAATTCTCTGAGGATTAAAAGCAGACACAATAGAGGGAGTGCTCCCTTATGCTTTAATCACTTCAGGCTCCTATGTGTTGACACAAAGTTTTGTTAGTCTTTAAGTTGAAAGAAAGGAACGTTCAGGGGTGGCATGTGGAGTTTTTACTGCTTTGAATCTGTAAAGTAAGGGTGATAAGATATCTGCTGAGCCACAGGACACTCCCATTTTACGAGGCTTCACTGCCCCTTTGGCTGGCTTATAAACTCACTGCTACCTTCAAAGGGACTCACAAGCTTGGTGAGTTCTTGGGTGGGAAGACTCAACCCACTGGTCTTATCTGCCAGTGGAACTCGCGTTTGAATTCTTGGCTGAAACCTCTGCTCTTATGTCGCCATATTCCTCCCTTTCTTCTCTTTCCTTTTCCCACCCCACCCCCAAATTAATCGGAGCCTGGTGACTTGTTTTGCTCTTTCCTCTTGTTTTCTGTGGTTTTTGTCTAGGGCCATGGTTCTCACTTGGGGGTGATTCTGCCTTCACTTCAGCATATGTCCTCCCGCCCTCCTTCCTGGGGAGGACTGTTCTCCCGTCTGGTCCAGTATTGGTTGCATCATCCCTGCCTTTCAATAACTAAGACCCACAGAAAGAGAGACTTTGTCCTTAAGAGCGCTACTGACCCCCGAATCTTTGAGTACCTGTGAGTAGCAGGGCCGTATACGGAACTCCTGGCTGTAGGTTGCTTTGCTAGCATCTGTGCTGGGTTTGCCGACGGGGAGCTTCATGGCAGCTAATCTCTGATTCTTCTCAAGGAGCCGGTTCTCTCTGAGGGTGCTGACTAACTCACCCCTTCTTCAAACACTCTGCTTGCGTGGCTTTAGGGTAGGATCTCTGGCTTAAGAAAAGGGGGGGCATAAATGAAAACACCCACACTTCAAGGCAACCCCTATGAATATATATTACACTGGAAATGCCCCATTTCTCAAATATTTATAAATACGTGGTCTCCTCAGAGTGTTCCAGATCTGTCATTTGGGCAAGTTAGACAGCCCTGGGCCACCATCCTTTTTCATAAGCACAGTATACTGTAACCAACACCAGATGCACAGCTGAGTGATGCCCGGGGAGTGGTGGCAGGTTGGCCCATGTATATCTAGGAGGCATCAGAACTGAGACCTCGAGCTGGCCACACCTCCTTCAAGAGTCACCCCTTTCCTGATGCCAGCCCTGCAGGAATATTTTCTGTAAGATGGCCATTCTCAAGGTACCTCATTCTGGCCCTTTCTTCTTCTTCCTCTCTCCTAGGATCATTTCATTAAACACGGAGCAACATCTGTTGAGTGTCTCCTGTATGCAAGGCGTGGTTGTGGGCATTGGAGGTGGTGGTGACCACAGCCACTGGTCCCTCTGCCCCGCTGTAATTCACATTCTAGTGGGAGAGACACACAGTACAGAACGGACAATGATGGGTGGTGGGATGCTGGGCAGAGACAAATGAAGCTGGGTAAGGGGATAGAATGTGGTGGGGGGGGTAGAGGAGGCCTCTCAGAGGAGATGACATTTGAGCAGAGACCTCATGAGGTAGAGAAGCCAGTCCCGTGTGACTCTCTGGGGAAGAACATGCTAGCAGCCACAACACTTGGGGCAAACACCTTGAGGTGGGAACATGCTTGGCAGTTCCAGGAGCAATGAAGAGGCTGGTGGGGCTGCAGAGGAGCGAATAAGGGACCAACTGCAGCAGATGGAGGAGAGGTGAGGGGCTGTGGAGACAAACCACACCACAGGTCCTCAGAGGCCTGTCAGGGACTTGGGTGTTGCCTGTGAGCGTGAGGGGCCAGTGGTGGCTCTGGCGTGGGGACTGCCATGCCTGCCATACACCCTAACAGGGTGCTGTGGCACCATGTGGAGATTAGACATTGGGGGGCCAGGACCCAGGCAGGGAGCCAGTTGCAGGGAGGGCATTGCAGCAATCCAAGAGAGAGATGCTGGCGACTTGGGCTTGCCCACCCTCTCAAGGTTCCAGGCTCTCTCCATGCCCAGTGTGGTTCTTTCTTGTCCGATCCCTCCAGGTAAGGGAATTATGGGAGAGAGAGTCCCACTTTGCAGTCTGAGTGGTGGTCTTCAGCTCCGCCCATTTTCACCACGTCTTCCAGCAGTAGACTGAGAAATCTTGAGAGCCACCCCAAGGTGCTGAGGAGAACCTGTATTCTAGAACTGGGAGAACAAGGACCTTAGCTTTTGTCTGCATCTTCCTAGGGAAGGGCCTGGGCTGAATGAGGTCTCCCAAAGGCCTCTTCTTTCTCCCTCCAGAGTCTCTTCTCCCTCTGCCCCTTTCCCTGTCCCTGTGTCTCTCCCTTGCCTTGCCATGAACCTCTCCCACTGGCCTGTCACTCCACTGCCATACTGACGATGTTGCTGCCTGCCACATCGCCTCACCCCGCCCTGACCAGACGTTCTTTCTCAACCCACACTCCGACTAGAAGGGTTTTCTTTCCGTCCTTTCTTCCTCCTGCTCTCGCTCCATCTCTCCATCCTCCCCTTCTTTCTTCAGGAAGGTAAGACAGCTTGTCAACTGCTGTGGGCCGCTTGTCAGGAAGGGTGCAGCGTAAGCTGAAATGCTGCTCTAATTTCCACATCATCCCTTCCTGCTGCTCGGTGAGTTATTTAATTAGAAGATGCCGTATTTTCTAGGGAAAACACTTGGAATAGAAAGCCTGATTTAGCTGAAAACGGATGCTTTTATTATGTGTCAGAGAGCTAAAAATTGCTAGTGAGAAGTCAATGTGTTGCACGTCTCTGAAACACAGGAAAACACAGGCACACATTGGAAGAGCGATCAAAAGAGAAATGCCGAGCCGCTGGGGGACAAGGAAGTGTCACATGCGGTGCATGACTTGATTCTGTCTAGGAGTGTGTGAGCTTCATTTGGCTCTGGTTTGGCTAACACTGCAATGCCTTTAGTGTCGCTGAGCCGGCAAAGAGAGCTGACGTGCTGTTTTTCTAGGGGAAAAAAATTTGCTCCCTCCACATTCCCAGCGCAGACAAGCAGCATGAAACAGAAATGAGCCCAAGCTGCTCGGAGTCCACACACACTCCAACTCAAAGTCTTTGAATTATTTATTCAATTCTTGCCACTTTGCTCATTTTCCTTTAGAAAAAAAAATCAGCTCACAGGAGCTCTTAGAAAGCATGAGGAGGGCGTTCGCATCAGGATTTGATTCATCCCAAGAAAGACCTTCGAAGTTTTGTTCTCCTGAGATTTCGTGTTTGGGAGGTGCCGGTCTGGAGTCCATAGGACAGGAAGTCGGCTAAAACCCGACTGCAGCCTGTTTGCTTTTGTTGCTTGTTTGTTTCCGTCTTCGGGATCCCCTGTTGACCTGCGCCTTTCGTTGTGCTCGAGACTCCCCAGACTTGAATGCTGCTTGGCTCTTCGGTGGCAGCTGAGGGAGCTTCATCCCCTCTATTTCTGGGCCACAGAGAGGCAAGAGCAAAGACACTTTCCGTGCAGTGACTCCCAGCTTGGGGTAATAAAGCTCCCCTCTTAAAGGAGCTAATAATTTAAAAACTTTTAAGAAGATATTTATTTATTTGTTTGTTTGTTTAGAGCAGGAGCAGGGGGAGGGGCAGAGGAAGAGGGAGAGAGAGAGAATCCCAAGCAGGCTCCACACTGAGCGTGGAGCCCGATGTGGGCTTGATCCCATGACTGTGAGATCACAACCTGAGCCGAAATCAAGAATCAGTTGCTCAGTCAGCTGAGCCACCCAGGCGCCCCAAAGGAGCTAAGATTTAAAAACAGCTTGAGGAGAACTTGAAAGTGAGTTTCATCGAACAGGCTCAGTGGTCTCTGGATTCAGATCTCCCCTCTCCTCTCCAGCCAGGCTGTTGGATGGGATGGTTGATTGTTATCTGCTTACTAGGTTTCCAGCCCTGCCGAGTGAGGGCCCTGTATTGGGCTTTCTTTGGAAGAAAGTTGATTAAGGAGCATGACATTTTTCAGGTTTCTAGAGAGGTCACTCCTCTGTTGCCAGGGAGATGGATAGTCCCTTAACCTCTTAGACTCTTGCTCCTCCAAGTATGGTCCTGGTTGTAGTATCATCTTCCTGGGAACTGGTTAGAAAGGTGGAATCTTGGGCTCCGCTTCTGACTGAGGGAGTCAGAATTTGCTGTAGAACGTGATCCCCTGGGGATTCATATACGCATTGTTTGAGAAGCCCTGATCCAGAGCAGTGGGTCTCAAACTTGATTGTCCGTCAGAGTCCCTTGCTTCAGCAATCATGCTAAAACACAGACTGCTGGGCCCAACCCTCAGATCCATCAGGTCTAAGCGAGGCCAGAGAAGTTGCATTCATTCATTCTTTTTTTTTTTTCAGCTTTACTGAGGTATAATTGACGAATAAAATTGTCATGTATTTAAAGTGCACACTGTGATGACTTGATACCCATATGCATTGTGAAAATATTTCTACCACTGAGTAAATTAACATGTCCATCATCACAGATATTTACCTTTTTTTTCTTTTGTGAGAACATTTATGTTCTACTCTCTGAGCCATTCCACCTATGTAATACAGCATTTGAGAACCTGCAGTTCTAATGAGTTCCATGGTGATGGTGGGGGGCTAGGACCACACTTTGAGATCCCTAGTCCCTCCAACAGCTCTGACTTCTTATCTCCTGCCTTGTGAATCCTCCACACCAGCCTAGCTCCCCTTCCCTGTCCCCCTGATGGCTGCCACCCACCCCATCCCCCAGTCCAGTTTCTCCTCCTTAAGAAACTCTACAATTCCTGCCAGGGAGGCCAGGCCCACACCTGAGGCCCAGGCCCCTCTGAGCTCCCCTCCCATCCAGCAGCTCCCAGTGAGATCAGGCGCTCCCTGCAGGCCTCCCTCTTTCTCACCCCACCCACTCTGTCACTGGGATCACTCATTTCAACTCCTTGGCCCTGACCTCTGCTACTGGGGTCCCACCCTGTGTTCTCTGGCAGGTGTCCTCCCAGTGCTCTTCCTGTAGCCCCATTGCCCTCCTCTGCCCTCCAGTCCCAGTCTCCCCACCATCATGCCCTCCCCTTCCCCACCACAACTTCAGCCCTTTCCATGGCTAATAATTGGCTTAGACCAATTAAGCCCTCCTCCAGAGCTTTGCCCACGAAAGCATGCTACACATCTCGTAGCAAAGCCTTGTGCGGTCACCTGATGTGTTACACAGCATCGTCCCCTTCACACCTCACTCTGAAGCCAGACTGTCTGCTTGAATCCCAATCCCGCCGCTTAACTTCAGGCAGGTCACTTGACCTCTCTGTGCCTCTCTTTCCTCATCTGCGAAATCGGGATATTAGCCACACATCTCAGCCTACAGTCCTGAGCTTGGCCCCGGAGGCACTGAGCGTAGGCCCACCCCATCGTCCTCCCTGCTGCCCTCACCTGCTCTGTGCTCTGCTCTGACCACATGGCCTACGGTCAGCTCCCCACAGGGCTTCTGCACCAGCTGAATGCCCTCCCCAGTCCCACCAAACCCCATTAGTGCCCTCAGATGACTCCTCAAGCTTCCCAGGGACGGCTGTTCTGCCCCCTCCCTAACTGGTGCGATTCCTGTGTTAGAGATCCGCTTTTTCCTCCTCACGGTGCTTTTTGCCCTTCTCACGTCTACGTTCAGAACATGGTGGGTGCATGGATATGTGTCTCTCCTCCTGGACTGAAGGGTCCACGGAGCGGGGACCTGATTCATTTGTGTTGATCCCTGTGTCATCAGGACCTGGCAACTAGAGTACACCCCATAACTGTTTGCTGATGAGCCCACTGGCATCCTGGGCATTCCCTGCAGTGGCACACACACCGTGCACTCCTGACGGAGTGTGGGGACCTGGGGCTCTCCGAAAAGAAAAGACGAACAGGGAAACAAAAACCAGACTCCCCTCAAACCTTTAACAATCGCCTTTTCAAAATTGTCGTAAATATGTAAGAATTCAGCTCTGAATGTCTCCATAATTGGTAGCATGAATCAGCCCTCGAGGTCAGGAAGGCTTCTTTGCTCTGGCTTTAATTAGGACAGAGCGGAAGCCATTTCTATGTAAATGAATCAGTCTGTCCAGGCACACTTGTTCAGGCCCGACGCCCAGGCCAGCGCTGGAGCCCCAGGAAGCAGAGATGAATGATGCGGTTCCTGCCCTCAAGGGGCCAGGTGGCACACAGCGGGTCCCTGGAGAGTTGCCTAGCAGGAGGAAGGGTGCAGTAACGGTCCAGCCCGCAGGCAGGCGGCCCTGGGCACAGCGGTGTGCTTTCAGCTGCTCTCCCCCACCTTGCGTTTCAAAGAGCTTGGGACCTCACCACGAGGCAGCTCCTGTAGGATGTCTCCAGGGACAGGGTGAGATTTGGGTACATCAGTGAAAATGTCAGCATTGTTGGAAGGAGCCCAGCCCAAGCAAGGGGCTGGGGCTGGGGCTGGAGCTGGAGCTGGGGACTGGGGTAAGCAAATTGCTCACCGAGGATCAAATCCTGTCCTTGCCACTCACTGCTGGGCAACTTCGGCACTCGTATGAACCGCTCTGAGACTCAGTTTCCCTAGCTGTGAAATGGGAATAATAATATCTACCCACGGAGCAGCACTTAGCACGTTGCCTGTAATGGAGAGATGCTGAATCTATTGTTATCACGAGTATCAGGCCGGCAGAGCTGTGCCTGCCAGATACCTCTGTGGAATTTTCTGTAATGAACAACAATCATCACCAAAACAGCCTATGAAGTTGCTGGCAGGTGTCTGCCCTACCCACCACACGGAAGTGCTGGGGCATCAAAGAAATGTGGCGGGTCAAAGCGCTTGCAAAAGTGAAGGGCATTGACAGTGGCTTTATATGGGATCTTCTCAAGTGCATGAGGCCATGTGGTTAGACAGTTTATTGCCCTCAGTTCTTTACATATTTTTCAACAACCTTTTTTTATGAGGCTGCTGTTTTTTAAAATTATGGGCTTTAAAAAATATGTTTAAAGCAATCTGGGAGTCATTACTTCCCAGTACTGAGCACAAAGTGCTGACTCCCCGTAGGAAGGTGGGCAGGCCTGAGGGTCACTGACACAGCCCCTTGGCTTCTGTGACCTCGGGCAGGCCCCGTGGCCTCTCTAAGTCTTGTTTTGTGGTCCATATAGTGGGGCTAAAAGTAATGCCTATTCCGAGGGCCGTTTTGAAGATTAAATGCCATAAATACAGAAATGTCTAACAGTGGTCCAATAAATTGATGCTTCCCCTTCTCTTCCCATTAATATGCATTTTCTCTGAGAAAAAGTCTTGGCAGCACTTAACAGAATGAATTCCAAAGCCACATTAAGGCAGTCTGGGAGTGTGCTATTTCACCATTTTCCTCTTTTGATGACGATTTCTCTCACCTACTCAGAGAAAGAAAGTCTTCCTCGGAGTCTGGAGTCTGAAAGGTCATTCTCCGTGTGTGCATCTGCCCGTGTTAACACAGTTTTCCCAGGTCACACTCATGATGTCTTGGCAGCTGGTTGGTGTTTGGAAGGAATTCATCAGGTGGGGAACACAACTTGATTTCAGGAGTAGAAAATTGTATATTTCAACGGCAGAACATTAGAGAATGCCGCCTGGAGAAGAAGGTCACAAGGAGGCCAATGTGGCTGGTGGTGCCTGGCACGCTGCCTTCTGGGAAGTGACGCCATGCTTTTCTTCCCCCGGGCCCGTGGCTACCTTTGCTCACCCTGCACACACCCTCAGAAATCAGTGTGGTTAGAGACCTTGGTGGCCTTTGGTGGATTTTGTGTTGCTTTAGCTCTCCTGTTTTGAAGGTTAGGGACTGGGACTGGGAAAGGAGCAGCCACTTCAAAGAGAGAAAGAAAAAGTGCAGTTATGGCTCTGGCGGCCCCGTAAATGGCAGCTCCCCAGGGCCTGTGGCTTCACAAGGGACCCTTGGCCAAATCTGCTTTGGGGGTCCAAAATTTAATGGTATAAACTGTTCCAAACATAAAGGCAAGTATTTAAAAATAATTCCCAGCAGTTTCTACAAGCCTAGGTTGTTTGATTCAGGAACCAAATAAGTGACTGGATTCACTTTTCCATGTAGGTCTTTGTATCTCTAACAGATGCCACTGAAGCCCACCTATATGCTCTTGACATTCACTGTTCACGTGCATACCTGGACAGTGTCCTGGTCCAGGTAGCTACAGGTCTTGGCCTGAGAGCTTTTTCTCGGCCTGTGAGCCGGGCAGGCCAAAAGTGCTTGGGAACGAATGCTCCTGGTAGAGTCTTCAGTCAGTGAAGAATGAAATTGGAGGATCAGTACCCCGGCTTCTTCACCCCTCAGGTGAGACAACTCTGAGCTGTGTTCCAAAGTATCCCTCAGAGTCTCCCAACAAAATCAAACCCCTGTTGCCGATAGTGGGAACCTGTCTGATAACCTTCCCTTTCGGACTGCCTTCCCTTCCCTGTCTCACTTAGCCACTCTGCTCCCATGCTTCCCAAATGCACTCGAATCTTTGTCTCCGGGTCAGCTTTGGGAGGAATCCATCCTAAGGCAACATTTCAGAGTATCCCTAAAAAAAAGTAATGATCTCATTTACTGAAGTACAATATAAAACCTGGGTTACCAACCCTGCACCATCCTTGCCTCTGGCCTTGGGCGCTTGACTTCATTTCTTGAGATCGTGCCTCTTCTATAAAATGAGGGTCATGGGCTACTTCAGCTGGCGTGGGAAAGGCAGTGTGTGTGGGGCAGTCTCACTTTTGTGAGACGAACTGGGAATTCCAAGTCATCGAGAATCTCTGGTCATGCAGGAGTCAGCGCCATCCCTGGTCAGGAACTGCTCCCAGATCATTTCTGAAGTCCTTTGTAGCTTTGATGTTCTGCGATTACTTTCTCTTCAAGAACCTTAGATGTGGAGTGACAGCCACAGTGGTATATTTCAGTCTGGGGAGACTGTTCAGTGATGACTCTTGAGTAGATGCTGTGATGTCAGAAATAACCACAGACTTGCCTCCTTCTGAAGCTAAAGAAGGGACCATTTAATTTCATCCCTCTGCTCCCTTAAGCTCCTTGACCCATTTCCCCCTTCATTCATTCGCCTTTGTCATCAGTGAGGAACTTTAAAAGTTTGCCTGCAGACATCCACGTGCTCTGAAAGTATTGGCTCGCTCTTAGAGCAGGCTCATCCCTGCGTAACGATGTCTCTGGTTATCTTTACCTTGTCAGAGACCCACACATACAGTGTAGAACAAGAGAGAAGGAGAAACGTTCTGGGAAGTTGGTTCTATCTTAGGTAGAGTCAGATTTGTGATTTCTTCCTGAACCATTTATTGTTCTACCACCCAAGTGATTTGGGGCCACCACCGGTTTCCTTTCTGTGTCTTCTAGAAGGGTTCAAAGAGCCCACTAAACTGCTTTTTCTTGAAGAAAATCTAACAATATGCCCCTGTGAGGCAAAGATTGGTCTCATTATGCTACACACCTAGCTACTGTCTGACATGTTGGAAACAAATCAACAATTTGTTCTTGTTCACTGCATGAAAACTTTGAGAACTTTTCTTTGCAAAAATTTTTTTCAATTCTAAGAAGTAATTGGAAGACCATACTACCATGCTGCTTTGGTGGGTAGTGAGCTTAATTTTTCCAGAAATGAAAGTTTAGAGGAATACTTATCTTGATTTTCCATGAAGTGATAGAATTATGGAGATAAATTGAAATATGAGTCATAAAATTTATTGAGAAAGCGGCAAAGACTTGCCAGATGGGAAGCAAAGCGAAGACTCTTATCATGTCCAAGCATGACCAGGATCCATCCAAAAGGAGGAAGAGAAAATGGGGCCTTTGGCTTCCATCTGCCAGGCAGGCACATGGTGTCAACCTTGAAGTGAAGTTTCTTGCAGACATTATGCCTGTTCTGTTAGGCTTTGGCATCAGCAAAACTCCCTTGCGGAGCTCTGTCAAATACCGCCAGAAGAAGACAGACTCTCTTTGCATAAGGAGGAGAAGGTAAAGGGAGTTAGAAGTACATGATGTAGCTGAAGAATTTGTAGACAATGGACTTCCTAGATCGTCCCAGGCAGAAGCCACCACAGGGTTCCGTCTGGTGCTATCGTGACGATGAAGTCAACTTCACAAACCAGAACCTACTGAAGTTAATTTCTGTGAAAGGACAAAGTTGAACTTAAAAAAAAAAACAAGAAACAGATTCAGGTCACCAAAAAATGGAGGTGTCCTGTTGGCTCAGCACAGTGGCTAAGTCTACCAGGAAATGTAGCGTCCGGCCTGGTGGGGACAGAGGACAGCATTGCAATGGGGGTGAGACAAAGGTCAGCAGAGCCAAAGGGTTTCAAAGAGGCAGGCATGGGGACTGTCCTGTTCAGCGTCCTGACCCGCCAGGCTGATGTCAGAGGGTTTATTCAGATTTGAGGGCCTTTGTTTGGGGGGATTGAAGTGATGGCTGAGAGACAATGCGTGACGCGACGGGAGGCTGGAGGCACGCGACGCCTGCACTGAATTTGGGCAGTTGCTGAGCAGATGGGGATCAGAGGGCCAAACAAAGGGGAAGCTGTTCCCAGCACATCCACAGGAAGGGGGACTGCAGAGTCCGCCACCAGCAGGAGGGGAGGCCCCGGTGGCCCCAGCTTGTGTAGGACAAAGCATGCCCAGGGCTTGTGGGCCTTTGCCATTTCACCGAGAGGAAAGCAAGGTGGGGTGTGGAGGGTCAGGTCCAGCAGCTTCCCCAGCAGCTCACATTTTAGGAGATCTCTGCTGTGTCCTCATACGCAGGCTGGTGAGGTTCCAGGACTCCTCAGAGGGTAGAGCAGAAAGCGGCTTCCCGGTTAATCCAGGTGGACACCCTCCTTCTCATGTGGAGGAAATGAGACCCATAAATGTGAAGCGCCTGTCCTGGACTCTACCAGTGTCTCCAGTTTGCTTCTTCTAAGAGCACACATGAGACGAGGAATGGGGTGTAAGCCATGCGTTTAGGAGGTGATGCCAGGACTCCGTGATCAGGGCCCGGAGAGGTGAGGCAGAGCAGGACAGCGCAGGCGTGGGAATGAGCAGGCTGCTGGCGGGCCCCAGGGAGACAGAGTGCAGCTTCCCAGCCATGGGGTGAGGAAGCAGGGGAGAGTTCCTGCCCCCTCTGTGGGTGAGGGCTGCTCCCAGAGGCACTGAGTCCCTGGCACTTCTGAGCTCCCAAGGCCAGAGAAAGCCCTCGGGCAGAATGTCAGAGGTGCATGGAGCCGGAAGCCACAGGGCGTGCACAAAACGGGGAGGGACTCCAACCCGAGGTATTTCTGGCCAAGCTCTTGCCAACCCCTTGCCAACCCCCTTAGCTAGTGGGAAGGCCAGCCTTTCTGTGCCCAGGCATGCATTTCTGTGGGTGCCCAGCGTCACACAGACCTAATGCTTTCCTTTGCTCTTAAGCTTGCACGCTTCTGTATTTTTCCTGGGAGTACATTAGCTCTTCGGGTCCTACGTACGATGACTCCCGCTCCAGCCACTGCTCTGTCTCCCTGCCTCCTGTTCAGCCAGACTTTACTGATGCCTCTGTAGTCGGCACCTGCCCTCTACTCACACCCCTCCCGGGTTATGCTGCTACACTTCCTGTCTCGGCACATCCCAGCTGCGCTGCCTCCTTTTATTCCTCAAACACACACCGTACACAAGGTCCCACCTCAAGGCCATTGCCCTTGCAGTCCCCTCTGCCTGGAGCACCGTGCCCCTACTTTTCACTTGGCCCTGATGCCTCGGTAGGTCTCCTCACGTCTTGCCTTATCAGTGAGGCCCTTCCCAATGACTTCCTTCAAAATATGATACAACCACTCACCCGCTCTGTCCTTCTTCCCTGCTTTATTGTTCTCCGTGGTCCATACTGCTCTGTGGCACACCGTATAGTTGGTTTGTTTAATTTCATGTCGCATGGCTGCTTGTCTGCTCGGCCCCTGTAGAACGTCAGCCTCGTGAGGGAGGCGTTGCCAAGGACCCCATCTCCCACACAGATGCGGTATCTCAGCCAGGGAGACGCAGCATGCTGCCTTTGGAGTCAGAAGAGGAAACAAATTCTGTGACCTGGGGCTATCAGGGAGTTTCTTGGTGAATTTGGGCCTTGGCCTGGGTTTTCTAGCATGAAGAGATGTGTCACCAGGAAAAGGCCGGACTGATTGTGCATGAGAGACGCTAGCGCAGTTAGCTGCGAGCTCGGGGGCTACACGGCAGGTGACTTTGGTCGGGTTGAGGGAGAGAGAAACTGACCAGGCCAAGAGTCGCAAGCATCTGATCTGGGTTCCGGAAGGAGGGTGGGTCAAAGGGAACGGAAATGAGGAAATCCACAACCTAGCTCTTTGTGAACAGTCAACCCTCTGAAGAGCTTTGGAAAATTAATTTCACTTCTGACCCTGGTTAAGGGCAAAACCCCATGCATTTCCCAAGAGGCTCTACCACGGCCCCCACCTCTACCGAGTTGCTAAGCTGTCCGTCTTCCCTTGACTCTCTGAGGAAATAGAAGATAGATACTGATGAACCTGTCTTCCAGGGGGAAAGGTGGAGAGCTTTGTCCATGAAAGCCTGTTACACATCTCGTAGCAAAGCCTTGTGTGGTCACCCGATGTGTTACAGAGCATCATCCCCTTCACACCTCACTCTGAAGCCAGACTGTCTGCTTTCAATCCCAACCCCGCCACTTAATTCCAGGCGGGTCACTTGACTTCTCTGTGCCTCGATTCTCCATCTGTGAAATGGGCATGGTGGCAGTGCCCACCTCTTAGCAGTGTGGAGAGGGTGACGCGAGTTGACTCAAGTGACCTACTGAAGCCAAGGAGCTGGCACATGATAACCATTCACCTCGTGGGAGCTCTGCTGGTTGTCATGATGTGCTTAGTCCCGCCTCGCATGCACACGAATCCTGTCGGGATCCTTCGAGGGTCTGCTTTCCAAAGAACACGTCTTAAAGAGCGAAATACCAGGGGTGGAAAAGAACTCTGCCCAGTCACTTATAATCCTACCTTCACTGGGAAAGAGCGAGAAGAGGAAACACTGAAAAACAACCCCGTAGGGGCATCTCAGCCTTTGAAAGAGGTGTGGCGGGGAGGGCTTCCTCCTCTTGGCTCGGTCGGTCATCGCCCACTAGTTGCCTGACGTCTGTTGCAGAGCCGGGCCTGCCGCGAATTGATCTGCGCCCCGGCTCCCTGCCAGCGTCATCGTGCAGGGCGGCCAGAGCCTTTGGAAGCAGCCTGCAGAGAGCCTGCCAGGGTTCAGTGTACTTGCACGCCCGCTCCCCAGTTGCGAGAAGCAGTTTTTACATTTCTGCCACTTGCCTGACCTGCTGTGGCAAAGCAGCCCGCCAGGGAGGCTTGGCATCACTGCCTGGCACTGCTGCCCGTTCCTTCCTGGCATCGGCCTGTGCCAGCAGGAACAGGGACGGTGCCAAGCATGCCACCATGGCTGTGCCAAGCGGCTTCACTGCAGTGGTGGCCTGAGGATGCTTGAATCTGCCCAGTTGTCATTAAAACGAATGCTGAAGACCCTGGATGGGTCTGGCCATTTCCTTACAGCTTCTTGTCTCCAAGAAGTAGTGACTTCTTGGGTCAGCTTCACAGGCATCTATCATTCAGCTGCCTGAAGCCAGAGAAAGTATAGTGGCTACAACACAGTGCTACCTGAGGAACTTCTCCTTGAGGAAGTCCTGAATCCAGAGAGCGAGAAAGACATAGAGGGAGAGGTGGGAGAGGCAGGAGAGGTCGAGGTTGAGACATAGAGTGCTGTGGCATCAGTCAGGATCCCTCACTTCCAGGCTGGATGACCTTGGGCAAGTTACGTGATCGTTCTAATTCTCAGTTTTCTTATCTGTGAAATGGGTATAGTTGTGTCTAGCTTGTGGGATTGCTATGAGGAGTAAAGGAGATAATGAGTAATACTGAACAGTTTCTAGCACATTGTAACTATTTGACTCATGCTAGGTGTTGTTACTACTTATTATTATTAATAATAATCTCATGAGTGCTTGGCCTTCTAGGAAAGGCAGTATAAACCAGTGCTTCTCAAACTTTAGTGTACCTAAGAATCGTCAGGAGAGTTGGTAAAATGCAGATTTCTGAGCCCCACCCTCCGAGATTTGGATTCCATGGGTCTGTTTCTAACAAGGTCCCCAGGGCTGCTGGTCCATGGACCACACTTTGAGCAACATTGGTATAAACCCCAGATCAGCGTTATCCTTCCTGTAACAGGTATTCGGAAATGTTGGAGGGATGGATGCAATGCGTTTCATCTGAGCTCCTGGCATAAACTCCACATAGAATCATGTGACTTTTACCTGACTGCACTTCCTATTCCAGTAGACCACAGAATTAATGTTTCACATTGTCCTAAGTGTTGCTAAGACAAGAAGAAAGAAGCTAATGCCTAGAAAAATTGACATCACCAAGAAATGCTTCGAGCCTGAAGGCTGATCACTGCCGAATCTGAACACTACTTAGAAGTCAGCGTGTGTTCCCATCACAAAGAAGTGTGGTTCCCCTTCCCTGGCGACGCAGACGGAGCTGGTGATGGAGGGACATGGGTTCACTGTCTGCTTCTCTTGCACAGCGCTTGTACACAGGGGAACATAAGGGTGTTTCAGAAATACTCTCTAAGCGGTTCTTGATTTTTTTTTCTTTTGTAGTTATGAGACATGAAAATCAAATACCGTTGCTATCAAGATAAGGGCTACCCTGCCCCCAGTGTCCTGTCAGTTTTCCCTGACATCTTCGTATGTTGGTGCCTTCACTCAGAGATCAGGATTTTGCTCCCTTCTCCATGCCCCCCCCATTTTCTTTGCAAACCAGAGGCTCCTTTACTCAAAAGTGCCTGGATTCTGGGAGTCCCAGAATTTGGGTCTCCCTGAGGACGAAATGCGAGAGACAAGGAGCTGTAGGACATCCAGAAATCATGGTTTCTCTTTTATGATTTCTTTCCACATTTTCCTAATTGCCTACAATGAGGAAATACCACTTTTATAATCAGAGAACCTAGCTACTGTTTTCTTTCAATCAAGAGTAATAATTCTGTACATAGCCTACAATAGCTAGCACTTCCCAAGTGCTTTGTCTCAGCCAGGCAAACACTGTGCTATGTGCTTTCATGTGTAATATTTAATTCTTGCCACAGGTTGAATGAGATTTGAATCATTGTCCCTGTTTTACAGATGAAGAACTGGAGATACAAAGAGGCCAAGTACCTTGTTCAAGGTTGCAGGGCTAGGCAGTGGCAGAGATAGGATTCAAATCTGACATTTTTAATTCAGTTTTTAACCATGATGCTTTGTGTAGAATCACAACCATGTAAAATACATAAGCCAGGCAAAAATTCTGGAAGGAACTATATCAACATTTGACAATGATTTGTCTGGATGGTGCAGTGGTACAATGGTGTGCTTTTTCTTCTGATTTTCTAATGATTTTCCCAGTGGCCGTATGTTATTGTTTTTACAATAAAATACACTTATTATTAATTGAAAGAAAAATCACTTAGCCCAGTCTTTTTCTTCCTAGTTCAAGGTCTAAAGTCATTCCAGGCAGATGATCTGCTGTTGTTCTCTGAAGAGTCCCAGGGACACAGACTCTGCAGGGGCTAGTCAATTTGGTTAATCATTTTGTAGATTTACCTACATGAGGCCCCAAAAAGTGGCTGACTCCATTATCTGGATGGAAGGACTCCTTGTAATCATGTGCTCTCCCGCTGGGCAGGGACCTGCTGTCAGGGACCTCTGCCCTTTGAGCTGTTCCTCCAGTTGCTGAAACGAGCTTCTGCTGATCATCCAAATTCCTGTTTAGCCATATTCATGACCCAGCGCCTGCCGCAGAGAGTTGAATGGCCTGGGCTAGTGATCAAGCTCATGCCCTTGGCCTCAAATCTCAGCAGCTTTGATACAATAAGCATTTATGGTGTGCTCAGCTAACAGTTTCATTCCATCGTTTCCTATTTCCCAATTTGGCAGGAGATGACCAGGCCTCTCCACCTTGGGGTTGTGCCTCACAGTCTCCCATTGGATCCTCTAAATCTGGTTGACAGGGGAGTTTCACCCATGGGAGATGTCTGTGGGTCAAATCTGGAAGTGGTGCCGATCACATCTGCACATCGGTGCCATTGGCCAGCTCTCAATCACATGGCCACCCTAACTGCGAGAAAGGCTGGGAAATGTAGTCCAGCTGTGTTTTGAGAAGGAAGAGGCAACGGGTCCTGGGCAGCACATAGTAGCCTTGGCCGCAGGCACATCCATTTGTTGAATGGATATTTTTGGAGAGTTGGGCCCAAAGATGCTATTTGCATCCTGCTTGTTGTAGGCCAGAGGCAGGGTTGTCTTTTGTTTTTTCAGTCAGAGCCCAATTTGGAGGGTCTTCCTCTAGACTAAGTGGAGGTCACTGTGCCTGACTTAGATCTTTTGGGGGAGTGCGAAAGGTGCTGTTGCTCCTCCAGACACCTGATTCCCATATCAATCAGGATTCCGCTGGGAGAAGAGCAGCCGAGCTGGCTGTTTTCACAGAGGCTGTTGGTTAAACAGGCAGTAGGAGACTGAACAGACAAGTGAAGCAGAGACCACCCCCAGGATGGGGGGAGCAGGGGAAGAGGGCGAGGTTATCAAAACTTAAGGGTTTGGAGGTGATACACTGCAGGGCTGAGACTCTCGCAGAGCCCTGGGGAGGACATGGTGTCTGGCTAGTGCTGGTGTCGCAGAGGGGGCACAGTGAGGCGGGTTCTGGGACTTCAAAACACCAAACCAAAACAAAACACCAAAACAAAACAGCTGGATGCTGGAACCAGTGGCCGTTCCCTAATGAAGGGCTGTTTTTGAGGGGATGCTCAAGGGCGCAGGAAGTAAAGGGAGGCTCGCCTCCCCTCCGCCTCTGTCCCGCCGGTCTCCCTCTAGCTCCCCCTACTGGCAGAGCCCAGCAGGGCGTCTCAGGCAAGGCAGGAAGGCGGTGTGCAGAGCCCAGGCGGGGCATCACAGAGCAGTGTATAGAAACGGTGGCTTCGGGACTGAGAGACAATAACTTCGTAACTGGTGAGGGGGCTTTTGTTTCAAGCCCACACCATTTATGTTTTAGTTATGTGGTGCAACCACAGTGGAATCTTGAAGGGTCGCTCAGAGAGACCTCTGAGTACAATCTATTCGTTCTTTCACTGCTTCGCTAAACACATATTATTGGATGCCAGGCACGTGCTCGGTCCTGGGGGACGAGCCTTGAATGAAGCAGTTCTTGCCTACAAGGAGCTCCTACCACACACACGTGTGTGCGCTGCACACACGCACGTGCAGACATGCAGGTGTGCACACAGGGTGAACGAGAGGACTTGGGAAGCACTGAAAGCCATCTGGGCTTGAGAGCAGAGAGCTTTGTTCTTCTTGGCTGCCTCTGCTGGAGGATGGTGTGGAAACTGTAGCTTTTCTTGCTGGAGAAGAAAGGAGAAGAAAGTGGCATTTACTGCGTCCTTGGTCTGGCGTGGAGATCATCGATTGTTCTGCTGCCTGGATTTGCTCGCCCAGCAAGCAGTCTTCCTGATCAGGGGGCAAATCAAGTAGAGGTTGGCCTTGACTGAATGGAATGAGAAAAGTATAAAAGAAATGAGGGCAGTCAGTGCATGTCGGCCCCTCAGAGACCTCTGCTTTCCTCCCTGGGTGCCTGGGGGAGGGCCGCTCCTTTTATTTGAGTCCTTTAGGCATTTGCCAGAAAGCACTCGAGGCTAAACTTTTTCTAACACATTGGGAAGACATTCCATGTGAGGGGAGAGGGAGGGCCCTGCAGGTATGAGCTGCAGAGATCTCCTTTTTTGTGGCAAGTTTTTCACACTCACATCCTCATTCGACATGAATTGAGCACCTATCATGTGCCAATGACAAAGAACAAGCCAGACCCCACGGCTTTGAGTCAGTGGATGGTGTGTGCAGCTGAGGCTCCCCCCCCCTTCCGACCCAGGAAAGTCAGACGTCATCCAGACACCCCCTTTATCATGTAACAGGTGTCATGTTGCCGAGAAGACCTGCCAGTAGTTATAGGACTGAGGGAAGCCATAGAACTTCTTCGGGCCTTTGTCTTCTCATCTTTAAAATGGGGAGTCATATTAGGTTAGCTCAGTCCTGCCAGTGTTGATTGAGGGCTCACTCTGTGCCAAGCACTGCATTATTTCTAGGCTGTACTGGTGACCCATTTAATTTAGCATTTCTGAGATAGTCCTGAATTCATATAATCTGATTCATCTCAATAAAGACGACTTCTAAATATATCAGCAAATGTGATTTAAGGTTTTCTATTTTCTGTAGATTTCTTATTGAGTCAGAAAACAGTGGGGTCAGGTGTTAAAGAGGCAGTGGCCATGGGGCTTGAACGCAGGTATATCTGTTCGCTTCACTTAGTGTAACTGTAACTTCGTGACTTATAGCTTAATCTTGCCGATAAACTGGACCGGCCTGGCCCAGGGCTGGAGGTTCTAGGATGGCCTCACTCTCAGGGCTGGGGTCTCAGCCTGGACAGCGTGTTGGCTGGGTTCCCTCTCCGCGCGGTCTCCAGGGCGAGGCTGGCCTTGTTCACACTGCAGTGGAAGGGCCCCCAGCAGCAGGAGAGGGCAAGCCTGGCAGCCGGCTGTGTGTGCGCATCTCTGCTCGAGTCTGGTTTGCTCTTGTCTCTTGGACCAAAGCAAGTGGCAAGGCCCAGCCGGAGTCAGCATGGGTGGGGATGACCCAGGGGCCATTTTGCACAGTTTCCACAGGAGGTAAGAGATGCCAGGACATTCGGGCAGTTTGTTTTCATGCGGGGAGCAGCGAGAGGCAGGCCAGCTGTGATGGTGTCCAGGGCAGGGAGCTGGGTGAAAGGAATGGTGGGACCGTTGAGAACCAGGAAATCTGAGGCAGGACCAGGTTTGACAAGTGAGATTTTGTTTCTGTGCAGGTTGAGGTGCTGATGGTTTCACCCCACTACCATCTAACAGACTACTCGAAGTCATTCAGCATGTATTTCGTGAGCTCCATTTATTTGCCAGGTCTGCACATCCCCTAGGGCAGAGGCTGGGAGGGGGGCAGTAACCCGGAGATGATGGGAGAAGAGATGAAGGAGAGGCTTGAGACTCTGCTAAGAGCTAGAGACGCACGGATGTACACACAAAAAGGTGTCACATGCACACGCGCCCATGCACATACACATGCATGCCTGGGCCCACACACACCGCACATGCGCGATCTTCCAGACAACCTTGGAGGATTTCCAGAAGCCCAGCCTAGGGGATCTGTGAGTTGCCAGATAGAAAGCAGGCCAAGGAGAGGAGAGCGAAGGGGCCAGCAATGGCCCCAGGGGAAACGTTCCCTCCCACCTTGGAGGCGAAGGTGGGATCAAGATACCACCATGCCCACTCTGCGTAATGATTCCTGAAGTGTATTTTTGTACATCATTACTTGTCCCATTTAAAAAAAAACACAAGGTTGACACATGTCTGTTTAAATTAATTTTCCCATCTCTATAGACTTATTTGGGGGAAACAAGTCTTCAGGCTATTAATAGAGAAGCGGGTGGTGTGGGGGAAGAAAAAGGGGCAGAGGACCTATTTAAAAAGGTTGCAAGATGAATAGGCCCCTCATTAACAAACAAACAACAAAAGCCAGGCTGTACATTTGCATGAGAAAAGCAACCCGCTTCAGAGCCGGCTTTCCATCAGGGCCCGCGTTGGTGGTGGGGGTGGTGGTGGGTGGAGGTGGCCGGGGCCAGTTACTTGAGTGGCTGTGATCCGAGGCCCTGGAGCTGTCCCTGCCGCCCACCCGAGGGGCTGAGTCTCTCTGAGTCCTACCCTGGGCCCCAGCGCCCATTGTTTCCAGGCAGCCTCAGCAAGAACGTGGACCTCATCCTACTGGATGATCAAGAAAGACAAGCAGTTGGTCGTCCCCCGTGACCAGCTCAGGGCTTTTCTCTTGTTTATGTTTAGAGGTTTTCAGCTGACAGGAGTGTCAGCTTCTATCCCAGCACTCAGAGGCTTTGCAGCGGGCTCTGCGCCGCAGTGAGTGTGCGAACACGTGTAGCTGAACAGCTCGGTCCTGTGTGGCAGAAGCGAGAGGGGGCTGGGTGGCAGCGGCTGCCAGAGGCCCTCACAGAAATGGCCACTGCTGATTCTCCCAGGGGAAGCTCGGGAACTGATGCACAGCTGATGTCAGCACCAGGGGGAAACAGTTGGGGGATTGCTGGGGTGGGCGGGGTGGGGAGAGAAAGAATCTGCAAAACCCTTAAACCCCTAAAAGGAGCAAGTATGTTTGAATCGGCCTTCAGTCTGGAGGAGGGGCCTTGAACAAGGCCCCTTGAGTCCGGAAGGCGTGTCTGATAGAGACCACGGAGGATTTGGAAGAGGTTGAATTCATTTATTGCCACTGGGGAACTGAAGTTTTGATGCCAGGCATTTGAGCTGCTAACCACAGAGCTATGATTTTTCTGAAGAGGATAAAAATGAATATAAAGAAGAAGGTATGGAGGTGTTTTCTCAATACCCCAAGCGCCCAAAGACAATGAACGATTTCCCCTAGTTCTCTCGCCCTCTCGCACGTGCGTTTGTGCACACATATGCACCCGCACACACAGCCCAGCCAGAAAGGCAGAAAGGATTTCCCCTCACAGGACATTCTGAGGTTGTGCCTGAGCACACACTTAACTCTTCCGTTTTAAGCATTATAAACCTTCCTTGGACTTGCATCACCTCTCAGGGTCCCAGGGAGACAAGGGTTTTATTGTTTAGCTGCTTGTCAAGGTTCTGGTTAAAGATCAGGCTGCTAGACACTTGGGTTGGCTTCTGGTGGCTCCTTGGTGTGGCGGCAGTGAGCAGTCAAAGGCAGGATGTGGCCCAGGGCACCTGGCTTTTGCTGTTACTTAGCCATGGAGCCAGCTGGGTGCAGCCTAGAGGGGCAGGGGTGGTCTGTTTGGATGCCCATGGGGCTCCCCTCTGCCCCAGCTCTGCCCTGACATCCCTAAGATCTAGAGCTTAGCAAGGAGAGGTCACACGAACCGCCACCATCTGGTCCCATGCATTACTGCAAGAGCCTCCTAACGGTCTTCCACCTTCAGTCTTTGCCCGTGTCTAGTGCATTCCGCACCCAGATGCTAGAAGAGTCCCTTGCAAGGAGGTCAAATCATGGTCCTCCTCTGCTCAAAGCTGTCCAAATGTCACCTGTCTCACCCAGGACAAAAGCCAAGGACTTCACTTTGGGTTGACCCACAAAGTCTGGGATCTGGCCCCCGCATGCTTCCCCCACCCCCCAACTCCCTCCTGCTCCAGCCGCGGGGCTCCAGCTGCTCCCAGAACACACCAAGCACGTGCTCGTCCGGCCTTGCGCCGGTGCCGCTCCTCTGCTGGGAGCGCTCTGTTACTAGACAGCTGAGTGGCTCCGCCCTTGTCTCCTTCACGGCTCACCTTCTGTGTGAGGCCCTCCTTTCCTGGGCGCCCTCTAGGTTCTCCGAATCCCCTTCCTCACTTCCTTTTTTCCTGTAGCGTTTATCACCAGCTAACAAACGCTGTATCTAAAGTGTGTGTGTATGTGTATGCCTGCCTCCCGGACTAGAAGGTAACCCTGTGAGGACAGAGATTTCTGGTTCTCTTCTTCAGTACCGTGCTAGCAAGGCCTGGTCTGCCCGTGCTCGGCACACAGGAGGAGGTCAGTAAACAGTCATAGGAAGAAGGAACCCACAGCAGAGAACGCCTTCCGGGGTGGCACTCAGGTCCTCACTCCGAGCCCGGTGCTCCCACTGCGCCGCGGAAGCCAGACTCCTCCCCGGCCTGACACTCGTGCAGGCTGCAGGCGGGTGTCTGGGAGGGAGCCTCCTTCCCCAGTGCTCTTGGCTTCGACTGTTACTCCCAGGGATGGCCAGAGCTGTCTGGTCCTCTCTTCTTCCCGTGAACACACCTCCTGGAACAAGGAGGACGGCCTGTTTCCATGGCATCTATTAGAACACCTTGGTCTGTTGATGAGGTGCTTTCCCCAGGACGTTGCCTCAATTCCCAGCTTCGCAGTGGTGAGGCAGGTGCTCCACGGAGGAAGCTATTCCATCAGGGCAGACACACACACACACACACACACACACACACACACACACACACGGGCGGTCCCGTGAAGCCTTGGTGGCCTCTCGGCGTGCCTCCCTGACATCCGGACATCCCTCCCTGCACCCCTCCACAGGGGTGGGCCTGACGCATGGCAGCTGTGGGAGGAGGAGAGCCTCCGAAGCACTGTGGTCCTTCAACACAGGGTGCTCCCAGCAGACGCCGGCACACATCATATGACATTTTCTGTAATAATATCTGCTATTTATAGAGTATCTGCTACATGCCAGGTGTTTCACACATATCTTTAATCTTTACAAGAATCCCCCCAAGGAGGTGTAATTATTCCTCTTTAAAGAGGAAACTGAGGCTCAGAGAGTTTCCATGACTAGTCCAAGTCTGGTTAGGTAAGTAAGTGGTAGAAGTGGGTTTCTGCCAAGGTCTGGCTCTGAACACCATGAACCACACTACCTCCACAGCTACCATGTATGGTGATGCAGGCTGTGCACTGCACAATTCTAAAGGCATCGTGCACGGTCTGCACAGCTGTACACAGCCAGCTTATCTGCTAGGAATAGTATTTGGCTTGGGAGACCAATTACGTCAGTTAGGATGCCTCACACCTCAAGGAATAGAAAAGCTGAGCTCTCAGGGGGATTGAATGAAATGGAGTTTTCGTTTTCTCACATAGCCAAATGTCATCTGGAAGTAGGTGGCTGCAGAGATAGGTTTCGTGGCTCAACGACACAGGGTTTAGTGTCTCAGAAATTCTCTTGGCCTTTTCCTCATGGTTTCAGGGTGGCTGCTGTCGCTCAAAGCATCACAACTGTGTTCTAGGGAGAAAGAAATTGGGGAGGGGAGCCTCAGTCACATCTCTTTCCTTTTTATCATGAAAGCTAAACTTTCCCAGACCTCCATCTCCACCTCCCAGAAGATCTCTGCTCTTGATTCATCAGCCAGAGCTGTGTCACAGGACTGCCCCTAGCTGTAGACTGCGAAAGACAGTATTTTAAATTTCAAGGCTTTGAAATGGAAGGCTGCAAAGGAGAGGTTGGGGGGGGGCGGGGAACTCTGGGACAACTGTGCTGGCCACACCGGTGGTTTTGATTTCCTGGCATTTCTAGAGGCATTTCTTTTTTTTTTTTTTTTAAAGATTTTATTTATTTATTCGACAGAGATAGAGACAGCCAGCGAGGGAGGGAACAGAAGGAGGGGGAGTGGGAGAGGAAGAAGCAGGCTCACAGCGGAAGAGCCTGATGTGGGGCTCGATCCCCATAACGCTGGGATCACGCCCTGAGCCGAAGGCAGATGCTTAACCGCTGTGCCACCCAGGCGCCCCTTCTAGAGGCATTTCTAGTGGATTCTGTGGCCAGCGGTGACCCGTTCTTTATTGGCCATGCCAAGCCAATAGGACTTACTTGTCCTCCTGGGCTGAAGCACATAAGAGGAATCAGCAGGCAGGAGGATGTTCTGATATGGTTTGTGACTCCCTGAAATAGGGAAGGATTCTAGATCCTTTGTACTCAAGCGTCATTACCATCCGGGAGCTGGTTAGAAATGCAGGCTCTTGGGGCCCACCCAGACCTACTGGATTGGGATCTGCACTTCAGCACAATCCCCAGGTCATCTGTGTGCACATTACTTTTGAGAAGCACCGTTTCTAGAATGTAGAATGAGAATAACACTTCCTTCCTAACTTCCACCAAAGTTCTCACAGCCGTCAGCTCTAGGATGACCACCTCAGGTTTGCCCAGGACTATCCTGGGAACCTCCCCAGGCCCCAGTCCTGGGCAAACCCCCCTGTCAATTCTTTTCGGTGGCTCCACTCTCCCTCTGCCTCTACCACGGCCCAGCGTATAACTAAAAGGTGGGAAAGCCTAGAAAGCTTCCTTGGAGATATCAGGAAAGATAGATAGAGGGCCTCTGCCTTTAGCATATGGGGCCGAGCAAGGCCTGAGGCAGGACTCGTGAGTGTAGGAATCTGGCAGGGCCCTGCCCTCCTGGCAAGGAGATGGTTAAGAGCCCTGTGGGCTTTTTATCCTGGTGGTTCAGAGGTATCATTACTGGACTTAATAGTATATCAACAGCCAGCATGAAGGGGCTTGGGATTAAGAACCTGGTAACACAGCAGATTAACTCTTTCCTCACTTCTTTCTTCTACCCCTTCATGTTTCTTTCTTGCTTCTGCCAAGAAAACAAAAGAGAAATGCCCAAATCCCACACAGGAAGCACTTGTCATGAGTAGCATTGGTGACTCAGAGTTCTTTTTTAGTCCTGCCAGCCAAGAGCAACAGGAATGAGCCGGAGTGATCTGATTTATTAGTGGAAAAAAAACAACTTTTCCTGACCTTGAACCTCCTCTGAGTCCTCCCCTTTCTGCCTCCTAGCCTCTTTTTTCGTGCCCTGAGCAGCCCACGTGGCTGCCTGAAAGGCCCTGTCTGGGGGGCCCGAAGGATGACTGATGTCTCAAGCCTCATGCTCCTTTAACAAGTATGTGCCCTGGGCCTCCTGGAGGAGGAAAGAGAAGACTGGACTTGGCTCCCGAAGCAAGTAACACAGTGTAAGGCGCTAGAACTTCCGTATGCTCCCTCTAGGAGGGGCCGAGAAATCCAAGAGCGGCTGGGGCAACTTGAGAACTTGGATTTGGTCCTTTAGTTTGGCCACTCTGATTGTGAGCCTGGTGGCTCATGGGAGCTTTGCAAACCTCTCCCACACTGCTGAGGAAAGAGAGTGCTTTTCCCAGGGCATTAAGCCAGCTTGCCGCGGCCCAGTGTGTCCATATTTGTCTCCTTCACCACTTTGCTATTGTATGAGAGATGTTTTGGATTCAGGGAAATGATAGACCCAGAAGCCTCCCTGTAGAATTTGCTGGGCTGCTTTGGACCTTCTGCCATCTAGAAGGACAGCTGTGTAGTATCGGTGTTGTTCCTTAGCCCACGCTTCTGTTCCTGAGTTTCTCCAATGCCTTTTCTCAGAACACTATATAAAGCTCTTGTAGATGTTCCATATTCCCAGACACGGGCCAGGGCTCTGGAGAGACTCAAGTCATGACAATGGGCACAGATGACAAGGCCAATGGAACATAACATGTTCGGCCCCATTTGCCAACAACAGACAAACAAGGGCAGCACCCACCCAGTCTGAGCCCTGGACTATGGAAGCTCTCTGTTGTGGAGAACTAGGATCTGTGGCACAGTCAGCCCAACAGGACCCTTCTGGTAGGAGCTATTGCCCGCTGACTGGGATAAGGTGAGATGTGGGGCTGTCTATTGTCTGGACCAAATGACTCTTTGTTGTATTTGTCTCTAGGAATTTGCAGCCCAATTGGAAGACCCGTTTCCATTGGCAGTACTGTAAGGAGCAGCTCTTTTTAAAGGGTCAATGGCCATGTTTACTACTGTGGTGACTGTCAAACCTCTTCTGGTCAGAAGACCCATCGTCTCAGGACATTCACTGTGTTGATGCTGCGTGAGGGCAGTGCACGAAGTGGGAGGAGCTGGCAGTGGGCTGTTCTCTTTCAAACCTTGGTTTGGGTTTGTTCCATACTTAGTAGTTCATCCATCCTCTCCCTAGACAGCAGCGACCGACCAGAGCTCGAAGGCAATGGGTCTCCATTGTGTGTTCCTGACTACCTAAGGCAGGGCTTCTCACATTGGAGCATGCATAGAATCACCTGAAAACCTTGGCAGTGCCCGGATGGCTGGGCCCCACCCTCAGAGATTTAGATTCGGTGGGCGTGGAATGGGGCCTGAGAATTTGACATTTCTTTTTTTTTTTTCAGAGAGAGAAAGAGAGAGTGGGGGAGGGGCAGAGGTACAGTGAGAATCCTATGCAGGCTCTAGCCCCAGCATGGAGCCCAAAGCGGGGCTTGATCTCATGACCTGAGCTGAAAGCAAGAGCCGGACGCTTAACTGACTGAGCCATCCAGGCGCCCCTGAGAATGGACATTTCTGACAAGCTCCCAGGTGATGTCAGTCTGCTGCTCCAGGGGCCACACTTTGAGGGGCAATGTCCCAAAAGAGGTACCAAAGACTAGGACCCTCAGTAGCTCCCCCTGAGCACAGATGGAATATGTCAGGATAAGAACTCGGCGTGCTGTCCACCTCCCCCCTTGAGCCTAGCTCTTACGTCCCCCGCCCTGACTCCTCATTTACCGGGGGAGTTCAGACACCATCTTGGAGCCTGAAGCAGGAATCCTGTGTGCTGGGGGATTAACGTGGCTGCCCCCCATACTCCCTCTTCCATCCACCCCCCAGGGGACCCTGGGGGCCTGGGAGCTCCTGCTGGCGCTGCAGTAGCAGGCGGCTTACATCTGGAGTTACGCCCTTCAGGGGTCTCTGGAGGAGCAGGAACAAACCAGAGGAGAAAATTACATTTGAAATAATTGATTTTCACATGCAGGGGAGAAATCACATTTGGTCTAGATTCATGTAAAGAAAACAGAGATTAGATTTTTTAAAATGTGTTGCTGGCAAGAGAGAAGAGCAGACGGGTTTGGATAAAATACACATTCTGTTGAACCTGGCCTTCAGTCCCAGACTGCATTTTAAGGGGTTTTGAGGTAGGCTATGAAGGAGAATCAAGCCTGGATTTTATTTTCATTTTTTCTTCTTTTGAAATACCTCCTAGGTTGGGGCTAGGAGTAACAGAAACATCTGGACTGCAGGAGACGTTGTTCCTAGGATTTCGAGCTTTCTGAGTCTGCTCTGTAGGAGGCTGATTTAGAAGTCTCATTTGAGGAGAGAGAGGGTATTCTTTCGGGATTTCTGGCCAAACTATAGATCAGGCTGGGGAAGGCAGGGAGGGGAGGCTGGAATCAGAGGTCCCCGTGCAGAGTGAAGGTCACACAGGCCCTGCAAATGGCCACACGTCAAAGGCTTCCTCTGTAGACCCTCTGTGTGGTTGAGGGCCAATGTCAGGTTTAAACACAAAGATGACTAGAGGAACGACAGCAACAGCTCATGTTTATTAGGTCCTCACCATGTGCCTGGCTGTGTGCACATCATCATATTAAATCTTCTCTTAGCTGTGCAGTGTAGGTATTATCAATTGTCTCCGGTTTACAGATGAAGAAACAAGAGAGAAGTGAAGGAGTGTTCCCAGAGCCCCACTGCTGTGTGCCTCACACAGCCAGGCCAGGCCTAAGTGTAGACAGTGATTCCCATCAGTAGCATTATCATTACAAATAAAGAGCTGTAGCTGTGTGTGAAGACTTACTAGGTTGAATCACATAAAAGAGCTATTTTTTGGGTGAAAAATGGCTGAATGTTGGCAATGTCATATGGTTTAACCAAATATGTATACGCATATGAATGCATTGGCATGTTAAAGACATGCATTCCAGAGTCTGGTTTGAGAGACTGGTTACATCGGAGGAACAAGGGGAGGTCTGTGATTGGGTGGAATACAAGAAGGGCTTTGAGTGTGTTTGTAATTTTTTTCTTAAGCTGCATGGTCAATACATAAGTATCTGTCATATTATGCTTTGTGCCTTTTTGTTTTAGTTATCTGTTGCTGCGTAACAAATCACCCCAGAATTTAGTGGCTGAAAACAGTAACCATTGATGATCTCACGGTGTCCGTGACTCAGGAATCTGGGCACAGCTTAGCTGGGCTCCCTCTTTAGGAACTCTCACAGCTGCATCAAAGTGTTTGGCTGAAGATGCTGTCATCTCAAGGCTCAACTGGGCATGGATTTTCTTCCAAGCTCACTCATGTGGTTATTGGCAGGATTTGGATTCTCATGGGCTGTTGGACCAAGGGCCTTGATTCCTCACTGGCTGTTGCCCAAAGGCCAGCCTCAGTTCCTTGCTCTATGGCCCACCCCATAGGGCAGCTGACAACATGGCAGCCAGATTTATCAGAGTGAAGACTGAGAGACAAAGAGGGGGATAGGGTCACAGTCACAATCTTTTATAGCCTACTTATGAAAATGATATCCCATCATTCGTGCTGTGTTCTATTCATTAGAAGCCAGTCACTAGGTCCAGCCCACGCTCCGGGAGAGGAGGAGCAACGAGGACATCTTACAGGTCCACCTAGCACAACATGTCTGAAATATTTTATAGTAAGTCTTAAAAAGAAAAAAATACATATTTACAGGTAAAATATAACTGATTGTTGGCGTTTTTAACTCTCTGATCCTCAGTGATAGCCATATATTTGCTCCTAAATCTTGGCTTATGCTTCCCACCCCCATCTAATTCCCTCCAAAGCCCATCATAATCAACAACAAAATCAGTTAAGGATGTTTTTCTTATTACTGGGTTTAGAGAGAGGTCCGTGTCCTACCAAAGTGTTTTTCGTTTCTTCATCTATATCTTTGCTAAGTTGGTGATAACAGTACATTTTAAAGTCTGTTCTCCAAGTTTCCCCATTGGCCAGAACACTGGGACGTGCATGAGCTTTGCAGCCAGAGAGTTGAATCTTGACCCCTGCTCTACCCCTGACCAACTAGGTGACTTTGCAAAAGTTACTTATACTCTTTGAACGTTGGTCTTCTCATCTGATGAATGAGAGGAACGACACCCATCCCAAAGATTCCTGGAGGATTAAATCCATGAAAAAACACATGTAAGTTGAAGGGCACTGCCTAGCACATGGTAGGGACTGGACAAGGTGAGGAAAGGTTCTTCCAGATCTCTTACCCACCTTAGATGCTATTTCTTACTTCATGAGTGGGCTGGGCAAACTGCGTTTTGGAAGGTGACAAGTTTGGGATGCCACGAAAAGGAAGTTTTCCTCATAGTTTCTCGTTTGATCCCAAGATTATTTTCTCTGGGGTTTGTTTCATTCATTCTCTGATTGATTTGTTTGTTTCCATACTCATTCATTCAACAGTGTATCTTAAAATGAAGACCAATCTTCTTCAAAACCTAATCCCTTTTGATTTCCCAGGGGTGGGAAAGGGAATCTAAGTTACTTGTGAGTTGTTACTCATGTCCAGTTTAGCAAAAGCATCCGATGTGGCTCAAATCTCCCTTTTCTCCGTGTGGCTGCCTGGAAGGGCTGGTCCATCAAGTGGAGATGCTCCCATGAATGCTGGCCTTTGGCAGTTTTGCTTAGCCCGGGAGAGGAGCTAATGGCCTAAAGGAAATGCAGCACCATGGAATGGAAATAAATCCACGTAGACCTGTCTTTGTGGTCTTACTCTGTGGCTTGGCAGACTTTCATGTTGATTTGTAGTGGTGACTTGTGGATCACAGGCTAGCCACCTAGAAGGGAGCTTCAGGATTGAGTTTGCTAGATTTTCCTTTAATTGAGAGAGTCATTTCCCTTCTTTGGACTTCCAGTGAGGTTAAAAGAATCTCCAAGTTCAGAATCAGGCAAAAGCTCCCCACACCTTGCTGTCCTTGGGAAACCCATGGGGTTCTCTCAGTTCAGCTGTCCATGAAAGGAAGACTGTGCAATGTGTATATCTTGAATCATCCCGCTATTACATGATGGACAGCTTCATGATATCGGTGACGTAAATATTCTCACTTGGCAGCTTTAGCTCCAACACACAGTTCAGCACTGTGTAGGCATATAAACACACTTCAAACAGCCTTCGGCTTGAAAACAGACTCCACTGGCCTCAGCATAAAGATTTGGGAGGGCTGAATGCTCCCTTATTTTCTCTCTGCCTGGAACAAAGCCTCCTATTGTCTTTCAGGTGATCACATATTTTCGCCATTCAAATATAAGTTTGTTCTTAACCGCTGAGTTCAACCGTAGAGGCCCACTGTGCTGCCTTAGCCTGGCTGAAGGAGACTTGGTAACAGCCCCACCCAAAGACCTTGTTCCGCTTGGCCTCCCAGTGGCCTTGAAACGATGGTGGCCTTCAGTGTCCTGAGAACAGTCTCTCAGAGTACTCATCCGAGGAGAATGTCACCCACCCCCATGCCTGCCCACCCGTCCTGCTCAAGAGCAACTCCCATGTCTTTACAAGTAGCTCATTTTCTGAGTAATGAACCTGAAGCAAAGGGATGTCCAATGAGGCCTGGTTTATAGAGAAAGCCTTGGGCATCCCTCTGCCCTGCCGAGTTGGCCATCCAAGGCATAAGGTCAGTGAGCCTTGTCTTGCTCTGAATTCCCTCGAATTTCCCATTGACACCATATTCCTTGGCTGAATAGATGTCTTTGCTGTGTAGTAGCGAGAAACAGTATCTGTGGTGATAGAACAGGCAGAAATGTAAACAGTATCTCAATCCCAACCCCCATGGGCCTCTCCTCTTTTACCAGATCACCCACTGGGGAGGGGTAGAGAGGTGCTGTGTCTACTCCATTGTCTAGGAAGGGGAAGAGTCTCAAGAGTGTATTGAGATGCAAAGTCCCCCTTTATAGGGCCTTGGAGGGAGGGAGAGCAAAGTGGAGCCCTCTTCTCTTCATTCCCAGCTCTCAACTTTTCCAGGCAGTAGGTAGAGTCACTTTGTGGTCTACACACATGCAAGTGTGCTTGTGAGCACGTGCATAACACACACATACACATGCATCTTGTGCCTTCCCAAAGTGTGGCTTGGCAGGGCTGGGTTCAGGATTGGAGAGTTACCCACTTCCTGGTGCCTACCTTTAGAAAATAAATGACCCAGGCTTATGGGTGGAGTTTTAACGAGAAAAAGGAGGCACTGAAGCAGTCAGGGACGAGACCCTTTCCCTCGAGACAGAACCAACGGCATTAATCTCCCAAAGTAGTGCAATAAATATTGAAAAGTCTTAAGGGTTGTGAGAAGGAAGATTAGGGAGTTGAGGGCACCTTTGTCTCAGGAAGTTATGGGGGATCTAAATGTATATCTTGGTCAGGAACAGAATCCTAGTCCGGATGAACCAGAGTCTGAAGTTTCTGGCTTTTATCTTTCCTGATATTTGTTCTCAGCCTTTTCCTTATGTGTGTGTGTATGTGTGCATAATATAGAAAAACCCTACACTATTGCCCCAAATGGTAGATTCTGTAAAGGGATTGTGGATGACTGTCTTCATGTGGGTTCCCCAAAAGGAAACCCTGAGACGAGGGCTGAAGTGCAGGTAGTTTATATGAGAGGTGAAGGAAACACTGGCGGCAGAGTGGGTAAGGGTGTCGGGGAAGGGAATAAAACCATGAAAAGGTTATTGAGTGAATTACTACTGGGAGCACCTGGAGCTGATTCCCAAGGGAGATGCTGGGATTTAGTGTAGAACATTCAGAGTGCTCCCATCTGAGGGGTGAGGGAGCTGGGATATTAATACTCCAAATCCCAGGAGTCATTTGTTAAGAGATGCTCCTGGGGGTTGCTAACTCCCCAGCATTTCTGGCCAGGCCTGTGGATAGCATGGCCTTTCTCACTTATGGGAAGGGAAAAGCCAGACACAGCAATGCAGGGGTGGCCTTTGGAAGTCAGCAGCAGTGCACCCAGGTGTGAGGGCACTGATGGGGCCTCCTGCGGGGGTGTGCACGTGTGTTGCTGGGGAGGGGCATTTCTCCCAGTTATGGTCTCTATAAATATTTCTACCCTTTAATAAAATATAATTGAAGATTTGGAATAATAAACAAAAAATGTTTTAAAGAAGGAGAGCTTAAAAAAAAACAGAATAGTGGTGTGGTATATATGACACATGGTATATACATGTGTCAAAATTAAGCATACTGCGTATTTAAAATCTGTGCATTTCACTGTATGTAAATTATACCTACGTTTAAAAAGCAGCAGTTATAAAATTCCAGATCTTAATACCTTTCAGTAGACTCCTCAGTTCCTGCCTATTTGGGGTACCCTTGCCCAAACCCCTATTATTCTTTCTGGGCTCTGGACCGACAGTGGAAGCCTTTTCTCTAGAATTTCAGTCAGGAAATGCTGAAATGGCATGCTGACGGATCAGTGTCTTCAACTCTGGGTAGTGACTCCCCAGTAACAAAGCAGCGCTCCTTCAGCTGTTTCTGTGCCGTGGTTTAGGCCATGCCACCCTCGCTTAGGTTCTCCTTGTGACCGTGGTGTGAATTTTGCAAGGGAAATGGCTAGGAATTCCATACGTGAAGCCACAGGTTGAACATCTGCGGTGCAGAAGAAATCGACAGAGAAAGGGTCTGATCTTACGAATGAACCTCTCCAGTCAAGCTAGCTGAGCCCACCTGCCACAGCTGGGTAGGGAAATGAGAATGAGGTGATGTTTCAGGATGGGCACCAGGCCAGGTTCGATTTCAATGCTGGCTGTATAGTGGGCACTCAATAAATGTTTGATGGGCGAAACAGATTCCCTCCAGCTCGCTGGTTTCGCCTGGGACCAGCCTCAGCTGCACAGAGACAGGGGTGGAGGTGAGAAAGGCACCAATAATATGGAAGCCGTAATATGGAAGCCGTCAGGCCATTCTGTTCTTTCTCAAAGGACCCAGATCTGAGGAGGTGGGCCTTCACAGTGGCGGGCCTTTCTAATGACTTTTCAATTAATTGCTTTGACGCTGGTGGGTAGAGCGCCAGAGGCTGAAAAAGATGAAAGGCATCGAAGAGGAAAAACTTTGATGTCACTGCAATCCTGTTCAGATTCAGAGAGGTTTGGGGGGGAACTTTATATCTTAACCACAAAAACCTCACAGAGTTGATCAGTCACGCAAGAAAATTTTTGTCATTCTCTGGGATTGGTGGGTAACGAGAGGTTGGATGGAAAGCCAAGAAGGAAGGGCGGCGTGTGGTTTCTGGGGGTGGCAAGCGTCTGCGATGGCAGGAGGGAGGAGGGCAGAAGAGGAAAGGCACGCGCAGAGGGGCAGAGGCTGACGGTGGTGTGTAGGCGTGAGTCACATTTTCAGGGCAATGGTATGCTTATTCTACAATGTTCAGTATCGATGTGTAATTTTCAACATGTTGTGTTCTTCCAGACTCGTTGTCTAAGTCTTACTGTGTTTGTTCCTAAAGCTAATCTAATCCAGCCATATGAGCTGATACCACCAGGGCACTTAGATACACACACACACACACACACACACACACACACGTGTGCGTGTGCATGCACCTTGGCACCTTATTCACACAAAATTTAATCAGAAAACTCGAAGAGGTACGATAACATTGCAGGAGTGTAATGAGTAGAATTTCAGAAGTAGACAGAAGCCTAGAAAGCAACTATATTATTTTCTGATGAAGTTGAGAAAATGGAGCCTCATACTGGAAACTGACCTCTCATCCACCTAGACCAGGTTTTTAACTTGGGTACAAGTGACATTTAAGGCCCGCTAAGTCTTGGCTATGGTGGACTGTCTTGGGATGTTTGGCAGCATCCCTGGCCTCTAACCACTATATGCCAGTATCACCTCCCCCTAGTTGGGACAATCAGAAATATCTCCAGACGTTGCTAATGTCCCCTGAGGGGCGATCAGCCCGGTTGAGAACCACTGGCCTAGATAGAAGCTTAGCGGGTCCTAGAATCCAACAGTCACTGTAGTGCTCTGTGTGACTTGGGGGTTTCACGTGATGACTCTTGCATGTGCAGCGCGCATGACAGAATTGGCAGCGTTCAGATGCCCGGCTGGGATGTTTATCTTCCCAGGGCACGCGTTCCCTTACAGCTCTAAATCACATGGGGTTTTTCAGCATGTGTTGCTGGGGTTTTTTTGTTTTTTGTTTTTTGTTTTTTTTTGTGGCCTAAGTGGTCAAATATCAGCAGTTTTTATATGGTTCCCCCTATACACACAGACTTGAAGAGCTATGCCCTGAACACCTTTTGAAACTCCCTAGTTCTTGAATGTGGAAATGTTTGTTTAGGCTCATGACTTTTCTCAGTCACATTTCTAAGGCGAGTCCAGTGTTTTCCATGTAGAGCCTCATACCACAGGCTAACCACATTGCAAAATTCCCTTCAAGATTTCTCTCTCACCCTGCGGTAGATTAAATATGGCCAGATTCCTTGCAGTGACTCCCATGAAGAGGTGGAGTGTGTTCTCCACCCTGTTGAATCTGGGCTGACCCTGTGACTGGCTTTGAGCAGTTCAGCATGTGGAAGTGGTGGTGTTCAAGTTCCAGCGCCTAGACCTTTAACAGGCCTGGCAGCTTCCGCCTTGGCCTTCTTGACCACTACCTGAGACTGCCCTTTAAGGAAGCTGGTGTAGCTTACTGGAAGCTGAGTGGCCATGTGGAAGACAGCCAAGGCACCCCGCTCTCTAGAGGTCCGCTTGGACCTTCTAGTCTGCTGATCCTCCAGCTAAATCCAGGCAAATGGGTGAGGCCAGGCAAAAGCCACGGAAGAACCACCCAGCGGTTCCACCTGACCATGAGAAAGAATAAATCATCGTTTGAAGCCAGTAAGATTGCGGATGGTTTGTCATAGAGCAGTAGATAACTGAGACATACCTCTTGGCAGTTTAATGGCTTTTAACAACCCATTAGAGCATAACTTCAAAGAGTGAGCCCCAAAGCCACGCTCCCCTGAACTGCTAGCTGGTTGGCTGTCATCCCTCACAAGCCAAGTGTCCCAGGCCCTCACACCAGCCTCACAGGGGGCACTGTTCAGTCCCATTCTTCAAGAATCCTTCTGACTTCTGTATTTGGAAGCCATGAAAAAGGGTCAAGAATGCATGAGTAAAGCTATAGAGGTCAAGTGCCTGCCCTACAGAATGATGCCCTGCACGGCAGCTGTATGTGGTGGATGCCTCATATGTCCCGCTCCTGTGTATACCCCACATACCGATGTCACCCCTAGACAGCCAGTGTAACCGTGCTCGGGTCAGCCGTGGCCCATCTCCTGGGCATGGTTGTACAATCGAAAATATCTTCTCCATTTCCGACTGTTAGAGTTTAGAAGTGGGTATTTCAAACTGAGAATTTCCTCACAAATGGTGGGCAATAATTGACTTTCTACCTTAATGGTTTCATTAACTATCTCTTTTGATCTGTAGCAGATGCCTTAGGAAGCCCTTTCTTTATTAGCTAAGAAAAACTGTAGTTAATACTCATTACAATAATTCTTTATGAGTTATTTCTTTAATGCTGCACACGCCAGCCCTCACTGGACTCTACCTACACGAGAAGAGAAGTTCTGTCTTTCTCTTTGCTCATGGCGTCCCCAGCACACAGCACAGGGTTTGGTTCCTGGTTGCTCCTCAATGCATTTGATGGGTGAATGAATGAATGAGTAAACAAATGAGTTCTAGGAACTGAGAGCTGGAGGGGAGCTTGGGATCGTGACCTTCCATCTCCTGCTCTGCTTGACGAGTGAGGACACTGAGGTTCGGAGATAATTAGCATTTGTTTTTTTTACTCCAGGACTTTATTCCTTTAGAACGCCACTTGACACACCTGATTATCCGATCTGTCACAGCCTGTGATTACGGGAGGGGAAAAACCGAGGATTCCTTCTTGGGCTCAGTGGGATGCACTAGGAATGTCCCTGACTTTGGGCTGGCCTCATGCCATGGAGAGCCTGCTTCTGCCCCCCCTCGCTAGGCCCTGTGACTCCCTGAAGGGCTGCCAGGCCCACTGGGGCACTGAGCAGGCACGACTTGTACCTCTCAGAGTTACATTATTATTACTGTTCATCTGTCTGTCAAGCCAGGCCCTTTTCTGTGCCTTCGAATGTGAAAGCAAAATGGCCTTTTCTGATATGAAGCTAATAATAGGTCTCATCTTGATTCTACTTAACACTGAACTGAAGATTTGGCCTCTTGGGTGAGGCTTATAGTTAATTCATTTACTTTAAAAATAATTACAGAAGCCATAAAAGAAATGTCCCAATGCGGGCCAAGAGTGGTCTGATTCTTGGTGTTTCTCAGTAACCCGTTGTGTGCCAGGTGCTTGAGAGAGCGAGAGCATGGCACCTCTGTGTGAAGGTCTGGACGGAAGGCGATGCTAGAATGGAATTTCTGTGCCATCCTGCCGGACAGGAGCAGCCCTGCCCAACCCCCCACGGCCGCTTACTTCATTTTCTGTGATGACCTAAATGAGAAAGACAGTTGCCTGCCTTCCCCCCTTGGCTCGGTCCCCCACGCGGACACACAGGCTGTGTCCCCGGCAGACTGCACTGGGGTCATGTGCTGTCTCATCTACTCAGGAATGATCTATAGCTTCGAAGGGAAAAAGAAATAAACAAGCAAAGCCCACCCCTGCCCTTTGTCCAGGAGGAAATGGATGGGTTCCCCGGCTTCCACGTCCCCACCGTGCCTCCATGCCTCCAAGCCTGGGGAGAGGCCAGCCAGCGAGGAGAAGAAAGTTCACAGTTGTGTGCGTGCACGTGCACGTGCGTGGTGTGTTTGTGTGAGGGAGATAGAGGCAGGCTGGGGAGGAGAGAGCGAGGAGAAAGAGAGAGAGGGAGAGGAAGGAAGAGGGAGGGAAGTGGAGGGAGAAGGTGAAAGGAGCTCGCTGAAAAGAAGACAGAGGAGGCGTTCAAATAGTTAATTCCAGGTGTGAATGGAGCTGTTAAAAGATTCTTTTCCCTTCCTAATTTCCCCTCCTCTTCCTTCCAGAAATAGTTGTAAGCACACCACCCCCCCAGTCGTCCTGCCTGACTGTAAAATACACTGAGGAAGCCCCGGCACGAGTGGCAGTCATTTCTCCTGAGACCGCAGAGCAGCCCAGCAGCTCCCTGGCTGCCACCCCCGCCCTGCCTGTGGCTCCCCAGGCCGGGGAGGCCGGGAGGCCGGGGAGGCCGGGAGGCCGGGAGGCCGGTCCGCCTTCCTAGCAACCCAGTAAGCTCACGCGCAGAATGCCGACTTGTAGCTGGGCACACCAGCCAGAGCTGTCCCAGTCTCCACTCTCGAAGTCCCAGAGAGGCATCTCGGGGAGCTGCCCCATTTACAAAGCGGTCCCAGGAGGCCTTTCCCCTCCAGGCAGGCTGCACAAAAGTTGGTACTAGTGTGATGGAGGACCCACATGGTTTGCCATGTGTATTATCACTATTTAGGGTAAAAATTAAGTGAGATCATCTATATCAAGCATATGGCACATAGTAAGTGATCAGGAAATATGAGTTACAATGACCTGATGTCTCAGTAATAGCTAATAGATTTTTTTTAAGCACTGTGTCCGAAGCACTATTCTAAGGAAATATTAAAACACTCTTGTGCCATTTCATCCCCTTGTGACAGATGGGCAACTGAGGCCTGGAATAGTCCCAGTTCCCAGGACCAAGACACGGGGATCTCCTTAACTATGGCTTCCATCCGTCACGAAAACAGGCAGTGACAACACGGGTGGAGGAGAATTCACTCACATCCGCCTCCTCTTCTCCATCTCTCCCACCACCATCCAAGACCAGGCCACCACCTCCTCTTGCCTGGACCACAGGAGCTGCCTCCTGTCTGGCTCCTGTGTCCACTGTTGCTCGCTGCGGGCCGATGTGCACGCAGCCGTCACAGGACCACACCATGGCCTGCCCCCTGCCAACGCTTCATTCCCTTTCCATTGCGCTTAGAGTGAAATCCACGCCGGCAGGTTTAGGTACACACAAGCTCTTTCTTACGTCAGAGCATTTGTACGCGCGCAGTGTCCTCCTCACTCTTGTCCCCCTCACTTCATCCTTCAGAACCCTGCTCTGACTTCAGGGCCCCTCCTTCCCGTTTTTCTGTCTTTCAACACCCTCTTTTTCTCCGCCGCTCTTCTCACAATAGAGAAGTATTTTCATTTGTTTGAGGAGTTCCTTGCTTTCTCTCTGCTTCCCCCACTGAACCAAGAGGACTGAAGAGCAGTGAGCACGGCTGTGTTGTTTGCCGTTGTATTGCCAGCATTCAGCAGGGCCTGCCTGGCTCGGGGTAGGTGTGCACAAAATACTTGTTGATTCACAGATGGCTGGCATATCTGGAATACCTGATTTGCGTATTTGGGGACATGATAGGTTCCGGCTAGGGATCACCTTGCTTCACTTTCCTAGCTGCCAAGTCGTATTCGTACACCGTCACCTGCCATCTTGTGCTCCAGACCTGAGCATAGGCCTTTCTCATTCCAGACAATTGTGCCCTCGTGGGGCGCTCAGAGCGAAGAGAAGATCCACTGCACAGCAAGGAACGAGGGCGTCTGTTGCAACTGCTTCTTTGGCCTCGTGGCACGGTGCCGAAGGAGAGGTAGAAGGATACTGGATGTTCAGTAGTTCTCTTACTGCTCAGAGTATCCAGCAAACGCTGTTCCTTTGATGGCATTTACGGAATACCCAGGCTGCTGCTCCCTCACTGTCCTCAGCCACCTGAAATGGTTGGATCCAAGACCCCCAGCGGACTGAGTCACGGAGATATTCACCCTCAAGTAATTTAATATTACAGAATGCGAACCAATAAACTAAGTGTGCATTCAGGAACTTAGTTTTGCATCTTCGAAGGTTAATATCTCCCTTACGCTACTAGAGGCATTCTCTGATAAAGGTGAAGAGCTGGAGAGATTTTGGTCTCTTTTCACCTTCCAGACATTCCTTGAATTCTTCTCCAAAAGATCGGTAAGGCAAATTTCTCTCTCTTTTTTTTTTTTTTCCTATTCCTCTACCTTTGTCCCGGCCAAAAGGTGAACTATGGGAAGATCTCATGGGTGGTGTTCTAAACAACTTTCTCTTGATTAAATAACCCTTCTCCCAAGGGCTACTTGTGTGGTTTAAATTACTTAAAAAACAAAACAAACAATCAGAGTCAAGAGAAGCAGTTTGAAAAAATTGGAGGTTACCAACAGACTTGCCCTGTGCAGCTGGGAGAGATGTGAAAAGCACAGGCTCCAGGCACCAAAGAGGATAAATAAGCGTGTCGCAAGTGCCATTAAGAAAACACATCTGCACACTGTCAGCGGTGAGGATAAACACATGATTGTTTTCCCTTTCACAAGGAGCAGTGATGAGGAGAGGCAACTTGATGGACCCCATCCAGGTCTGTTCAATTTACATCATCTTAAGGTTGAGGGATGGGCACTTATCCAGCCTTGAAGCATTCCCAGAATCTCTCATCAGAAGGAAATCTTCAAAGAAAACAAATAGTATATTCATTCTCCTCCCAGCGCAGACAGTCGAGTAAACAAGGAAAGAAAAAAAAGGCTATCTGGTGGACCTCAGTTGCTCAAGATCGGGGTTTTAGACCCAACAATATTCTCTGGGCTTCCTTTGTCCTGATTGCCCTGCCAGTGGGAAGAGCCAAGGGAACAGACCTGGATATCCCTGAAAGCTGCTGAGCGGAGCCAGTGTTTCTTATCTTAGCCCTAACCCCCAAACTTCCAGGCTCTAGCAACTTCTGCAGTGTCTCGAGAAGCAGCTTTCTGTTTTGATGAGCCATAATGAGAATCCATGAAGGATAACCACGAGCCTAGGCAACTGTGATGGCTCCACTGAAATCTTCATGGACCTAATTTGAGAAAAGGTTCAGCTACACCAGGAGATGAAGACGAGCCCAGGAGATGACAACAATGGGAAACAGCTCCTTATTCCTAGGGTTTACTGGTAGTTCGCTGTTGCAATTTTAGGTGGCGTCTTCTTCATTTTCATGAGGGTCAAGTACTTCTTACACTGTGTGCCTAAATTAGAGAATATGGTGTATATCTTAAAGCAGCTTGGGCTCAAGCATCTCTACATCGATAGCCATCTAAATTTCAAAATTTGGTCGGAAGTGAATCATGTATCATTCCAACCTCAATTTTTCATACTACTAGAAAGTGGCCCCACAAATGCCAACACCTCAGAAATCATTCACCTTTGATTTTGGAAGGTGTTCTTGGTTTAGTCACTGGTGTGCTGACAGTTGGCTTCAAATACCACCACGGGGGAGATGCAGCCATGGACTCTGGGGGAGCTGGAAGCCTGTCTACGTTGTCCTCATTCTGTCTTCTCTCTTCTCCTCCACCTTCTCTCCGTCATGAAACTCTTTCCATTTCCTCATCTCTGGAAAGGGGTGGGAGTGGCGGGTGACATCAGAGTGTTCCTAAGGCTCCTCAAGAGAAGAATGAGCTAGCATTCTTATCCGAGACACGATACAAAGTATGTCGGTGAGATATGTGGTGAGCACTTCACTAAGGCTCTTGAGGGGTGTACAGTCGAGGTTGTAACAGCTGTACTGAATGAGGCTGTGATTAATGAGGCTCTTTGATTTTGCCAATATTCGCTATCTCATGTTAAAGATCAGGGAAGTGTACCCACCCGCTAATTATGAAGAATGTTCTCAGACACAGAGGCCCAGAGAGGTTACACACCTCTTCAAGGTTACACGTGGGTAACCTGGACTAGGATCCAGCCCTCCCACTTCCCAGCATTGGGGTAGTCTCTAGTTAAGAAAGTAGGCTTGGATCCCACCTCCCCGGGGTTCAAATTCTGGCTCTGCCACTTATAGACTGAGTGATCTTGGCAACTTCTCTGTGTCTTCGTTTCCTCCTCTGTAGAATGGGGCCCGAAGAGTAACTGGTTTCACGGGGTATGTGGATTAAGTGAGTTCCTAATGTCGAAATGCTCAGATTATAAACAGCATAGTTTCATATGTAATGCCAGCCATTAGCTACTAGAAATGAGGCTGGGAGGCTTTCTGACATACAGCACAAAATCAGTTGACATTAAGAAATCATCAAAACTGGTATTATAGCCAATTCTTAGATCTGTCTGTCCAAGGCATTTCATGAGCACGTTGTATTTCTGCCCAAACCAGAAAAACCTGCTTACAACTTTGCGTGGCACACAGGAAGCATTCAGTAGGTGTTAGCTGCGCTCTCGCTGTACTGCTTGCATTTCCTGCAGTGCCCGAGAGGCGGTTTTCAAGAGCTTCACTGCAGCCCAGACATAATGCTCCCACCCCATGCCCCTCTGTGTGTGTGTGTGTGTGCGTGTGTGTATGCGCGTGCATGCGCGCGCATGCACGCACGTGCTGGTGGACAGGAAGGTGTGTGCTAGTGGCAAATCCAATAACTCACTCAGTAAATGATCTCAGCCGAAAGTTCTCTTGCAGGCAATCAAATTCAGTTCTGTAAACCTGGGGAAATTCAAATTCCTTTTAAACATTTATTGCCATTTCCAGGCAAGAAATGTTTCCCCTGATCAGATTGTTTGGGCCGGGAAATCTTGCATTTGAAAAGCAAGTAAAAAGTGAAAAAATAATTTCCGGTACATGATACAATTTACAGTTTGCTTCTGGGGGCTGTGTGTCATGTTTTAAACTTGAGTGGGCTGATATCCTCCAAACATGCCAGTGCGTCATATTTATAGAGTACTTTATCTTCGGGTGTTAACAATGAATGAGAAAAAGTGGAACTTTCTGCGGGCATTTTTCCCCCCTCTTTTCTGTCTTGATGCTATTTTGATTCGGAAGCAGCCTCATTTCTTTTCTTCTTCAAACACCACAGGATTCCATTCTCTTGCTCTTTTTCCCCAAAGGAAACATTTCAATTGCTTTTATTGATGAGGAGAGGAAAAATCTAAACATCAGGCATCCGGGCTAATGAGAGACAGGCCGAGGACTTGACATCTAACAAAGAACAAAACCAATTACCCCTCTTTACATAGGTATACTGGGTTCAGAAGGAAACAGAGTGGAGAATTGTCGCACATGCTGTCTGTGCCCAAGCCCTATTCCCCAGTCCACCCAGAGGCCACCTGTGGCTCAGGAGACAATCTGCTGCACGGGGGACACCTCCCACCGGGGCACAGCCTGTCCCTCTGAGCACTTTCTCTGGGCTGCAGGGGTGTGTTCCACATCCCCCCCCCCCCCCCCCCCCCCCCNAGAAATAGCCTAGGCTCCCCCTCCCCCTTAGTGGGACAGTTGTGAAATGTGTCCACAGGTTCCCAGTGGGTCTCCAGCAGGACCAACCCCCATCGCCGACAGTAACTTGCATCGGCTTTCTTCCCTTCCCTGTCTCACCATCCCTGCCCCACTCTGCTCGGCTTTCTAGAATCACCTCTTGCACCCAAATCGTCCCTTCAGGGGCTGATTTTGGGGGGGAATCCAAAACAGGACAAGAACCTAAAAACATTTACCCAGTTATATTTCTTAGGCTGCCCCTTCTTCACTCTCCAAGTGCCAGAATTAAAGATGGGACTTTTGGGGCGCCTGGGTGGCTCAGTCGTTAAGCGTCTGCCTTTGGCTCAGGGCGTGATCCTGGAGTTCTGGGATCGAGCCCAGCGTGGGGCTCTTCCGCTGGGAGCCTGCTTCTTCCTCTCCCACCCCCCTGCTTCTGTTCCCTCTCTCGCTGGCTGTCTCTCTGTCTCTGTCAAATGAATAAATAAAATCTTAAAAAAAAATAAAGATGGGACTTTCGTTCAGATATAGGCTAGATAATAGGCTCCCTTTTGTTGGACCATTTTTTATGCTATGTTCAAATTTGCGATGTGTGATTCTTTCTAGTTTCTTGAAGTTAAGATTTTCTTGGGCGGCTGTTTTCATTAATTCATTCTACAAATATCTCTTGAGCACGTACTACATGCCGTATACTCTGCTGGGTGCTGGCATTAGATCAGTGAGCGAAGCAGACAGAATCCCTCCGCTCCTGGCCACAGCAATCTAGTGGGAGGAGATAGACCACACGCAAACAACGTGATGAATATACAGAATATACTGCTAGGAGGTGGTAACTGCTCTGGACTGAAGAAAGTCAGCTAAGCAAGGGACATGGGCGGCAGGAGGTGTGGGGGGCTGGTGCAATTTTTTTTTAAAGATTTTATTTATTCATTCGACAGAGATAGAGATAGCCAGCGAGAGAGGGAACACAAGCAGGGGGAGTGGGAGAGGAAGAAGCAGGCTCCCAGCGGAGGAGCCTGATGTGGGGCTCGATCCCAGAACGCTGGGATCACGCCCTGAGCCGAAGGCAGACGCCCAACCGCTGTGCCACCCAGGCGCCCCCCGGGGAGCTGGTGCAATTTTAACTTGGGTTGTCCATCGCTTTTCTGTCTCCTGCAGAGGGAAGGCTGTGTTGCTTGATTCTGTGATGGGCTGCCCCCACAGTTAGCCCCCCTTCTCCTTCTCATTTTCCAAATCAGTCTCCAAGCAGAAGCTAATGCTGTTAATAGTCATTAAGGACAGGAAACAAATGTCTGTCTTCTCTCCAGATGAAGTTCTTTGCTCACATTGGCTGTTCCGCTTCTATCGGGAGCTTGGCTAACAGTGGACGCCAAGAAGTAAATGTTCAGTGAATGGTGCATGCATGTCAGGAACTACCTCTCTGTTTGAAATCCAGTTGAACTTTAATGGCCAACCTTGCCACAGCCAAGACCACTGGAGCAGGAAAGGCAAGGAGGAAATTGGAGAGCGTACCTAGTTTGAATTCCCCTGTAATTAAAAATGAAGCTTAATCATTAGTTTTAAGGGCCCGGAGTGGCTCTCACGCACAGTGGAGAAATCTGAGGTTCACCTTCTCTTGCCTCCTGGGATCATGTCGCCATAATACTAGAGGTGGGGTGGTCTCAAAGGCACGGCTTTGGAGGAGAGGATTACCAGGGAGACCAGGGGCAACTTTGATATCCCACCACGCATAGGGCATGAGTGGCAAAGGACAGAGCTCAGGTTACTTAGGACAGTGCCTCTTCCTGCTATTTTTTTTTCCTGAAAGGAGTAAAAGTGTGGACAGAGGACTGGTCCAAGTCAGCAGTTGGGAGGAAGTTGGAGAGCTGGTGTTGGGGCAGGACTGGGCATTGGCACCAGAGGGTTCACAGTAGAGAGCCCCCTTCCCTCCACTCAGAGATGGGAGGAGAGACTGGGGGCCAGAGGGAGAGGAGCCAAAGAAGCTACCTCAGAGTATGTTCTGGACATTGGTACTGCCAGCCGTGAAGTGACATGAAGGAAGGGAGAACAGTCAAAGGCCTCCATTAGAATGTGTTGGCATCAGCTCCTAATTCCAACTGAGGACAAGGAGATTGTGGCTGCTTTGTCCTCTGCTCCGTGAGTTCTGTGGAGTCACGTAGGGGAAAGGCAGGCTGATCTGGTCTTTGGAATTAATGGGTTAATGAGGAATTTGGGAATTCCTGTTTTCTCGGGTTGCCTCTCACCCCCCTCTTAGTGACTTGAGACTGATGAAGGCAAGGTCCCCTGTGAACATTTGGGATGAAACACTTTGTCAGGAAAACAAGCAAATAAATTTGACAGCTGCTTGATATAGGACAGTCATTAAATTTTCAAGAATGTAGGTCTTCTATTATTTAGTGATGTTAATCTCTCTTCCAAAAAGAAAAAAAAAAAGGGTTCCAGAATTGCAGAGTGAGGAAGTTGTGTTGTTTGCTCTGCTGAGAGTTGCCAGGGCCCCACCTCCCACTCCCTTTCTTCGGGGGGGGGGGGGGGGGGGGGGCTCCTGGGCCAGCCCTGCCAGGCCGGCACAGCTCAGTTACTCGGTTGGGTTTTTAGGGGCTGATTTTTAGGCCTTGCTTTCATTCCACTCCCTCACTCGCCCTCTCTTTTCTCTTTCATTACCTGCTTTTGGGGCTATTTCCCCACTTTTCAGACCCATCATGGGGGAAACGGGGTGAAGAAAGAAAACTCAAATCAACCATCTCTTTTGCCATTTGGCTGTTTCTGGGGAGAAGATTTGGTATGAAGTGAAGTTGAAATGTTGGCCAGAAGGAGAGTTTAGAAAATTCTGTGGCTTTCTTTATACTCCTTTACTTAGAAGTGATGACTGAGAATTGATGTATTTCTTTTCCAAGAAAGGTTGAAATACCATAAGGGATTTTTAGAAACAGGTTGGGTAGCCATGTTCTCTCTTGACTCCATGGAAGCCTAGAAGTAAGGCTAGGCGGGGCTATCCCTGTGAGTCTGAGCTAACTTGGTCAGGATCCTGTGCACGTGAGACCATGCCTTGACTCCCATGGGAGCCGTGTGCCAACCTACTGGTTGAGTCACTGGTCTTCCTATGATGGATTGGGGTTTAATTGCTCTGAGAAGCATCTGAACATTTGTTTTATAGCCTCTGGAGTAGAACATTCCATAAGGCTCTTTCTTCATGCCATTCAGAGTGCTACTTTCCAATGAGAGCCCACGGCTAATTTCATCATGAGTAATACTGAACAGATATTTATTGGGTACTTACTACATAACTCTAGGTGCTGGAGGTACAGTAGATTACAACTCCGATAAGGTCCTTGACCTCATAGAGCTTATATCCTAGGGAAGAGAGTCAGACAGTAAACCGTCAGGCGGTGGAGAGTACTGTGGACAAGATGCCACAGATCTGTCTCTCAACAAGGAATGCTTCCAGATCCATTCATTCATTTTTTTCCCCAGCACGTATTGATGGAACAGTTGAGGCTGTAAAGAGCTGCCCGAGCTCTAGGTGTTGACACAAATCATTCCTCTCCCCTTCCTCCCTAAATGAGTCATCTTGTGTTCAACAGAATGATCTGGAGCAGTTAATTTTGAGCCAAACTCATTTAGCATGGCAATGTCCACCAGGCATGGCCACTCAGACAAATGATTTCCGGCAAAGGAATTACACAAGTGCATTCCTTGGGCCTACAGCTAAACTGGCGGTTGGGGAGGGGAGCGGGGAATTTCCAGCACATATGGGACTCTAGAACGAAATAAGGGAAAGTCACTCTTCACACTGCCCCGGCCTGCCACTCTTCGTGTCCACAAATTCTTGTCTGATTTCCCTGTAGAGTTGCCTTTGTTGGTTTTGACGAGGGATAATATATCTCTAGTGAAAATCCTGTGCTATTGTATGAGCTGTAAGTTGACTTTTACTGAGTTGTTTAGAACAATATTCATATAAAAATTAGGCCACTTCCAAAATGGAGATGATCGATCCAGTTGCGCAGATGGATGTAGCAACCAGCAGATGTCCCTGATTCTTCTTCCTCTCTTTCTTTCTGTTTTCTGAGAGAGCTGGAAGTTGGCGCAGAAGAGGCCCTGATCGGAGTGGATAAGTCCGTCGCTGAGACAGGCTAGTCTGTGTCTGTGTAAGACGACAAGAAGCTTTCCTTTTGAGGGGATGATGGGCAGTGAGGAGAGGTGAGGTGGCCGAGTTTTCTAGATTCTCTGATTTGAAAATCAGGGACTCAAAGGAAGTCTGTCCTTCCTGAGTAATTGTATCCGGACGCTGCTGAACTTCCTCTGGGTTTCAACTTTCACCCCAGTGGAGCTCTGAGGAGGGAGGACAAAGGGGAGTCGGCCCCTCCTCTGGGGAGGGAGGAAGTAGGTGTGCGGTGTGGGGCACCCAGCTCATAGACTGCTCCAGGGGGCCACTTCTCTGCTTCCTGGCCGGAGGAGCTGGGTGTCTGGTTTCTCCTTTTCCTCTTGCCCAAAGCCTTTGTGGACCTCTCATGGGTCTTTGTGCACATCGGTGTCTATGAGGCAGCTGCCACACAGAGTTCTGGTTTGCAGAAGGAGGGGGCACCAAAGGCAAACGTTGGGTTTGGCAGTAATCCGTGAATTTTATTCAGCTGCTCTGTCCTTGTCATATGAAGAAATCTGATTAGATGGAAGGCCACCAGGATGGAATTTGGAATATCAATTCACCCAGAACCAGGAAAAGAGGAGCACTGGGAGGGCCAAGAGAATGCTCCAAACGTTTCCTGAGATGAAGCTTTTAGGCCTCCCCAGTCACGTAGGGGTCCCCACTTTCAAGTACCTCTTCACAAACAGTTGCCCTAGGAAACCATCCTGCATGGCCCTTGGTTGACCCGGCTTCAACACTCGAAGATGAAAAACCTTCCTTTCTTTTATAATATTTTAGATTTTTTTTCACTTGTCACTATGTAAGAGCTTACCATTTTTTCACTTAGTCTGAATTAGGCTCACTTTACAGTTTGGCTACATCTTTTTAATTTAAAAAGCAATATAGTTATTTGCTGGTGGCAAAAAAAGTAATAAAGATAAAATAGTAATATATACAATTTTTAAAAGTGGAAAGTAGCCCCTCTCCAAATCATTGCCCAGGGTTAACCATGGTTCATTGCTCTAGCTGTGTGGCCTGGGGCAGACTTCTGGACTCCTGTGCCTCAGTTTCGTCATCTGTAAAAGGGGGATGATAGCAGTACTTATCTCATAGAGTTCTTGTGAGGATTGAGTACAACATCTGTCATCTGTTCTGGCTAACCCAATATTAGCTACCGTTGTCAGTAGTATGTACTTTCTGTATACACCAGTGCTGACTCTGCCTCTTCCCTGGGTTCAAACCTTTAATGGTCTGGCCAGGCCTCAGTGAGCAGTGTTTTGCCAACAGCATTTTCACTTGGGATAGGGCCCATGTGAGTGAACAGGCCTGGCCTTTGATTTGGTTTGCTTTAGCGGGATTCAGTGTGGTTCAATTTTCTTCATGGCTTCTAAGAAATGCTAAGCTCTCTTGAGTAGGAGAGAGAAAGAATTGGAATAGGCCTTTTGCTGTCATAGGGGACCTGACAGATAAGGTCATTACTTCTCTTGCAAGCCCCTGGGCCCTTAATATGCGTGCCGTCACCTGGAGGAGGCTGAACTGCCTGGGAATGTGACAGTGGGATTTATGGCCAAAAGAACAGCTCAGACTGACTTAGCTAGAAGAGGGAACCAAAATCTCCTACTAGATGAGCTGATGGAAGATTAATTGGGTTTTTGGTTTTGTTTTCTTTAATGATGTGGGAAAAAGAACTAGTTTGTTAATTTTGCCAATTTCGCTATGAAAACCATAATAAGAGTATATCTGCGGGGGGTGCCTGGGTGGCACAGTCGGTTAAGCATCTGACTCTTGGTTTTGGCTCAGGTTGGGATCTCAGGGTCATGAGATCGAGCCCCGCGTCAGGCTCGGTGCTCAGGAAGGAATCTGCTTGAGATTCTTTCTCCCTCTCCCCTTCCTGCTCATTCTCTCTCTCTCTCTTTCTCTTAAATAAATAAATCTTAAAAAAAGAAGGCATATATCTTTGTGGTTGGTTGTACACGGAGAGCAGAAGAAATAAGAACCTCCAGGCCATCTGACAAAAGGCAAGGCCAGACTGCAGAAGCTTTTTTTTGTCTGCCTTTAAAACCAAGGGTATTTGTTATCAGATAATTTAATTTTAAAAGTCCAGTGAAGGAGTCGGAGAACCCGTCTCCTTGTCCTGGTTCTGCCACATGTGGCCTGGAACAAGTTACTTCACCTCTCTGTGGCCCAGGTGTCTCACTATTTAAGAAAATGGGGCTAGAAGTCCCTGCCTTACAGAGCTATTCTGGGGGAATGAGAGATGTGATAATGGGTCACGTTGTAGTATCGTTGGGTGAGTGTAGGCATATCTGTCCATGCTGTACTGTAGGCTTTCTTCTCGGTGCACAGAGCTCTGCGTGCCTGGACTGGGAACAGCTACAAGAGAATCAGAAGACAGGCCACTGCCCTCAAGGGACTTGGAGCCAACGAGAGCTCAAAGCACACATGTAAAAGCTGCCTGAACAGTTATGAAGGAAAAGGATAAAATTAGAGTCACCACAAGAGCATTGATAATAATAAGATAGATGCCTGAGAGAAAATGTGGCTGGAAACCCACAGGGAGTTGACAGAGTGACAGCATACCTTGTCAGTTGCTTTCTTAGTAAAGAGATCAGGTTCCCCAATTTAGCAACACCCCCCCCCAGCCCCGGCCACCTTCTGTGAGCAAACACAGCCATTTACTTGAGGCCTGCGAGGGCCCCTAAAGTCGCTTGAGCCCTGATAGGAGTAGAAGCCATGACCTCCTTAGCCCAGGCCTCTCGTCAACCCCGCCTATCCTCCAGGACTTGGGAAGCTGGGCTGACACGCCATGAACAAAGGACTGTGACACCAGGGAGAAGCAGCCCGCCACTGCCCTGCCGCAGAGATGGGAGGGCGGCCCTGAAATCTCTTCACTCTGCTGTAGGCTTTATGTGGCCTTCTCAGGTCTCTTTTCTGAACTCTCAGGGGTTCACAGGACAGGGAATGGTAACAAGATTTTTCTCTTAACTTCTTAAGTGACTTGCCTAGAGTCACCTTGTATATTCGTGAATTGCGGGGGGAGGGGAGGGAGCTTCGGAAGCGGATTTCCTAATACCCAAGCCAGTGTTGATTAAGTTGTTGGAGTTTCTAGGGGAACATACACATAGAGTGACTTATATTAACTTATTGATTAATTAATTTATGCAGCAACTGCCAATCTCCATTAAGGAATGCACTTTGTTTTTCACTTAATAACAAAGATGAGATGCCTCTCACATGCTTCTGTAGCTTTTTCCAAAAACAGACAACCGAACTGGTCACTGTCCAGTTAGTTGGAATTGGAGTCAATTGAACAGGTGCCTGAGTTCATCGTTGAGCCGAGCAGTAGAGAAAGCACGTTCCCCCACCAAGGGCGAGACCTTCCTTCCCTTTGCCACCGGTCCGCTGCTCTGCGGCTAAGGGCTAGGACCCTTGAGGCTGAAGTCCGGCAAAACTCCCTTCCTTGGCCCTGTACTAAAAGCAAGTCTTCCATGCAGTGCCTTTCAGGCTGAAGCCAACGGTCCACTAAATCTGCTTGGGAACTGGTTTGTTAATTATTCTTTTCCTTTTGTGACATTTTTCAAGATAAACTTACTTGGGCCAGCCTCCTAGAAAACCTTTTAAAATGCTAATTGCGCAATTGTGAGAATAATGTAAAAATGAGTCATGTGGTCCGCTCCACACTTGACTAATTAACAAGGCATAAATGAACCCTTGCCTCACAAATTCTGTACCGGGCTGTGTGAATGGTGGGGAGCTTCGTGGAGCCTCAGTTGGAAGAGTTTGGTTTAACTAAATAGGTTCTTATAGGAACGGGCCAGTAGAAAACAAGAATCATTAGTCGTAGCAGCATCTTTTACCAAAACTGAACACCCCTGGTGGATTCGATTCAGGGAATGTGTGTTGCGCCCCTGCAGGGCTTTGTGAGAGGCCTGAGGAACAGGATACCAAGAGGAATGAAATGCAAAAGATGCTCTTGAAAGTTAACAATCTGATGAAAGAGGTGAATAATCAAACACAGGAGTAGGATGCTTTTGACTACAAGGACAGAATATCCAGCTTAAATGATTAAGATATTTAATTATCGGGGAGCCTGGGTGGCTCAGATAAGTGGCTGACTCTGGATTTCAGCTCAGATCGTGATCTTAGGGTCCTGGGATGGAGCCCTGCATCCCGCTCTGCGCTCAGCGGGGAGTCTGCTTGAGGATTCTCTTCCTCTCCCTCTGCCCCTTCCCCCCCATTCATGTTCTCTCTCTCTCTCTCTAAAATAAATAAATGAATCTTTTAAAAAAGATATTTCATTCTTTTACAAAATATAATATGTGAAGGTAGATGGTTCTAGGGTTGGTTCAGTAGCTGGACGATATTGTTCACTCTAGGTTCCTCCTACACTTTTGCTCTTCCATCCTTATCACGTTGGGTTTTTGTCCCTCAGGCTCATGGTGTCATGGTTGCGATGTAATTGTCTTGCTCCAAGTATCATATTCACAAATGATGAGCTCACAAGCAGGAAGCAAGGCAGGGACAGCAGAAGGTTGTGGCCGCTCACGCGCCATTCACCAGAACAAGTCACGTGGCCACACATGGGTGGGGTGCCGGCAATCCACGCCGCCTGGGCAGCCACTTTCCACCATCAACCCCATCCCTATGATCCCTAGGGAAGGGAAGGGCTGGACTTAAAACATTTGTGGGGCAATTCGACATCTCTGCCACATAATACAGTGAGTGCTCGTAATACAGTAAGTACAGAGGTGCACAGAAACAGTTAATGCTGCCTTGAAAAATGATGGGAGGCTTTGTAGAGGACCTGGCGTTTTCGCTGAGTCACCAGGTGGAGGAGAGAGAGAAATCCAAACAGGAACCCCGAGCAAAGAGCAGCGTGAAAGAGCTTGTCAGAGTATTATGCTCTCGGTATTTTGTTGCCCTCTTTCCCCCATCTTTCGGTCAAACTCAGATCTAGCAAGTCATCTAGCTCCTCCGGGTCCTAGAGCCCTTATCTGTGAACAAGTGGTCACTGGATTCTGCAGCTAGAAAAAGGTCTACAAGCTTTTCTGACTCATACCTTCTTGCCCTTCAGAGGTTCGAGGAGACACACTGGCAGGCAGTCTAGGGATGTTTCTTACACAGATAGCAGAGGGGCTCTTTAATCTTCTGTCCTCTAGAAAAATACATTGCAGAAATTTCTCAGGGAGGCAATGTGGCATCGTAAGCAGAGCATGAGATTGGGAATTATGGATCTGAATTTGAAGCCAAACTTTGTTATTTACTTGCTGTGTGACCTCGAGGAGACACTTAAGATCTCTGTTGCTCAGTTTCCTTATCTGTAAAATGGAGATTGTGGTATTTATCTGCATGGCTCTTTGGAAGACTGTGATAATTGTTATTAAACGTGCGGCACAGTGCAACGTACTTATTAGGTTCTCAGTGTCTCACTGAAGAGATAAAAATGGCCAAGACGCAAGGTTTTAAATGTTTAATGAGGAGTAACGGTGTGTGTCTGTGTGTCCGTGTGTCTGTGTATTAAATGGGCGAACACTTTTAAAATCCGTAATCCCCAGTACGGGCAAGGGTGGATGGGACAGGGATCTTCAGGCAGCCTTTATGGGACTATGAACTGATAATGACATTTCTGGGGGAGAGTGTTGCCATTGGAATGTGTCTTTTAGAAATGTTCAAACCCTTCAAGCCAGCAATTCAAAGTCTAAGAATTTATGCTGGGTGCATAATTAACGATGTGAACATAGGGGTATAACTGGTATAAAGTTGTTCATCCTGATGGTATTGGGAGTGAAAAATATTGGAATCAGCACAAATAGCCAACAGCAGGCAATCATTAAATGAATTAAGCTCGACTCATAGATTTCAATATTTCCCAGATATTAACAATCGTGTTTTGGGAAGATATTTGATGATGTGGGGGGAAAGGTCATGATACAATATTTATGTGAAAAAAAGCAGTCTACAAAACCGTATAGTTTTGTAAAAGTAACTAACTGTCATGCTTAGAAAAGTCTCTGAAGGTAAAACACTAAAATGTGAAAATGATTATCTCTGGGTACTGGAAACACAAGGGGTTTTTATTTTCTTCGGTGCTGCTCTGAATTCTCCACATTGTCTTGCACTGCACGTGTAATGACATGGAAAAACACTTACAAAATTAAGGGAAAATATCAGGCTAGAAAAATCACCCAAACAATCAGAATACATTGACTCCAATCAAGTACGTAAGAATACTCACACATCCCAAAAGAAAAAGAAGATTGGAAGGAAATGTGTCCAGACCTAGTCAGTGATTTTCTCTGGATGGTGGAGTGATGGATGATTGCCATTTTCTTCTTATACTAGTTTGTATCTCTCAACTTTTCCATGGCTGGCACATGTTATCTTTATGAGCAGGAAAAGGAAACTACCACCAAATAAAACCCATAACCAGAAGTTTTCCTGATACTGTTGTTACCCATAGCCATCAGTGCTGCCAGCCACCAGTAAAACCAGTAAGTCTGAGGGCCCAGGCTTCTCCTGCCCCCAGCTAGGAATTTATTCCACCAGTGTGGGGACTGGGTACCCATGATGACCCTCTGCCTCTCGATGACACCAACTACGATGTTCCAAAAGGCAGAGGGACATGCCCAGAGCTACTGTTGGTGGGGCAGATGAGCGAATTTTGCTGGTGTAAGAAATGACCGCAGGACCTGTGCTGCACGCTGCAGGGGCCAAAGGGCAGCCTGCCTTTTAAAACCTTGTTTGCTGAGCCAATAGGTGCCTCTGGCTGGATGCATGGAGCTCTCTGGTGGCCAAGAGGTGTCAACGCAGCGATGTTTATACTTGCAGAACCAAACCCAAGTTCTACTAGCCAAACCAGAATGTTCAGAAACTGCTGCATACTTGCAGATTAAATTCCAAGACCTCTGAATGGGTAGGAAAACCTCTGTCACCACTAATTCCCACAGCCTCCCTAACGAAGAAGGAATCCTCCGTAGCCGCCAGATTAGAGCGGTACCCCCTCCGCCTTCATGGCCACGTCCAAGGCCCTCCACCCTGCTTGGTTTTGTACTAAACTGTTTATTATGTAATTGCAAGCCAGAGCAGCGAACATGTGAGCCTTGGTCACATTGCTTGTCTCACAAGTCCGTGCTGCGTGAAATTGTCCTTGTGGGTTGTTTTCCAAGTGGACCTGGTCTTCGTAGCATCATAGAATGTTAGAGCTGGAAGGAGCCTCCAAGATAAAGGCTGAACTCCAGTAAAGCCAAGTGGTTTAAAGAAATGATTCATTACTGGCTGAGGCAGGAATGGAACCTCTTCCAATCTTGAGAATTCCGTCCAGCAGCGCCCCCCTCACCATTTCCATCAGACTGTCTTTATGCGGGGTGGCTGACCTCAAACCAAAGCTAGGGCTTCAGACTCTCGTTGTTCCTGGGTAGTCTTGTGTTTGTGTCTGCATCACGCTGTGACTCTGTGCATCTGAGATGGGGTGGTCAGCCAGTGTGTGTGTGTGTGTTTGGAACAATGCGTGGTCCTGAGTCACTATATTTCTGTGTATCTCTATCATTTGATTTGGGCATATTCTATACCCTCAGCTGTATTATAAATTCCTTGAAGATGATCTTCTATATCTTTGGTATTCCAGTATAATACTCTCTAGAGGTGTTGGGGCCATTGACACAATTCATGTTACTTTCTTTGTAAGCCATGAATGAAAATAATGTCTGAATCATTTGGGTCCTTAGACCCAGGACTTTGTTTATAAGATATTGTTCTATATTTAACTTCTGCATTGGCACTGGCTTTTAGAGAGGCCTGAAGATTAGTGAAAATTTACCCCCTGGGTATTCTAGAATGTTCCGCTGAGAGGTAATTAAGGGGAAGAAAAGGAACAACTTGTACTCCCCAGTTGGCCAGCCGTTTATTTGGTTATATATTAATTTTTGCTGGAGCACAAATGCTTTCAATTTTATTGCACTCTAACATCAGCTCAGCAATCACCAAGGTAGCAGCGTAGTGATGGCACCTTAGAACTTTGCTGCACGTTTGGAGATCTAAGGATAAGCTCTGAAATGCTCTGCTGTCAATTTGAATATTCTGTCATTATATTCATTTTGACAATGAATTTTTAAGAAAAGAGAAATATACGCAAGAAATGATCATTTAAAGTGGGCCTTGGGAAGTGCTGTAATGGTACCTAGTGCAAGGGAAAAAAAAAAAAAAGACCAGTGTGGTAAGGGGTTTTGGAGCCAGAGCTACAGGGTTTGATACTTGGGACTGCCAAGCTAGGAGGAAGAAGATGGATGGGGGCATAAATGGGGCAGATAGGCCTTAGGTGGTTGTTGAGTATGTGTGATAAGTGTTTGGAGTTTTACTGTAAAGTTCTATCTACTTTGGGGGTAATCTAGAAATTCTCCATTAGAACCTTAACTCCTTCCTCCAAAAAAAAAATAGTAAGTAAATTCTTAAACTTGGTCAAGGTCATTCAACAAATAAATGGAAAAGAAAAACAACATACTTAAACAAGACTATACTTCTGTGCGTTTAAATTACATCTCTTACTCCATTTGTAACCCTGGACAAGTCATTGACCTTCTGTTTCTTCAGCTATAAAATGAGGATGCAACACCCACCTTCCAGAGTTGTTGGGACCATGAGAAAGTAATAAATGTCTAGAACTCTACCTGGCCTTGGTAGGCATTTCTTCAAAGTGGTTCCTGTTTTCACTGTTAATATTCCAAGTGGATCCAAAATCCCAGTGAATCCCAGTAGGCTCACTGGGAGGGAGCATGTTTGGGAGCAGGCATTCCTTTGGTCTTCAGGCAAACAGGAGCCCTCAAGTCACATAGGGATGACCAGCCCAGAAGTCCCAATTTCTTGCAACTTGATTTGGGAGCCTCTTCCAGGTGGCAGCAACAATTTAATGGGGAGAATTTCCCATCAAATCCTAAAGGATACCTAATTTTATTGATTATGGGAGTGCAAGGATCCTTCATACAAGGACCTTTAAAATAAATGACTTCTCAGTGTAGAACTCAGCCCCAAGTCTCCTGCTTCCTCCTCTATTCAAAAGTCCCTGGATTCCCAGGGAAAGTGGTATGCAGCTTTCATCAGCATTGCATGGTGGGCTTCTCCCATGGTGTCTGTTTCTAATTTACTTCTGTATCCCCAGTACATGGCTTACAAGGAGGACTGAGGGTTTTTTTGAATGGATGGATGGATGGATGGCAGGCAGGAAGGAAGGGAGGCAGGGAGGGAGGGGTAGATAAATAGATGGTTGCGTGGATGGGTGGATGGATGGATGGGTGGGTGGATGGAAGGGTGGACGGAGGGGTACATAAGTGGATGGGTAAGTGGATGAGTGGTGGATGGATGGAAGGGTGCAAAAGTGGATGGGTGGGTAGATGGATGGATGGGTGGAAGAGTGGATGAGTGGTGGGTATGTGCGTGGGTAGATGGATGGATGGATGGATGGTAGAAACTGACCTGAGGTAGGATGTGTTCCAAGAGTAGAGTTTTATTTCTTCTTAAAATATTTATCTTTAAAATTTTTCTACTAATAACCTACTGTATACTAGATAGTCTATCACTGAGCACTTGGTGTATACCAGTGAACATCTAGTTTTTATATCATTTAATCCTCACAACACTCTGTGAAGTAGGCTTTATTAATATCATTTTACAGATGGAGAAATCTACGCTCAGAAAGGTTGAAGAACTTACCCAAGTTCATGCACCATTGACGTCCAAGTTCTTTCCTGTACACCATGCAATGCAGGCATACCTATAGCAAAACCCATCCATACCAGTATAGAAGTGAGGAGGAGATCCACTAACCCAATACATTTCTGAGAGGCAGGGGGTCACTATTCAGAAGAAAATCCAATGACAAAAAGGAATCTTCACTTGGATGTACATTGGAGGGTGGGTGGCGATGAGGTGAGGGCATGGGTCAAGGGAAGGAGGAAAGAAGTGGCAGGCTGTCTTACACTCCCAGGCTTCTCCTTCAAGTGGGACTCAGTCACAGGTCAGAAGGAGTGAGGTAGTTTATTCTATCTCCAGTCTGCTTGGGGCACCCCTGGAATCAAACTGCCTCACCTGTCCATAGGGCACCCTCTTCTAAAAAAACAATTCTCAGGCAACCCAGAGACAGTGAAGGGAGACCAAATGTTTTGCCTGTCCTCTGGTCTTTGTTCAGGTTCAGAAAAAGAGCGGGAGCAGAAACAGACGCCGACTCCCATGCACATGCCTCACTGACGGCGTGCTCTCAGGAGAAGTCAGGGGAGCAGGATAGGGCAAGGGAAAAAGATCTAAGCACATTTGTGGTCTTAGCTAGACCCTAGTTTCAGCCTCATCTCAAGCAGGAGCAGGCATTGCACCTGAGTGGAAGCAAGGGCACGGGACTTTTGAATCACTGAATTAGCTCTGGGCTGCCCTTGGGGAGGGGAGCATAACCTTCTGGGCTAGGTAACTCCCGCTGACCAAGGGCCATTCCCCAGAGAAGGGATCAACTGTTGGGCGCTGTTAACAACAAATACTCATCGCATCTGGGGGATGGGATCCCAGCCCAGATAAGAGGATCTGGGTAGGGCAGCAATGGCATCCACTGTGCCCACCACGCTCCTGATATGCTCCTGCAGGCACGCAGCGTATACAAGATTTCTGCAGGCATTTTGGCCACTGCCCTTCCCATCCAGATGCACACTGACTTGGTGGGTGGAGAGAATCCAACCGAAAGGTCATTCTTTGATTCTGAAGGAGAGGGGATACCAAGCAGGCATCCTTCCCATGAGCTTGCCAGTCTAGAGACTTTCCCCACTCATCCTTTGTTGGCCATCTACTGTTGGATCCCCCTCTGGCTCGGTCAAAACTTAATGTTCTTGTTGAAATGTAGCCTAAGATTTTTACTTTAATGGCATTTATCATGCACAGTTCCCTTTGATGTAGGACAGCCAACATCATGACATCTAGATTATATCTTCTGTCCTCTGTCCCCAAGTTTTATTTCTCCTCTTAGTTCAGATGTCCCCCATTCCCGCTAGACTAAAACGCTTCCTTCTCCAGTCCTCTTACTACTTAACCTGAGGTTGTGGTTTCTTTGGGTGAAGAATAATGAAAAAGCAATCAGGCTGGCTTTGAGTGCTAAGGGAGTGAAAACTGGTTATGTGTCTAATTTGAGACATTCCTAAGAGTGTGCCTTTCTTTATGGTCAAGATCGAAAGAAACTAACGGATATGGGCTTTTTTTTTTTTCTTGCCTTAGACATTAAAGATTAGTCATAGGATCATGTTGAAATAATTCAATCCAGAATAAGTGATTAACATTTAACTTTCTTAATGGGCAATTACTCAGCAGCTATGCCAGTGGGTAAATATTTACTCATCATCCATTCCAAGGAGTGAATGTTAACTTGAGTCAAACAGTTACTTGTGTTGGTTCTTTAATAATGGAAAAGTGAATTTTATGTAGTTTTAAGAGCTCCAATTTCCTGCCAAGTAAGAACTGGCTGAAGGATGTTCAGAGCTCTGAGCTGGGCTTACATTACAGATCATTTACTCACCTACTCACCCACTCTGAAACAACAACAACAAACACTGACGATTTGTTACACTCACCACTATTCATTGAAATCTGGCAGCTCCAAATCTCAGAAAGTCAAATATAATAAATCAACTCAGTGTCTCAGTCTGTAGGTCTGTCAGCCTCTGTTTACCACAAAGCGACCTGTTTCTTGTCATTATGGATGCAAGTCAGGGCACCAGCAAAACCAGGATGCCGAATGCCTTGTTCTTTGTAATGTGCTTATAATTTTTCTGCCTTCCAATGGGAAGGATGGCTTGGGAGAATTTATCCAGCATGGAGGGAGTTGGCAGCTCCCAAACTCTTTGCTTATTTGTCTCCACTGTAGCCAATGGGACCAGTTCAGAGATCCTGAACAGGCCCATGTGGACACACAGAGCATATGGCCTGAAGACTCCGTTGAGAGAATGATGGGCACCATCTCTGCAAGTTTCAGTTCAGTTCCAGCAAGTACATTTTAATCAACAGGCAGGAAACCAATTTAAAAGTTGAAACATGAGCCAAGGTTAGAGGCTGAGGGTCAGAATATGGGACTTTGATGCTAATACTTCAGGTGTGGCCCACCATGCAGACAGGTCAAAGCTGCCTCCACCGGGAACCACTGAGAGAGAGGGCTGGCGTGTCCAGGCTTGTCGAAAGCAGTTTGGGAGTCTGGAACTTGGTGTATAAGTCCGGGCAGGCAAACTGCCGTAGCAGCCACCCCAAGTCTCAGGCCTGCGCACAAATGAAATTTATTTCTTGCTCATGTCACACTCCAAGAGGAGGGGGCCCATGTTCATGTAGACATTCAGAAACTGAAATTATGGCTTCACTGTCCCCTGGGACCTTTGAGTTCTCTGCCTCCTGAGCTACTGCACCTGTCCAGCAGATGAGGCAAAAAGAAAAAAAAAAAGGCAAAGAGCAGGGCAGTTTTATGGGCACATCCATATTCTGGACCGAGCTGCCACGTGACCCCAGAGGCATGCAAAGGAGGCTGGGAAATCTGCGGGCCACAGACGTGAAAGAAGATGGCTTTGTGTCAGACTAGCCAGTCCGCCCCACATGGCTTCAGGATCACGGGCCCGTTCATCCACTCTTCTTCTGCGAGCATGTGGAGAAGAGCTGGGGAAAGAGCAAAAAAGAAGACAGGCAAGAAACGAGTTAAAAGTTAGTGGGGTCCTCCAGGGGGTTGCCAAGTCAGAGTCGATTCCTTTCTAACAGGAGATAAAAATGGTTCTCGTTTGGGTTTGTTTTGTTCAGGCACAGGCTTTAGAGGGTGAGTTCAACGTCCTAGAGCAAAGGACTAGATGAGAGCGGAGAGTGCTTTGATCGAGGACCCCGCTGCTCAGACAGGAGCGGGTCGAGCCCCGCCGCGGGCACCTCATTGTGGCCACTCGGGAGGTGGCCTGTGAAGGGAGGCTCCTCCGGCTCCCCGTTCACTCGGGATGTGCCGGGAAGAGCAGCCTCGACTGAGAGAGGGTGCCGTCACGGGCACCGGCGCATTTCTGGAAGGGTAGGACGCTCTCAGTTCTGTTACTTTTCTCTTTCTGCCTGTGAAGGCAGCCGCAGCCCCATGGGCTGTGTTCGGAGGAGAGGCGTGATGGAAGGGAAGGTTCTGGCAGGGAGCTGGAGGAGAGGCAAGGGCCCGGGGCCTGCCCTAGCCAGCAGGTAGCATCGGGGCCTCGAGCCTGGCACGGCGCCTGCTGCGGCTCCTGACTGAATGGCGCTCTCCTCCCCAGCAATTCCCACAGGCCCTCTGGGCGGACTCTTTTGTGGCAGTTTCTGGCAGTCCCAAATGTGGCTCGTTGTCAAGCCTCTGGACCGGTGCCCAGGAGCCTGCTGGAAGTCCAGACTCCCAGTCAAGAATTAATTGGCCAAGTGCCAAGATAATATTTTCCCTCATAATCAAGAACTCTGCCTAGGACATAAGTTCACCCCTTTCTTACTTTCTCAAGTCTTCTCCAGTATCCTTGTGAGTAGCCATTATGAAAAGGCTTTTTTTTTTTAAGTGCACCCCCACGAAAAATGGTTTTGTTTAATTAGCAAACATGTCTAGGGTACTTACCCTGAGCCTTATGCTATCCTGAGAGGTGTACAGATATTAACTATTTCATCTTCACAGCAACCCCCTGACATAGGTACCATTATTATCCCCACTTTACAGATGAGACGTAGGTGTAAAAAAGGTTTAATGATTTCCCCGGGTCAGGCGGTTTATGGGTGGTAACCCTGGCATTTAAAGCAAGGCCGTCCAGTTCCAAAGTCTGTGTTGTAACTCCAGGAGGCTGACTCGTTTTACATTCTGTTCTGAGTTAAATCGTAGGTTGCTTTTGTAAAATGGCATAAGATACATCCGTACAGAGAAACGCACAGATCCTAAGTATACAGCTCGATGAATTTTCACAAACCGAACACACCCAAGTACTCAGAACCCTGCCCCAAACAGCCTATCACCAGTCCCAGAAAAGTCCTTCCACCTCTGCCCCCAACTTTTACCCTTCTCCAGACTTTGCTTGTCATGGATTAGTTTGAACTGTTTATAGATAGAATCACACAGTATACTATCTTTTCTGTTTCCTTTCTTTCCCTCTGCATTACCTTTGTGGTTGGGTATAGTTCAAATGCATTTCTTTTCACTGCTGTATAATATTTCAGTGTGGGAACATATCACAATTGATTTATGCATTTTTTATCAATGGACATTTTGCTAATATCCCGTTTGAGATGATATAACTAGTGTTGCTATGTACGCATCTTCCGGTGAATTCAGGGACGTATTTCTGTTGGGCATATACCCAGAGGTGCAAAATCATAGCGAATACAAATAGCCAAGAAGTTTTACCAAGTGGGCGTACCAATTTACAATCTCATCAGCAGTGTGGGAGAGATCCTGTCGCACCTCACTCTTGCTACCACTTGGAATTTTCTGTCTTCATTTTAAGCCATTCTGGTGGGCGGAATGTATCACACTTAAAATAGACTATTTATAAAAGAGTTTTAGACTTACAGAAAAATGGAGACGATAGTACAGTGAGCCCCCTGCACCCAGTTTTCCCTGGTATTAATACTTTACGTTAGTATGGTACCTTGTTATAATTAGTGACCCAATATTGACATGTTTTCATTTGTGTAATATTTGTTAATTAGCAAACACACAGGAGAAATGAGTGAGTGTTGGCATCTTCTCCCCTTGTCACATTGAGGACTGTCAAGTAACAGTTTCACAGTCAGATGATTCACATGGACCAGGGGTGGGCGAGTGACTCCAGTGCAGTCTTTGCTTAATAAAGTCGAACCCACCAGTTGATGCAGGAAGTCGTGACGTGGTGTAAACCTTTGTGATCGTCATTGTCGATCAGGGATTCTCCAGACGTGGTCCCAAGCAGGACACGAAGCTCCTGTTAAAATGCCAGTTCTTGGGCCCCATCCCACACGAAGAATCAAAACCTCTGGGGATGGAGGCCGAGAATGTGCCTTTTGAGGAAGGAACTTCAGGTGGTTCTGATGCACCTGATAACCTGTGTTCTAGACACCGAAAAGCACCCCAGTAAATAGTGCCTGGGATATTTCAAATCCAGGAGGCATTACATTTTCCAGGCTGGGCATCTAGTGCTGACACTCACTGAGTTCACGTTGTACTTACTTTAATACAATAAAAGCTCACGGGCAAAAAGGCGGCCCATTAATACCAGAACCCAAAAAAGGATGACTCTCAAGTTAGGTTTCCCAAGACCTTGACTAAAAACGTTTACACTGGAAAACATAAATGATGTGGCTGGTCCCCAGTGGGTAAGGAAGCTGAGACAGAGAGAGAGTTAGGGCTCTTGGTCCCCTTGGAATCGCAAGAGGAACTTTAATGTCAAAGAGGGTGTGGAGGACAGCAGGAAGAGATTAGTGTGTAAAATGTTCCAATGGCGAATTCCAGAAAAGCAGCAGTCGGAGCTAAATGGGACAAAAGACAATACACATTAATTTAAAACGACGTCGTCAATTTAGTGGCATGTTTATTGAAATAGCCCTTCATGTTCTAAAAAAAGCACGGGGGTACAGACCTCTGAATCCCTGCAGGAAACTACAAATTCCTGGGAGGGAACAGCAGGCCTAGTCCTGACTTTAATAACAAAAGGCAATTATTTTTAGTATTTTCCAGTAATCTCAGCTGTCTGGTATTGTCAGACTCTATTCATGGACAGCTGGAATTCAGAGAGTGAATCGAATGAATGAGGAGGGGAGGAGGGAGGAAGAGAAGGAGGCAGGCATAAAAAGAGGGAAAGAGACAGAAGAGAGAAAGAATGAGAACATGAGTGGGAGCTTACAAGCTTTTTCACTCTGGTATATTATCTGGCATGATGGGCCCCCAGGCAAAAGTGCGAGTCATGTAATAGTAAATGCCAAGATCAAACCTCCAGGAACAAATATAAAGGGACTCTAAAACAAGCAATTTGTCAGACCGGTTTTGGGGTACGGGGAAGTGTACAGAAACTAGAGAGAAAGTAGGTCATGGGTGGATTCTGGTGGAGACACCTGGGAAGCCACCGTGGGTACTAGTGTTGTAACTAATTAAGAGGCGGTGACACCGTGGCAGCTGGTGGTGTTGGACGGGATGGCGGTGGCAGGTCATGGAGGAGCCGAATTGATTTTTTAATTTCTTTAATTTTAATTGATGGAATTAATTTTTGAAAGCCGCTCGGAAAACCCAAACTCGTAGACTCAGCGGATCTGCTGGCTGAATCACATGGGGAGGCAGAGAAATGGGCTCCCTGTCTCTTGCCAATTCTGTTGGGAAAATCATAGAGCAGCAGGAAGGTTGTCAAATGGGAGTTTGGCTCTGCGGAGCGCGTGTCTGTCATGGCTGGCCGGGGGGCCCAGGGGGGTACAGCGCAATCTTCCAGGTACAGGCAAGAAAGGCACCATCCGTCCCCTCTCAAAGGAGAGAGTAAACATAGAACAGAAGCGCCGAAAGGCCCCGGGCACGGCAGGATTGTTTACAACGGGCAGCTTACACATCTTGAATCGGGATAAATGGGTTTGATGATGGAAAAGAGCACTTGTCCTAAACATTACATAATTACTGGATGAGGAAGGAGAACGTGGTCTAGAGCTTCAAAAGATGTTTCTGCACTCAGAAAATCTTGTTGCTCGAAAAGCTCATTCACGTTGGCCTGGACAGCAGCAGCCTCCCTTGGATTTTTAAGTGGCCTAAGGAGCATTGTCCCCAAATGATAACTTCAGAAACACTTCAGCCTGCGAGGAACACAACTATTTGGTTGTTAAGGGTTTGCTAAGGGTTTGCTCTTAACTGGTACTTCAGCTGACCTCACCCTCATATCTGGGAAACGAGCGACAAGCTGCAAGCTCTTTTTTGCACCGTGAGAGAGATTGGCCTCCTTTACATAAGAGGAGATTTAAACTCAGAGGCATTAAGTCACTGTCTAAAGTCACAAAGCTTATTAACCCAAATTGAGTTTCCAACTGCTGTTATTTAACCTTGAGTGTTCCTTTCCATCGGTCCTCTTATAAAGTGGACTCTAACCTGCAAATGTGAGGCATCCCTAAGGGCCAGTGCGAACATGGGCCAGAAGCCCAGGTCCTCCTGGGCAGCTTCGAGCTTTTGGCTAAGACAGCAAGCACAATTCCTTTCTCTAAACAATGCAAGCTGGGATATATTCTCTCTCTCTCTCTCTCCCTCTCCCCACACACAGGACATATACACACACATACACACAACAAGGGAATCTGACCTATGTGATTCTCAAAGGGTTCCTTGGTGCACTGAGAGATAAGATGAGAAATCATTTGAAAGTCTTCCCAAGGAAAGCATTCTGAATACCTGGCATCGGTAACACAGGGAAGGGATGAAGAGTCAACAGCTTCCTTCCACACAGGCCCCTGGTGTTCGGTAGCAACTACAGATGCCTGCTGGCATTCATCAGAAAGGGTATTAAGTAGGCTTCTGAGGAAGGTGCCCTCAGATGCTCACCGGGACGTGGCCCGATGCAACTCTAAGAAAGTAGGCTCTGGAAGGTGCCCGTGAGAGGCCCCTAGAGCAAGGCAGTGTGTTGGCTGCAGACAGAAGAGATCTCCCGGTGAGGTGGCTGTGGCCTTCTGTGGGAAGCATCCAGAGTGGCCCAGCGTGGCTGCTGCAAGTTCCCTGCCGCTTGCCTGAGCAAGTCAACTTTTCCCTTTCTCTCTCTGAGCACAGTGTTCAAGGAAAGTTCAAAGGCAGAAGAAAATCCCTTACACTTCTTTAAGTGAGGTTTCTTCTGTGTGTGGGGGGGTCCCTTAGAACATAAGGCTACTTGGCGACAGTCCAGTGAGCGTTAGCATGATAAACTGAGGGCACTTCCCATTTTCATTCTCCTCTTCGTTTGTGCACACACACTCACACCTCTTTCCAAGGAATTTCAACAGCCACGCTTTCAGGCTTGGGGGTTTAAGTCAAGATAAACTACTTTCCTTCTTTCTGAAGAGCAGGATTCAGGAACTATGTCGGCCCCACGCCAGAACTGTCTCAGACATAACATGCTGGCTTCATTCGGGGACACTGAATTGATACTTGTAACCATTTCAAACTTCTCTCGAAGATATTTTGGAGCTTGGAAAATAGAACAAAAGGAATTTGAATTCTTTTTTTTCTCTTTCCAGCTTCTCACGAATGCCTGCCAAACCTAGTATATGGTTAGACATGTATTCAGTCATCCACATTGCCATTATTCATGGTTCAAGCAAAGAACATAATAAAATATAAGTGCTAAAAGATGTTTCTGTGACCACACCGTGGCTCAATACCATCCTAATGGTACTGCTCCAGTGGCCGAGTCATGAAACCTCTTTAGTCTTCACTCTGATGGACGCCCAAGGCTAGAGTGGTGGTAACAGAGGGGCACCTAGTGAATGAGTTATAGAACTTTCTTTGCCCAAGCACCTGGGTGGGACTCATGGCCCAAGAGGAAAAGAAATTGGCTTGGTTTCAGTGACCTTTCACTGAAGACTAGACTCCTTGAGGGCCACGAATTTGCCTCTTCAAGGACCTATTATCACCACCCCACAACATCCTACTCTGGGGCCTTAAGAACATCACTTAGGCAATATTTTTGAACTGATAATGAGGTATTGTTAATATTATTTTTAATAATAGAGTTAAAAGCTATTGATCAACTTAACAATAGTATGCAAATGAAAGGTAAGATTTTATGTGCATACAAATACATGTTAATAAAGACATCTCCAGTTATGAGATATTTCTATCAAATGGGAGACAAGTTAAGGGTGCATTGCTTTAGTAAAACGTTTCCCAAACTGTGTGGGCTCCTCAGGATATGGTAGGTCACACATATACGTTTCTGTGGTCAAAAAGGTTTGAGAAAACTGCATGAGGGTTTTTTATATACAAATGGGTTTTTTGGGTTTTTGTTTTTGGTTTTTTTTTTTTTTTTTTTTTTTTTTTACTACAGAACCTATCAGAGCCTTTGATATCCTAAAGGACGTTGTGATTCTCTAAAAGAAAATTAAGCATGAAGTATTTCTCAAATTCATTTGACCATAGAGCTCTCTTAACACATTTGGGTCTTGGATTCCATGAGACATATTTCAGGAGATGCTGTTTTAGAAAGCAATTTTCTGTAAGACTGATCCTTTATAGTTCAGGCAGGTCATGCCTCTAGCAATAAAGAATTTCTGGGGCTTCTTAGTGGGACGAAGGGGGGAAGGAGTTGGGGAGAGAGGATGATCAGATATCTGAATAATCAAGCAAGGTCTTGAACTCCTCGAGGCCAGAAACTCCATGAAGACCCCTTGAGGTCTCTCTCACCAGCACACAGCACACATGTTTGACACCTGATTGTTAAGGTGAATGGATGAATGAACGCTTTCTCCGAGCTTGGGTTAAGCCAAGCCCCAGCTATTCCTGATTATCCTTTGACTCAGGGTCAGAGAAGAATTTAAAATTCGTGTGGAAGATTTGGGATCCCTTATACTAGGTAGATGACCAAATCAGGTCAAGAAATATGGAAACTGGCTCACCTTGGGTGTTCCAGAACTGTTAGGCCCGCCCCAGTAAAATCCTCAAGAGCAATGTTGGTCAGGGTGGGAGGTACCTGGTGCCTCCCCACTTTGACTTGATGAAAGCGTGTCTGGTTTTGAGGCGGGCTCTGAGGGCAACACAGGGGTATTCTCTCCACATCTACATGGGTATGTCCAGGCACTGGTTCTTAGACGCAGACCCCGACATGGCAGTATGTCAGTTGTAAGCTCAAGTTGTAAGCCTTGAGTACTTTGTTATTAATGACAGGCATTTGGGAACGATTTACTTTTAAATATAAATTAGGGTGGATTTCGGGCTGCAGCTAACCTCTCATTTTGATATGCTTTCTTGACTGAGAGAGAAAACAGCTTGCTTACTGGGAACTGTGTGTACATGCACAATCGGTTCTGTGTATCTTATTGGAACACAAACAATGAGGGTGCTGTGCCAGAAGTTATCTTCCAAGCAGATGCCTAACTAGCAAACTGGGTTAAAAGCCTGTCCAAAAACCCCTAAGTGCAGGTCAATGAGTAGCTTGGTTAACTTAGATGTCCTTTCTTTTTTTGGCGTTCCTGATGTTTTCTCAGGAGTATGGATCATGATGCTTTCTCACCATCGGTCAGCCATCATGACCTCTACAGTCTGGAAGTCCTAAAGACCTCTTGGCCTTTCCCTCACACAATTAGCCCTAACCCCACTCCTAGTCATTCATTGCCAAGGAAGCCCCATTCCCCTTAGGGTTTGCAATGGCCACCTTTGCGTTCAGGCCTGGGTTGGCACCTAGCTTCTCTGCATTCCATCCTGTCCCTGCGTCCAATCAGCAGGGACTGGCAGGCCTCCTTCCGTGGAAGAGTTGGTCACTGTGGGTATGTGGTTAAAGGGTTAACATAACCCCTTCCCCTTCTCTGTGGAAATCTGTCCTTGTGTTCATTTCCAGCTCTGTTGCCCTGGAAACCTGGTGGAGGTGGAATGTCAGCTGTGTTACCAGGCGATATTGCTTATAGTAAAAATGACCCAATTGTTAAATTGTTTCTGGTGCAGCAGGACCGTAAATGAGTCTAAATACCTGGCAGGAAGCCACAGCTTTGGGCTTCCCTGAGTGCGGGGCTCTTGGTTCTGGCATGTCCCTTATGGGGCCCCTGGAAACTATAGTTGCTTACAAGAAATATTAGCTCCTATGGGGCCGGGGACTTCCAAGCCAAGATGGGCCCTGTACTGTCCGATGTGTGTCGGTTTGCACCTGAGCTGCCACTTAGGGGGTCCCTGGACAGCATGGGGGCTCTTATGAGGACCCCCACAGAGGCGGGATGCTTGAAGCTGCCCTGCTGGCCCGGGGTGGTTCCGAGCTAGTTTCCTTCTGAGTAGACTGACATCAGTAGTGGCCAGCGGTAGCCTTATGAGTCAAAATGTTTTGTTGAACCGATCGCGCCCCGGAGAGACATGAGAGTCACGATAGGGTGGGCATGTTCTCCAGACTTCGCGGAGCTGCTGTGACATGCTGTCTCACCGGCCGACTTCGGCACACATGCTGGTCTGGCTTTTCAAAGCTCGGTTCCCGGAGAGCCATTTCTGTCATTGGAAGATAGGCAAAGCCCACTTTCATTAAAAACAGTCCTGTTGGTTTATCTTCCTTGAACAAAAGCGACCAGTTGGAGGGGCCAAAAAGGATTTCCGCTCTCAGTTTTTCTAAAAGTTTTATGTCTCCTGTTTATGGGGTTGTTCCTTCTGCTTTTAAATCTCTCACATTCCTCTCACTCCCAGAAGCCTCCTGACCTACGTGTTTCAGGTGGCTGGAGCACATTGTCAGCGTTGCATTTTATTCAGCGTGACCAGCTCTGCTGCTACCTGTGGGGTCGCTGGGAGCAGTTCATACCGAGGCTCCTCCTCCAGCAGGATGGGCTTGGCAGGAAGAGTTCAGTGGCTATTGAGTGCTTGTTATGAGCCCAGAGCAGCTCCAAGTGCTTATTTATTATCTTCATTTTACAGAGGAGAAACTGAGGCACAGAGTAGAGTAGATGATTTCTCCGGGGCCACAGAGCTCGCAAGTGACAGAGCCAGTGTTCAGACCCCAAGATTTGAGTTTTCTACCTGTAGGGTAAGCTGCCCCTCTGAGTCTCATAACGGAGACAGAATTTTGCCCAGCCTCAGGGAGCCGAGGGCTGCAGCTGTTGGAGAGTGTCCCTGATGGACTTGGTGGATCCAGAGAACAGCTACCTACCAACCGACCAAGAAGGGGAGGGCGTTTTAGTTCTCTAGAAGCCTGGTAGAAGAAAATGGAGACGCTGCACCCCATTGGGATCACTCATCCACCAAGCACTTGCTAAGCACCAGCTTGTAAGCACTGACGTGGCTGTGAAGGACACAGCAGTGAACCGAAGGGCCCCAGCTCCCTGCCTGTGAGGAGTTTCCATCACGGTGTACATCCTGATCAGATTCTCCTGTCCACAAATATGAGGAAGAGCAGAATCAGGGATAGGAAAATAAATAGAAAAGCAAGGAAAGAGGTGGAAGAAGAAATGTTCCAGTACTTTGTTAGTCCCCTGATAAGGAATTTTCTGTTTCCCAGCGTGACTCTGCCCCACCCCCACCCCCTGGGCCAAAGTCACACCACTGATAATACTGCCCCATAGAACTTTCTGTGATGATGGAAATGTTCTATGTCTGTGCTGTTCAGTAGGGTAGCCCCTAGCTGTATGTGGCTATTGAGCACTTGAAATGTTGCAAGTGTGACTAAGGAACTGAATTTTAAGTTGTATTTAATTTTAATTAAAATTTAATTAGAAGTGGCCACATGTGACGAATGGCTCCTGAAGTGGACTACACAGCCCTAGAACCTTCCTACCTTAAACATGACATCAAGTACCCTCTTCCCCAGCCCTGTCTAGGTTATTCTAAGTTCCTAAATTTCGCCAGGAAAAGTTAGAATAGGTGGCCAGAGCTACAGCTTTCAAATGTGCCCTGTTAGATTAAAACTTAAATCCATGAACATGGGCCACAAAATCCCAAATTTAGTCTTTCTCTTCAGAGTTGAATTTCTTCCCACTGCTACTTACTTTGAACACATTTCCAGGTAGCTGAGTAAAACAGGACCTGCTTAAATATCATTTTTTTAAAACAAGGCAAGCAGAAGGTAAGAGAAAGGGCAGGAGGGGAGTAAAAGAAAGGTTGATATTGTAGCATCATACCAATCTTTGTTTCTAAATCTCAGCAGCCTTGAAAGAGAACATTAAGATATCTTTTACTCTCTGGCCTGGCTTCGCAGAGAGAGGGAGACAAAAATGAAAGCCCTCTTTGTATGGCTGTACTGTGACTGCAGAGACAATGAAAAGATATATATATATATATATATATATATATATATGTTTGTGTGTGTGTTTGTGTTGAATCCCTTGTCACTACAAAGCAATCTCACAATTAGCTACTGTTCACCTTCTTGGCTCCAGTCTTTATAAAAATAATAGTGATAGTAATTTTTTTAAACCTGCTGTCCATACTCAGGGCAATTTCTTGGATCCTGAAGGATTCAACAAAGAGTACCCAGAGCCTCGGGCCCTAGCTGACCTAATAAGCTTGAAACTTGAGCAGTTTTTACTGGATCAGATACAGAGCACCCTTGACTGAAATCCTGCCTGCTGGGCTGTGGGCAAGGTTGATGGGTTGGGACGTGCTGGCCCAGCCACGGATCCATTTGACTGGTCAGTGCCCATGCTGTACAGTTGTTAAATATTTTGAATATCACCCCTGAATATTGTGGCTGTGACAAGCCTGCAGGAAATGAAATTATTTCAGTGAGAAAGCACTTAGCCATCCCCGTATTGATTTATTTATCACCAAATTGAGTCAGACAGTGAGGGAGACAGATACACAAACAAATACCTTATGGCAAAAGCTGAGCCAATGCTAAGATGGGAGTGTTTTTAAAAAAGCTGTGGGAGACCCGAGGAGGAAGTCATTCTTTGACATGGGAGGTATCAGGGAAATTGGAAGAAGAAAATGATATTTGATCTGGGTCTTGAAAGATGAGTAGAAGTTCATCAAGGCACAGGGCATTCTAGGCAGAGGGTACAGTAAAGCCACAAGGTGTGACACGCCACCGAGAGGAATGACAAGTGCCACGTGTTTGGAGCATGGCGTTTGGGTGGTGGTGGTCGGAATGAGTCCGAGAGGAGATGAAGTGGGGGATCTCTGTTGGCGTCACATTCCCCAGTGCTTTGAAAGCCGTGCGAGCAGTAGACTTAGTTCTATAAGCACCAGGGAGCCGATAAAGTTTATTTTAGCATGTAACTGATAGTGGGGTTCAATTTGGAGGAAGACAACATCGATAGCCACGTGACAGAGTGAGCAGAGGGGAGAAATGGACCAGTGTCAGGGAGAGCAGTGTAGAGGCAGGAGTTAACATGAGACCTAAGGGGCCTATTGGCCTGTGGCGGTAGCTGGGGCCCTGGGAAGAGAGGAGTGGATGGAGGTGAGAGCCCTTATGAAGTAGGTCCACAGTAGTTAGTGACCAGAGGTGGAAGACAGGGAGGAGATGAGAGTGGTTCTGAGGATTCTAGCTCAGCAGACCTTCTTAACGAAGAGGCAGTCCTTGGGTGGAAATGGGATGTTCCACTCTGGACAGGAGACTTCTGGTCGTCCCAGAAGTTAGTTGGAAATCCATCAGCATATTATGCCAGCCCTACAGTCAGACATATGAAGGCTTCTGTCTTTCAGTTCTTTCTGAGTTGTTAACGATCTGTTACATTCCGTTGACTTGCCATATTTCTTACACAATCAGTTAATCCAGGGCCCATGGCGGTGACTACAGAGTTTCTACCTAAGAAACTGCCTGGCTGTGTTGCCTAGGAAGCACATTGCTTTTCAATGAATTACACAAGCCAGGTCTATAAAAGTGGGGCAAGGAGAAAGAACAAACATAAAATAAAACAAATTGTTACGGGAATATCACTAAAGCACAGTTCTTTACTTGCAACACGAGTGATGTCATCGGCTGCCCAGGACTCATCAGCACAAAATGGAACAAAACGAGCATGATTAATGAAAATGTATAGCTAGACACTTTGTTCTCCTTTAAAAGGATACTTAAATGAGCAGATAGAGGCAGCATTCTTGTTTGTTCATTTCAGGTGGGTTTTGGTGGGAGTCCAATGGACATCTTGGAGGGGTAAACAGCCCTCCAAGCCGTCCTTTGGTGCCACCATGACAGTGATAAAGGCTTCATTCCAATATCAGGCTGAACGATTTCTCCTCTAATGTCCAGATTTACCATTTTTGTGGCTGGACTGTTTCTTGAAGATTCTGTTTCAACGACAGGGATTTAGCTACAGTAGCTCTGCTTGTTTCTACTGGGTTGGATTTTACATCTTTTGAACTCTTCCTTTCATGAATCATTCACAGGATATAGCCAAAGTAATGTAACTTTGTCCCCCTTTATTAAGGCTTTTATTCTCCCTAGCCTGGGCAGAGATAACGCTCGCTAGCCTCTAGAAAGGCTGTGAGAAGTCATTGTATGCAGTGAATTTAGATACCTTTGTGGGTCTGTGATCTGCAAACTCCACTCCGTGTAATCACATAGATCTGTAACCACTACTCATGTATGAACTTCGGTGAAGTCTGCTAAAGATTACAGCAGATATGCCCGTTTAGAAACTTTTACTGGCTACTGTTTTGTTTCAGGATGGCTAGCGGAACCACAAATTGAGCTTAAGATGTATCTTGAAACCCTTTAGCCGTGCCCCACATTTGATCAGAATCAGTCAACTCCTTTGAAAGTTATTGTGAAACAAATAGGAGAGATAAAAGCAAAACGCTGAGTGGCTAAGGTGAAACAGACCCCTTGTTTTGGTTGGTTATTTGATCTCAAACCATATCCTGTCATTAGGCACATTGTCAGATTTAAGAACTAATTCCAGACTTCCATTTATATGGGGGAAGCCAGTGAACACAATAGAGGGGAGGGGGAAATCCGCAGAATTTGCTGCATTCTTCCCCCTCCCCCCCATTTCCCTTTTCCTTCTTCTAGAGGCACCTCTCCGGCACTTAAGGCCCAAGGCCGTGCCTGCAGCGAGGAACCAGGAACCTTGCTCAGTGGGCAGACTGGGTTCCCTCAGAGCCCTTGGCTTTTGGTCCTTCCATTGCTAAAACCTAACATTTGATTCCCCTGTTTAAAAAAAAAAACGTTGAGGGGAAGAACTATCAAAGAGAAAGAAAACGGGGGCGCCTGGCTGGCTCAGTTGGTAGAGTTGTGCAACTCTTGATCTCGGGGTCGTGAGTTCAAGGCTCACGTTGGGTGTAGAGATTACTTTAAAAAAGAAAAAAAGAAAATCTTAAAAAAGAGAAACATTTTTAAAAGTTTCTTTTTTCGCTTACTAGAAGCTTGACTGTCTTTTTCATAATAAGGTTGGCTAGCAATGTTTGTTCCACTTATATTCCCATTCATGGGGCTTTTAGGGAAGACTGTGAGGCAAAATTCTCAAACTTTCAATATTTTCAGCAAGCAAATAAGAGCCAAATTATCCACACCCAGATAGAAGGAGGTCTCTGTCAGGTGGTTAAGTTCAAACCTATTGTTTTACCAGCAGAGAGTGCTTCTCTTTGTTTCTATCTGAATGTGTCAAGAGTGTGTCTCCTTGGACGTGAAATCCAGACTGTACAGCCATCCAGCCAGGCCCTTGCCGGATTTGTGTGTTTTCAAGGAGCACAGACACAGCCCAGTTAACCATCAGGGAAACAGATGATGTAAATCTCGGTTGCTGTTTGGATCCTGTGCATTTGATATAAACTAGAATTTAACTTTCAAAAAAGTATAAATGCATGTTTGGTCAAGGAGATTCAACAACCGTTTCTTCTAGGATTTCCCCCCCACCCCACCACCAGCATTTTATTAGGAAAAGTTCCAAATAGACAACACAGTTTTTCCAAAGTACCCAGCAACACGTAAGTGGAACAAATACCAGGCATTCGAATCAGACGGATTCAGACACCACATTTAGTTTGTATATTTCCCCCATGAACTTACAAGTGCTTTTTAGTGAAAATGTGGTTGTTCGTGTTGTTGAAGGAGACATCACTTCCTGGCACTTTGAGCACCACATGCTTGAGACATGTCCTCTCCGGCCCCCTCCCCCAGTTTTTTCCAGTCATCCTTCCATGCTCCCACTTTCCAGACCCCGAATTTCAGAGCCACCTTTGGTGCTCCCTGTTCTTCTCTTTCCCATCCAGCAGAGTCCTGACGGGGGTTCCTTGGAGACAGCTCTCCCAGCCTTCTCTGCTCCTTTTGGTGCCACTGTCCTAGTGACCCCAAGAGTGTTTTTGTTTTTGTTTTTTCCTGTGCCAGACCCCATGTAAAGCACTTTCTGTACATTATCACAGTTAATCCTCACAGCAATCCAACGAGGATGGTCATTACTATCCCCGTTCTGCAGATGGGAAAATACATCTATAGTACTTTATGTCCAGATTGCTATGCTGTTCTCCACTGCACCCTGCAAATGCCTTGGATCTTCCCCAGTTGTGCGCCATTGTTTCCCATGCTTTATGGGCCTTCCTCTTCTCTCTGCCCATCCAAATTCTGCTCATTTCTCCAGGCCAGCCCTGGCGTCCACAGCTGGAAGTGATCTCTCCTTAAATTATAGCTCTGACCGCCTCTGCCGCTCCCTCGGTTAGCCTCAAGCCAGCCTTGCAAGTCATTTTCTTCCCCACGTGTCTGTCTGATCTGGCAAACGGGAGAGCGTCCCCCCGGCTGCCCGTGCATGACAGCTCTGCTGTGTAGATGGGTCCACGGATTCTGGTTCAGAAGTAACCGCCGTGGGCATCACGCTTCAGCGCATCCCGTGGTCAGGACACTGTGAGGTCACTGAAGAAACAGTACCGGCGCTAGGGGGGAGGTGAGGGTGGCCTTTCCCCGTCTGCCCGTCCTGCAGCGTGCCAGTGCTCCCAAGTTCCAGGTTCAAGATCTGAAGGACCACTGTTACCAACCCCCTGCCCCCAGATTCCATTTATTTGGGGGCCTGGCTTCATTGCCTCTAGACCTTCTTCTCGTTCTGATTGTCACGGTGTTTTGACAAAGAGGTCTCTCCTTCTGATTTGGCCTGTGACGAGAGCAGCATTTTCAGCCCCCTTCTCAAGCCTGAGAAGCTGAGTGTGTGCAGGCCCGTCTAACAGCGGCGATGGGGTGGAAGCAGGGCTTGGTGTCGGACTTCAGCGTGCTTCCACGTTTCGAGCACACTTCCGCTTCTGTTTTCATAATTTCCCATGAGAGAACAACCCTTCCCCTCCACAGTACATTCGCTTCGTGTGGTTCCTCTCAAGACGGACTTTCAAAGACATATTTTAAATTGACTGTGGCAGCGGGATAAATAGTAAGGAGCGCACGCAACGAAACCCTAGGGATTTGCACTTTGGCTAACGGTCAACTAGATCATTCTGACCAATGGGTCCATTGAAGACAACTGAAAATAATAAAACCTAAGGAAGTGTCAGATCCAGCAGCTCCTATGAAATGGAATTAATTAGCAGGCTTGTGGTTAATCTGCTAGTAAACCTATTTCATTCAATACGCACTTTCTTTTAGGGGTGGGAACAGGAACATAGTGTTCGGTTTGTTCTTGCGAGATTCAGAGACGCCTGGTATCACTTAGTATCGATTGGGGTGAGGGGGTGGTATGAAAATGCTGAGCGTTCTCCAGAAGAAGGTCTGCATTGTTGAGAAGTGATACGGGGAGAGAGAGAGGATGAGTGATAGCTAGAAGCAGTGGCCCTCGCTTCTCAGAGGCTCGGAGCTGTTGACAGAACAAATAATCACATCGCAGAGACTTTGAAGCTACCCACATGGTCAGCAGAAAAGGGGCCACAAGGCTCAGCCGTACATGCTGGAATTAGTTCAGAGAGCAAAAGCAAGGACTTGCCTTTGCTTGAAGCCAAAACCAATCTGAAACCACAGAACCTCGGCCAGAGGGCGAGGCAAAAAGCTTGCTTTTGAAACCTGAGCTCCTGTCGCTGTGGGGGTGGGCGGTTGGGGGGATCGGTGTCTGTTCCACTTGTACAAGCAAACCCTCTGATAATTTTGACCCTGCAAAAATTACATAATCCTTTCATCACAGCGGGTTGCATTTTCCAAGGGTACAGCTCCGACTTTCAGCCAATTATAGGTGTATTGGTAGGACTCTAGTACCCATGCTTAGTATGTGTTTGTTTTATTTCCGAAGTTTCACGTATTAAGTGTCAGCAATCTACACTCATGCTACCTCATGTTGGAAAATTAACTCAGGAAATCCCAAAATGAAAAATTTCCCCCCTTGGCAATTTCCCATCTCCATCGTGTGATAACGGTTTTTTTTGTGACAGCCAAGTACAGCACTAGGCACAGAGCCGGTCTGGGGGTCTGGAGCTGTGTAATCAGTGTCTTGTGTTAATCCAGGCTTGCCTCCAAAGAGTTGCAGTGCTGGTTTTTACACACCACCACGTGTCCGAGCTGTTCTCCCTCCCGTGTTCCCTAATCTTGCCTGATGACAACACCATTGGCTCCATGTTCTCTTCCCTTACTGCCCTGACAGCCTAATATTCCTCCTCTGGGCCTGATGCACATGCCCCCTCTTTGCCATTTCCCCACCCCCACCCCCAGGGCAGGCTCTTGCCGTTTCTTGCCTGGAATATTGCCATAGTCTCCATTAGCTTGTCACACCTGTCTTCTAAAACTACGCTGGATTCAGTGGATTCATTTGGCATTCCCAGTTCTTCATCATCTGGTCTGTTTGGAGAGGACCAGCCTCATCTTTCCAGCTTCATCTGTCCGGACTTCTCCCCTTTTACCGCCTCTCCATTCCCAGAGCACACCACACATCCTTACCCACATCCTTCCCTTGGCCCAGTTTGCTTCCACCATCTATAGCCCCTCCTTCCAGTTTCCCACTGGTAAATCTTCCTCGTCTGTCCTGTTCATCTTGCATGCTTACCGCAGGGAAAGCCCACTCTGATCTCTGGACGTAGAACTCATCAGTCTGCACTCTGTGCTTCTAGAGCCCTTGGTTGGGAGCTCAATTTCAGTGTGTATTTCAGCCTGAAACAATTAACCAACTAGAAAACAATCTAGTTAGTTAATTACATGCTTGGAAACAACTAGACGACAAGGCCCTTGAGCCCAGGAATGGTCTCCGGGCCCTGCTATAGTGCCTAGCAAGTGGCCTGGCCCTCAGACAGCTCAAGAAATGAACTGAGTGAGTAAAGGACACTCCTGTGTTGGAGGAGGGGAAGTCAGCATCCACTGCCGTAAGGACAGTTGGCGGATTCATTTGCCCAAAGTCCTTCAAGGACAAGTTGAGTCAGAGATACTGTGGGTTCTGTCACAGCCCTCAGTGGCTGGGTGATGCCACCTCTTCAGAGATCTTGGTACTAGGTATTGAGTTGTCATTTGTTATTTTCTACGTGGGGGTCTGTATGTATGTGCATCTGTGGCAGGAACATGGGGGGCAGGTAGATGATACCTGTGTGTGTGAGACTTTTCACTCTGGAGTAGCTCTATCCCCATAGAAAAACAATTTGAGCCACACGTATATGTTAAATTTTCTAGTACTCATATTTAAAAAGCAACAAGAAGCGCTATTAATTTTAAGAATATATTTTAGTTAGCCCAGTAGATCTGAGCTATTACTGTGTCAGAATGCAACCAATAAAAAATTGTTAATCATTTTCATATTCCTGTTTTTGGTTCTAAGCCTTCAAAATGTGGTGTTTAGGGGCGCCTGGGTGACACAGATGTTAAGCATCTGCCTTCGGCTCAGGGCATGATCCTGGTGCTCTGGGATCGAGCCCCACATCAGGCTCCTCCGCTATGAGCCTGCTTCTTCCTCTCCCACTCCCCGTGCTTGTGTTCCCTCTCTCGCTGGCTGTCTCTATCTCTGTCAAATAAATAAAATCTTTAAAAAAAATTTTTTTTTAAAAATGTGGTGCTTATTATATACTTACAGCACATCTTAATTCAAATGCTAAATTTTCATCAGAAATACTTGATCTGTTTCGATTTTATATAATTTGTAGTTGAAAAAGTAGATTCACATATCTACGTTCTCCCAAAAGTGTTTAAAATTTCTCTGATAACTGAATTTAACAACAGCTTTTCAAATTAAATTCAAACGAATTAAAATTAGGTAAAATTTTAAAGTTCTGTTCCTCGCTCACACTAGTCTCTCTTCAAATGCTCTGTAGCCGCGTGCAACTAGAGGCTACCGTTTCAGAATTCATAGCCCAAGGGGAACAAAGATTTTTCAATATCATGTAGTTCATTCCTCCGCTCCTACTTACTTTTTAAAAAGGAGAAAAGTGTGATTGGGACAGTTGTTAGACAAGTCCAGTTAGCCAGCCTTGCCAGCAAGTTCTTTGCGACATTGGGGCCTCCCTCCTGGACTTCTGGGGCTGCCACCAAAGGTAATAGGCTTCTGTTGGGGAAGCATGTGAAAATCCAGGGATGAAATGGCCCATGTAATTGCCAGGCTTTTTGGGTTGTAGACTGGTGTCCGTCTACACAGCAGCTGTCCCCCACACAGCCACATTGATCTGTGTTTTTTTCTGTAGTCGAGGTCTACACTGGCATCCGATGGCACCTATATGAATCAAACGTTTTGTTGTCTGCAGCACTGGGGTGACATGCTTTTAGATGCTCACGGCTTTTATCAAATTTGAACATATTTGAAGTTTCAGTGCTTAACAGCTTTTGAGTGATCAAATATGTGGAAAACGTCTTTCTCAGCCAAAGAGCATATTTTCCAAATCCAAAATAGTTGAATATATTTTTCCCCTTCCTGCAAGTTTCCCATTGGATAGCACCCCAGAGACTAATTTAGAGCTTGAGAAGTTTAGAGCAAAAATGTTCTGGAACAAATGAAAATGAGGTGTGTCACTTAACCCAGTATCTAGCCTCCCGTGTCTCCTGCAAAGCCGTGGAAGCGTTCAGCGTTACTTGGTTCTAATAGGAAGCTGAGCTTAGGGATTGATGGGCCCAGCATTCTGTGAGGGCGAGGCAGAGCCTGGCCCTGACGTGAGGCCGGCAGGCTCTGACGTGACATTTGAGGCTGAAGGGGAAACCGAAATGACTCCAGACCCTAAGGGTTTTGAAACAGGTGCAGCCCCCCCGCCACTCCCCCAGGGAAGCATGCTGTCCACAGTTGGATGCGTGGTTCCGCGGCAGCTCACAGAGCTCTGGGATGGAAATGGCACATTTCTCCCCAAATGAGCTTATTCTCTGCGGCTGTTGGATGCAAGGCGTCCTTCAGCTATGGCGGGAATTGCGGCTTCCATCTGTTCGCTAATGTGAAAAATGTGTGCTGACCTCTGTGCTACCAAGCCGCGTGAACCGTAGACGTCGGGATCCGCTGACACATTTGAGTCATGGCCCTCTGAATGGCTTTTGTCAGTTATTTCATTACATATCCAAATAAGCATCCTGAGGGTGGTCTGCATTTGTGATCTGGGACAGTGTGGTGCTGACACATTTCTTGCCCTTGGAACTCTGTTTTTTTGGCTTTGTTTAGGAATCGATGATATATAAGTACTCAGTATATTTAATCATTATTACTTTTGAAGTTAGCACAGCACCGCCAAATCCACATCATTAATTCTTGGCTTCTTCCCAACGTGTCCAGTCTTTCACCTTGCTCCTTGATTTTGTTCTGACAAATCAAATAATGCTTTGTGCTTAATAGAGCAACTTTTATCAGAAAATTGCAAGGCCCTCTGCAAACTTTTATTTCTCTAAGCACAGATAAGTATGTTCAGAGACCCATACATATTTAAGTGTGTTTATTCATGTTGGGTTCCCCCCACCCCCGCAATGGGCAAGGAAAAGTATGGCTTTTTATGTGTTCGCTTTGGAATATAGACATGTGATGTGCAGGCTTAAATTTGGCTTGACATATTTAATAAATATCCCTTGAGTAAGTGATTAGACAGAGAATCAGGTATGCTCTTGAGAATATGGCTGAGTATTAGTTCCTTCTACTAATTTTACATACTTGAGCCCTTGCAGAGCTACATCCTGTGCATTAGATGGAGAAATTATTTTCATCAATTAATAACTGTTTCCTATCGTCCCTGGAAAAGAGAATGCTTTGACTAGATTTTAAGCAGGATTAACTCACCAACTGAGAAATACAGTCAGTTACTTAAGACTTAGCTCACAGTTTGTTTGTGGTCGGCTGGCTGGTTGTTTGGTTTACACAATACCACCAATCCATTTCCACTGCCTTGACCACATACATTCTGTACTTTAGCTCACTGTTAAGTGTGCTTGTGGCAGAGACAATGCTAGGTGTTTGCCCAACCCCACTTTCTTTTCTTCCCATACACACAGATAGACTACATTTCCCAGCATTCCTTGTAGTTAGATGGAACCCTGTGACTGAATTACCACCAGTAGTATGTGAGCAGAAGTAATGGAATGCTCTTTCAGCCCTGGCCTTAAAATCTTCTCTTCTAGTCCTCCGCACGCTTTCTCTTACTTTGCCTGTTCGGTAGGTACAGACTGTCTGGTGGAGGACCCTAGACTCCCGGGCGATGGCGAGAGCACGAGACAGAAGGAGTCTGGTTCCCTGAATGACTGCATGGAGCAGAGCATCTCAGCTGAACCGTCTTGGGTGTGACATAAGCGAGAAATTGAAGTTGGTGGTACAAAGCCACCGAGATCTGGGGGTTGTTTGTTACATGAGTTAGCCTACCCTAACTAATATTCTTATAGACGTAGTGGAGAATCAATCTTATACACATTTTACAAATCTCAAGGAGGAGTGGAACGTGCAGCGCACATTGCTGGTGTTGAATAGTAGGTTGTGAAAAAGCATAACCAATGAGCCATGTGGCTCTTTGATCACCGTGTCTAATTAAGCCACATGGTTACTATGATTTTCTGGTTCGAGTCAGTCTTTTATCTGGGGCCGATGCAACTCTGGACAGTTTCATGTAGTAAAAAGTGATCATTTCAAGTAAGCAGCTTCCCCAGAGGACCGAGGGGAGGGTGCAGAAATCCTTATGAATTACCAAGGGCTTCAGGCTTTAGTTTTATGATTTTTTTTCTGTGAAGACTTTCCTAACCCCCAGCCGTGTCTGGGTTGCTCACCTCTCCTGCCTCCTACCCTGTAGTCTTGTCACCACCCAGGCGCCTTCATCATTTACTGGCTGGTAACATCTAGCTCTTGATCTTGACTCTCTTCCCCTCTAGACCTACATCGTAGAAGGCAGGAGCCATTTTAACTTGGCTCCCTGTCGCATCCACCCGGTGCCTGGCCTACGAGGATTGCTGACTGAGTGAGAGAGGGAATGAATGACGGTGATTTTGGTCATCAGGCACGAGCCATAGCCTTAGGGTCCTTCATGAGCTGGTCCTCAGGCCACTTAAGGCCACTCTTCCACTGGGAAACTTAAGGAGGTAAACTGACTTTAGCTCTGTCAACTGTCAAAATATGAATCAGTATTAGAAGCAAGAGCAGGATCCATTTCCAGGTTTCATTTTATTAGTTGCTGTGAGTTTTAAAGAGCTGCAACTTAATTGACGGCCCAAGTCCCTTAGTGAAAACAGTTGAAAACAAAAATACAAGGAGCAGTTAGAGCCAAATCACCTTGTTTATGGCCCAGGACAGATCTCGATGGTTTACTCTTTCCTGCATTCATTTGCCGAACATTTATCGAGCTTCTTCTAGGGAGGAGCCTGGTTCTAGGTGCTGGGACACAGCGGTGCACAAAATAGGAAATGGCCCAGCTCCCAAGGAGGTCCCAGTCAAGTGGGGGACAGACAACGATAAACAAGTAAGTGTCAGATGGAGATAACATTCTGTGAAAAAAATTCAAATAGCTCAATGTTATAAAAAATGCCCAGGGCGAGAAGATTTTGTCAGTGGTCCTGAAGGCCTCTGGGAAATGGGTTTTCCCATAATGTGTGAGCTGAAGCCTGAATAACAAAGAATGAGCTAGCCATACGGAAATCTGGAAAGAGAATATACCGGAAATCTGGAAAGAGAATATACCGGGCAGAGGGACCTATTTTATCAGGCCCCGAAGTGAGAGAGTAACCTGTCAAGGAAGTGGAGAATGTCTGGAGGAGTGGGAGCAGAGAGTGGGTTGGGTTGGATGGCAGGGAGTGGTGCCAAGTGCACAAGGCCGAGGGTCCTTTATGGAAAGCCTTGTTTGCTCTCTTTCCACAGTCTGGATTTTAGCCTGCCAGCAGTGGGGAGCCATGAAACAGATTGAAAGCACAGGAGAGAAATGTGTTTTAGGAAAAAGCCTGGCTGCTCTATGGAGAAATCACCCCAACCCAAGCCCCAAACGAAGCCTGCGGTGGGGGAGGGCAGGTGTCCCAGGAAGCTGTGGGGTTCGGAGGTCCTTGGGAGCTAGAACTTCTGGCACTTGGAATCAGACTGGGTGTGGGGACTGAGGCAGAGGGTTGTAATCCAGGGTCTTCCCAGGTGTTTGGTTTGGGTGTGGGCCGTAGAGGTGGGGGTGCCCTCCTCTGAGACAGGAAACCCTGGGAAGGAGCGGGTGTGCACTGGGGGCCGGGGAGTTCTGGACATGTTGACTCCGAGGTACCCATGGCGTTGCCAACAGGGAATGTGCAGGAGGCAGGTGAAAAGAGGAGGGCATTCTGAGTAAGGAGTCAGGCCCGACACGGGGGAAGGACACAAGGGCAGGCAGGTGGAGGTCAGACTCTGAAGCCTCGGCCCTTGATTTTATTTGACCTCTTTCTTGGCTTCCTTGGCCATCTTCTTTTCAAGATGCTGAAGGATCATTTCTGCCCCTCCAAGCTGGTCTGCCCCAATCATGGCTTCTCCTGGTCTCCATTTTGCTTCTGCCCGTTGGCTTTTATCCTCAGAGATCTACCCCTTCCTGCCACTCGGTCTTGCTCCTTCCTTCTCCGCAGCTCTAGGGAGCCAGGACAGCCGAGAGGGTGCTGCTGGTGGCCGATCGCAGGCCTGGGCTTCTGGCCGAGCGCCGCCGTCCTCAGCCCCTCAGCCATGTGGCCCGGGCCTCCTGTCCCTCGGGCGTAGAACCGGGGCATTGGGCTGAGGAGTGCTTTGAGCTGTCACGTTCTCTAAGTTGTCTGGGCCTCAGGGTAAGGTGAGTGGCCCCTTCCGGAAGGAGCAGTGGGAGCCAGTCTAATGCTCTCAGTGCCAGGAGAGAGCAGCTTTTGTTCTTTGGTGCGGCCCCTGTGGAGACTGGGCGGGCGGCCTGTTCGCTTCAGTGAAACACGCACGCAAAGCTCCCTCTTTCTTTCTGCTTCAAACCTTTTTTTCTTTTAAATAAGATTTTTTTATTATATTGTGTTAGTCACCATACAGTACATCCCTGGTTTTCGATGTAAAGTTCCATGATTCTTTAGTTGCGTATAACACCCAGTGCACCATGCAATATGTGCCCTCCTTACTACCTATCACCAGCCTGTCTCATTCCCCCACCCTCTCCCCTCTGAAGCCCTCAGTTTGTTTCTCATAGTCCATAGTCTCTCATGCTTCATTCCCCCTTCTGATTACCCCCTTTCCTTATCCCTTTCGGCTGTGCAGAAGATTTTTATCTTGATGAAGTCCCACAAGTTCATTTTATCTTTTGTTTCTCTTGACCGTCTGACGGAGCACATCTGAATTGCTAGGACCGCAGTGTAGATGCAAGGAGGGACTCCTTTGCCAGCCTTCCCTCAGCCCTCCTCTTGTTGCCCGGGTTTCCGTAGGGAGGGCAGGGTGGGTGGCAGGGCCGGGGAGACGTGGGCAGAGGGCCTGCCCTGGCCTGGGGGCTGCGGGCTGGCGGCTCCTGGAGCGCAGTTACCTGTCCCCTGCCGCGGGCTCCCCGAGCGCCAGCGTGTGGCCTGAGCTGTGGTATTTGAGCAAGCATCTGGGAGCGCCTCCCAGAGCACATCTGTCAGGAAGACAGCCTGCCCACGGCTGTGGTGGCCCTGAAGCAGCGTTTCCTCCTCCAGCGAAGGCAGGAGTCGGACCGGCCTGTCCTCTCACGTGAGGGTGGGACAGGCCAGGGCGACACGGGCCGAGGTGGTGTCCGGCCCGGCTCTCGGGGTCCAGCGGGTGAACCGGGTAAGCTGGCATGTGTTGTGACTCCGCTCAGCCACGGGGGCGGCCTGGCCAGCAGGGCCCGGGACCAGGGTCCCGGCAGAGCTAGGCTGGGATGGGTTCGTGGGGACTGGAGTGCCGTGGGCCATGCATTTCGGGCTCTGGGCTCAGGCGAGGTCTGTGGGCTCCAGAGGCTGGAACCCTGGGGCTAGAGGCAAGGTGCGGGGAGAGTTGCTCGTGAGCTCCGTTCCAGCGCGGGGAAAGCCTTCCCAGGGGGCCTCTTTCATGGCCCCCACCAAGTGTTGTGGGCTCTCCGGGCAGCAAGACGGGATGGCCGCTGCTCACCGGTGTCCCCTTTTCCTCTTCTTCCTGGGCGCCGACCAGACTACATTTCCTACCATTCCTTGTGGTTCGCAGAGCCAGGCCTGACGATGAAGCCAGGCTCTCTCCCTACCTTTCATGTGCCTGTGTCTGGGCGGGGGGAGATAGCATGAAATAAAATATTTTGGGGAAAAATAACTATATTTCCTGAGTCAAAAATGTTGGAAGAGTGGCTTAATAGAAGGCTGCGGGGTTCTCCTGTCTTCTTCTGCCTTCTAGATGGTATGGTGTCACGTGTCACACAGGAGAGAGGAAAAGTCAAAAGGGCAAGTATCATTGTGATGGTACTTTTGATGTTGCAGGTTCCCTGAAAGGATCTTAGGGACCCCCTGACCAAAAATTAGAGAACCACTGCTCTAGAACACCCCAATCAGCTTTACCATGGAAGCCTCCGATGAACAGGCAAGCCCAAGTTGGCCCACTCAGGGGCGGGGGGGGGGNGGCGGGGGGGGGGTGGGGGTGGGGAGGGTTGCTAACTTACTCCAAATCACTGTGATTTAGTTCAATTCTCAGCTGATTAAAAACCCATATTTTCTTCTCAATACATTATAATCCTTACTTGTAAAAACATCAGTTTGAAATGTTTTGATTTTGTTCTTTTGAAACCAGCGATGTCCATTAGAAATATAATGTGTGTCATTTATGTAATTTGAAATATTTAGTAGCTATATTTAGATTTCACAAAATTCCGCAAAATTTGAAAAAGTAGATTCTCATATTCAGGTTCTTCCAATAACTGAAAGAAGTATCAGCATTCAAATGAATTAAAATTAAAATCCTTATTCACATTAGCCACATTTCAAGGGCTCAGTAGTGGCTGCCATATTAGAGCAGATCTAAACTCTATCCTCTGCTTTCCTTATCCATCCCTTCCCTTAGTTCTTCAGTGCTCAGAAGCCTGATGAGGACAAGGTCATCATTCTCCTGATACGTCTAGAAAACTGGTGCCACAGTGGGTTTCTTCTTCTTTTTTGTTTTGCTTTCTTTTTTTTAAATTATGATATGTTAGTCACCATACAGTACATCATTAGTTTTTGATGTAGTGTTCCATGATTCATCGTTTGCGTAGAACACAGTGGGTTTCTTCTTAGGCTGGTTAGGATGTTTGACAGAAGACTGGGAATGGGGGAATCACTGTGTAGCCACAGTTAGCAATGGCAGGTTCCCTTTCAGCTTGCCCTCTGGGACTTTCTCATTTGCTGTTTTCATGTACACAGAATAATCTCACATTGTCACTGACACGGCTGTGAAATATACTGCTGTCCCAGCCATCTCTGGAACAAACTGCTCTCTGATTGGATATGGCAGGATGTTAAACGGGGTGACACCAGAAAAGACTAGAGCAGGCTGTTGTGCTTCCTGGGACCGAGGCCTGGGAAGTTGGCTAAGTTCATAAGTGATGAACTCCACATCAGTGTCTGAAAGATAAAGCAGGTTTTCTTGCCTTTTGTCTTCCTGACTTGAATCATTGGAATGCTTTCCAAAAGGTAAAGGACGCACTGGAATGAAATTCCGGGCCCCAAACACTCAGAGTAAAGACACAGCACTGAGGTTAGCATCTTATAACTCAGAGGCAGCAGAAGTGATTTGACAGGCTTCAAAGGCCAGAGCCAAAGCAAGCCTGTCCAGCATTAAAGACTTTGCTCTGTTTGTGAATTGCATCATCTCCAAACCATTTCAAGTTCAGGAGAATGAATAGCTACCCCGTTTTATACATTGGGGGATCTCTTACTTGGACTCCCAAAACGAAAGACTAGAATTCCAGGTCTAACCATTTGGTCCCGTTACTGCAAGTTTTGTGGCTGGTCAAGTGTCTGATTCTTGTCACTGAGTGGACAAATGAGACATGACTTTTATCTCCTTCCTGTGTTCTCCTGTACCCAAGTTGACTGCTTAAGCTTTTAGCCAGGCTTATCATTCTAGCATATCCATTCTCCTCGTGTTGGACTCATTCAAGAATCCTGCATCTGAGTGCATGATGTCATTTCAAATAAATCTAAAAGGAACTGGAAAGCTGCTGGAATTTCCTTATCTGAGGTAGCCAAGCTAAATAAACTTAATTCACATCCATCAGGAGCTCAGTGAGGGCTAGCACCATTCTGGTGGAAATGATTTCATGCTTGATGACATGTGAAGACTGAGGTTTTCCTGGGCTCCTTATTGAGCTGGATCCCCTCATTTTTCTGTCTCCGGGTCCCCCCGTGCAGAGTGTCTGAGGAGCCAGCACCACAGAATACTGGCTAGGCACAAAATGCCTTTCATTAGTCCACTCATCTCTTAGAGTCAGGACTTAGAAACCTAAGACAGCAATTGTGCCACCCTCTTGAATACATTCAGATTGGGGGAGCCCAGCCTTTTCTTTAGCACTCACACTAAAGGAGTCTGTCATCAAAAGATTGGGGAGCTGATGGGGCGCCTGGGTGGCACAGCGGTTAAGCGTTTGCCTTCGGCTCAGGGCGTGATCCCGGCGTTATGGGATCGAGCCCCACGTCAGGCTCCTCCACTATGGGCCTGCTTCTTCCTCTCCCACTCCCCCTGCTTGTGTTCCCTCTCTCGCTGGCTGTCTCTATCTCTGTCAAATAAATAAAATCTTTAAAAAAAAATAGTCATATTTAAAAAAAAAAAAAAAGATTGGGAGCTGTTGAACCAGAGTATTGCAACTCCTAGGACCTTGGAGATCAGCTTATGCTCTCTCTGTCCCCGAATGGTCCTGCTCTTAAGACCATTTTCATGTTCTTTCCCCTTTCTGGGTAAAATGCACTTTTGCTTTTACTAGGATCCTCAAGAAATCATAAGTGCAGCGGTAGCTCTTTCTAGAACTATAGAAAAACTGATGGTTCCGCCTCCCTTTCCTTGCCCAGATAATCGTCCACCTGCTGACCGACACTGGGGGTTCCACCAGTCTGGGTTTATCCGTCCACCCTTAGGCCTGATTTGCCGTGAAAATGCAAGCGCCCCAGGCAAGGCGGATGCTTAAGCCGGTGTCCGGTGTGTTCACTTTGGTAGGAGGATGTGTAAGAGTCAGGCGTGGAGAGTTTTATATCCTTTTTGGATACAAGTGGGAACTTCAGGGCCTTACTTATAATGCAACACACTCTGGCCCCTTCTCCTAAAACAGCTGCATTTGAATGAATTTATCTTTGGACTCTCTATGGTGATCCTCGTAGCTGGTAATCTATTTTTTAAAAATTTTTTATGTGAGTATAGTTGACACACAACATTCCATTAGTGTGAAGTGTGCGGCACAGTAATTTGACAACTCTATACGTGATGCTGTGCTCACCACAAGTGCAGCTCGCGTCTGTCACCACGAGACGTGATGGCAATACCACTCACTATAGTCCCTGTGCTGTACCGTTTATTCCCGTGCCTTATTCGTTCTGTGACTGGAAGCCTGGGTCTCGCACTCCCCTTCACCCACTTTGCTGATTCCCCCCATCCCTCTTCCTTCTGGCAACCCTCAGTTCTCTGTATTTATAGGCCTGATTCTTTGTTTGTTTATTCATTTGTTTTTAGATGAGTGAAATCATATGGTATCTGTCTTTCTCAGTCAGACTTAGTTCACTTAGCATAATACCCTCAGGTGCTTCCATGTAGTTGCAAATGACAAGATCTCATCATTTTTGTGGTTGTGTAATAGTCCAGTGCGTGCACGCACACGTGTGTGTGTGAGTGTACACCGAATCTTCTTTATCCATTCATCTGTCAATGGACACTAAAGTTGATTCCGCGTCATGATTATTGTAAATAATGCTGCCATGAACATAGGAGTGCACACAATCTTTTTGAATTAGTGTTTTCATTTTCTTTGGGTAAACACCCAGTAGTGGAATGACTGGATCGTATGGTAGTTCTGTTTTTTAACTTTTTGCAGAAACTTGGTGGTCGTTCATGCCCAAACTGGAGCCCCTGCCAAGCAAAAGGTTCTGGAGCTGAGGGGCAGCTCAGGCCCAGGGTGAGGGTTCCTAGCCTCACCAGAAGGGTATGTTAATACCTTTCCCATCCCAGTTTGTGGAAATAGCTGTGGGGAGCCATGCAAGGTGGAGAGCTTAGAATCTTGTTTTCAGTTTTATTATGAACGGGAACCCCTTTTCCAGGCTTTCGGGAGAGCATTATGTAAGGATATATGTATGTAGCCACCCATGGACTTACACACACACACACACACACACACACACCCACCCACCCAGCTGCATCTGCACATGGATGTTCCCCCTGAAACACTCGGCAAAGCAAATGACATGTATTTCCTGTGGGTAGCTGGGATTTCGATTCTGGTCTTTACTGTTGGCGTGGGGCTAGAACTCGGGTAATGGGAGATGGTGAGACTGTGCCTTCTGAGGCAGGATAATGTATTCCAGAACCTCTATCGTTGGGGTAACCCAGCCTAGTGGTGAGGAGCCCAGACTGTACCATTTACCATTTCCAATGCCTTGGGCAAGTTACGTAACCTCTCTGCACTCAGTTTCCTGATTTATAAAATGGAGGTAATGCTAGTATCTACCTCGTAGGATAGTTGTGAGAATGAACTGAAATTGTACACATGACACATTAAAACAATGCCTGACACAAAGTAGGTACTTAGTAAATATCTGCTGAAGGAACAGAATATTAATTTTATCATTTTTGTATCATTACCATGAGGAAGCTCTCATCACTGGTGGCTTCAGATGTAGTGGGAAGAGTGAGGAGAACCCTATTAAGAATCACAACTTCTGTTCTTCTGGGAGGGCCAGATTGCCATGCAGACTGAGCTGCAGAGATTTCTCAGTGTGTGATGAAAAAGGGAAAACAACAACTAAGTGTCTCAAAACAAAACAAATGCTGAAATCTGGGGTGAGACAGAGAGGGGGACTGACATCTTACAGTTCAGTAAAAGCGCTGCTCAGAGCAGGTTCTGAGGAGACAGTTGAGACAGGCCTGGGTTTTTTCTTTTTCTAGCTCCAGACTTTGGTTGGAAATGTCGAGCTGCTTCTTGATTTGAGTGAACCACAAAAGGAAAGCATATTGTTCTCTTTTTTCAGCACCCTTCACTCCTTACTCCCTTCTATGCTTCCTTTCCTGGGTCTCTCTCTGCTCTCACCTAAAAAAATCAAAATGGTGGCACTTCCTTGATGAGAGCAGAGACTGAGTAGCAGTGGGGCCCTATAGGGGGAGAGAGTGCTACATGCGTTCTACCTGGCTGATCTGATGAAAAGCAACTGAGAGATGGGGAACTGGGGTGTGCTTTATCATCGATGCTCCCCATTTCTTGGCCATGTGGTGAGAACTGCTTCAACAGACACTGGCGTTAAGCCTGGTGGGGGCTGGACCAGCTATGGACCAAGGCCGCTCCAGCGAGCACCCGCTGGGCCTTTACTGTCCCGCACACGTGCTCTTACGTCCAGGAACCCAGCAGATGGGCAGCAAGCAAGGTCAGGTAGCAGGTCACTGACGGGTAGTGGTGGCTCGGAACAAACCGCAGTGGCATAGGCTACAAATTTTGCTCTGGAGACGGGAACTCGGACAGACAAGGAGAAAAGGCGTTCACCCCTCTTTTTCCTGAAATACCAGAGGAATAAAACAGGTCAGTGGTGAATATGAAATTAGCTGTTGGCCAGCCTCCAAAGTGGTCTGACCTACTTAGGAGCCATTGAGAAGAAGCCAAAGGAAGCTCAGTGGCCTGCATCGAGATTTGTCGAGCGAGCAGGGAGAGGATCCAGATCCTTGAGTTGCTTGTTACGGAGTCTCTGAGCGAGTGTGGCTGGAACTCCCGAGCATGGTTCTGGAACACTGACGCGGGCCAGCTCCTGGCGCAGTTGAGCCTGCCAGTGAGAGCTCGGGCCGATGCGCTGGTGATCTGGCGTGGCCGCTTGGCGGCTCTGGTCGCTGAAAGGACCCGATCCAATTCTGAAAACCTTCCTACACGGTTGAACTCTTTTCTGAGACCCCTCCTGTGAAAGGGAAACTGTGGCTGAGTCAGCAGAGGCTGTGTAGACATGAGGGCTTCAGCAGAGAGCGAAGCCACGGCGACTCGGGGGCCGAGGCCACCGCAGCCTGGCGGGCTGGGTTGGTGGCCACTGCTCTCGCTGCCTCGCCTGGCTCTCGTCCAGCTGCCGGGAGGGCCACGGTTGCACCTTCCTCCAGGAATTGCTGTCTGCCGCATGTGAGCCCTGCCAACCTTCTTGCCTCAAGGTGAGACCAGCTCTGGGGTGCAGTTGGCGCCCCCAGACTTCCCTGCAGGATCAGGCTGAACTCAGGGTCCAGCTGAGGCTGTGTCTGGGCTGAGTCCGTCCCCAGCCATGTCCCGCTGCCCTCATGCCCCTTCTAACAGGAGCACCCGCTCCACTCACCGCTTGGCCAAGAATCCCCATCATAGACTTTTCTTCTCAGTAACCCAGCCTGAGAGAGAGGCGGGGGAGGGGAGCATTTGTGAGCAGTCCCAAACCTGACAGCAGGGCACCTTGAGAATCGAGATTTCCAGGCCCCTACATTCAGAGATTCTGAAGCAGCGGGTCTAGGGTGGGACCTGAGATGCTGTAGTTTTCCTAAGTGGATCCTTGGTGCCAGTCCTTTGGCCAAGGGGACCCACTCATTCTAGCTCATGAGTATTTCCTTCCCTTGATCTTCTAAGAAACAGTTATTGACCAGGAATAAACCACACACTCTGTCAAAGACACTAAGAAGCAGAGATTTAAGTAAAAGGATCCACAGTTCTTGGCAAATCTTGAAGTCCAGCATACCGTGCTGACTCTCAGAACTTTTTAAGCAAATTGTATCTTTACATTTTTTTCCTATGTGTCCTGAAATGCAAGAGTCAGTCTGGTTGGGAAAGGGGAGACTTTTCGAAGCACTAATTGCCATGGAGCTTTTAAAGAAGGGATATTTGACCAAACTTAGAATTTAACTAATGCTTCCCAGTCTCCATGCTCAGAAGTGTTAACCTGCTACCAATCCACCCCCCCTTTCACTAACACGCCTAGATTTTCAATATTGTTGGTTGTCTGCATGATTTGGTGATGAACTTCAAAGAGAAATATTTTGTTCTGTTATCAGGGACCCTGCCATAGGAAGACTCGTAATTACGTTCTCATGAAAGGCAACATTTTGAGGAATTTCACGCAAATTGACTAAATAACTGAATGGAGATGTTTTGGCCTAATGCAGAATAAGGGAGTATTCTAGATTTTGTAATGATAAGGATGATAATAGTGATAAGAACAGCAACAGAATAGGATGGCTCAGATTTGCGTGCGTACTGTATCTAATGCCCAGCACTAATTACTTGGTCTGCGTTACTTAATCCTCCTAGCACCTCTTTGAGGTAAATGTATCCATTGGGGATTAACAGAGGCTTCAAAAAGACAGAACTTTATTTCTCTCTTATGTAAAAGAAGTCCCGAGTGGGTATGGAGACTCAGCAGTAGTGAGGACCAAGGCTCCTTCCAGCTCCTGGTTCCACCATTAGATTGTGACCCTCATCTTGGTGGTCCAAGATGGTGACCAGAGCTCCAGTCATCACATCATTGGCCCAAGCAGGAGGATAAAAGAAGGAGCATGACTTTTGTATTCTAAAGAGACTTTCCAGAAGTCCCATGCTGCAGGTGCTTTTATCTTATTGGTCAGAAAGCAGCCCCTAGCTACAGGGGAGGCCAGGACACGTAGCCTTTTGGTTGTATGGCAGTGGACTCAGTTTAAAAAATTGAGGTGTTATCAATATGAAAGAGAAGGTGAACATGGAAGATTCGGTAGGAAATCAGCAGTTCCTGCCACAGTAGGTAATATTCTCATCACCACTTTGCAGATAAGGAAAATGAGGCGCTGAGAGACCAACTGACTTGGCCATGTTCACACAACCTTAGGCGGCAGAGTCTCTGACTTGAGTGTCCTCAACTGCTCTTCCCTCCTGCCCATTTTGCAATCTTGTAAAACAGTTATGTTTCCTTAGAGGTGCATTTGTCCATTTCCTATTTTCTTCCTGGTGTGCCTTTACTGTTGTCTTTGCGTAAATCCTAACCATGCTTCAAAGCTCAGCATCAGTGCCCCAGAAAGCCCTTCCCTGCACCCCCAGCTGCTTTCTTTATTCAGTAAATGTTGACTGAGCAGCTGCTATGTGCCAGGCACTGATCTAGGCCCCTGGGCTTCATCAGTAATAAAAACAAAGACTCTCGCTAGCTTAATAGCTTTGTGATCTTGGTCAAGTTCCATCAGTTTTCTGAGCCTTGGTTTCCTCATCTGTAAAATGGGAATAATAAAACTGAATGCACAGCAGGGTTATGGTAAGGATTAAATAAGATGTTACATAGAGACAACGCAGTCACTGGCACATGATCACATCTGGGAAAACGGTATCCGTTGTGGTCGCTGTTACGAACATGTCCACCTTCCCCAGTAGCCTGTAAAGTTCTCATGGATGGGAAGAGCCCCCAAGCCTTTCTGGTATCACCTGAATATCGTACCAAAAGGGGGGCTTAGTAGATGTTGAGGGGACAGAAAGGGTCTCAGTGTAGAGAGGACTTCTTGCTTTCTTACGCTGCTAGATTTAGCTGACCGTGAGAAATAGACTAAGCCCTGTAGGAACTTTTTTTTTTCTTTGCCTAATTTAAGCTGTGAGTTGTGGTGGGTGATGTGCTAAAGAAAAACAAGACTGACTAATAATCTATTCCGCATACTCCCCCGGAAGGCCACAGAAAGAAAACCTATTCTTTTTCTTTTAGAGTTTCTTTCTTTCTTTTTTTTTTTTTTAAATACCTTCCCTGATAGATTTAGTGTTCCAGCAAGTCCTGCTGATCTCCTCTGCGTTTTTTTCTTGCTCCCGATGCTCCCCTCTGTCCTTCTCTACTGTTCACCTTGGTCTAGCGGGAATAGTGGGAGTAGTGCTGCTGGCCTTGCGTCCATGGAAGAAACTTCTGGAAGCCAAGAGGCATCAGGCCTCCAGGGTCCCAGGGCTGTGGCATGCTCGTCCCACACATGGCATCCCACGAACAGCTACCAGCACTTCCGTCAGAACTGCCTCTCAGGTTCACTGACCAGTGAGCTCCCTCCATTTTGTCTTCTCAGCCCAGCATTCTCGTCGGCCTTTCTGCAAAGGTGAAAGGCAAGTTCCCAGGATGCAGGGCCTTCTTTCTTCCTTGACATCTGGTTTGATTCTGGGCAGCTAAATAGTGGCTTTGCCATGAACAACAAAAGCTAATTCACTGCGGTTTTTAAACACCAAGTGCAAATATTTTTCCTTTTCAGCTTGGGGTCACTGGAAGGGAAAAAACAGGGCTGAGAAGGAGATTAACCTTTTAAAAACTATTATGACTTCCCATAGAAAATAAAACAATGGCATCATTTCCTTCCATTCGTGAGAGTCTTTTTATGAGTGATTGTTGTTTGAGGCAAGACTGGGGATCTGAAGATTTTAAAATACTGTTTTAGCTTGGTTTTCTGCTCAGAAGCCCACCATGGTTGCTTTGGAGAGCCCACGCCAATCCCAGCAGAGCCCAGGGCCACCCTGTTTGCTTTCTGTCTGCTGGGTCTTCATCCCTGGCTGGCTGGCCCCCCACGTTCTTGCCGGCTTGCGTTCCCGCCTCAAGCAGGGCCCTGCCTTTCCGTGAAGGGGAGGCAGCTGCAGGCAGGAGCTGGGTTTGAGGCGCTGGCCACACCGGCCACGGATGCCACTGACAGACGCCTGGAAGGCTGAAAGCGCTGTCTGGGTCCCTTCTCTAAGGTTCCAGCCAGACTTCGTGTTGATTTGGGCTGTCTTACTGCATCCCAGAACCCCAGAGCCGCTCAGTTGCTCTCCAGAAATGAAGTCACCCGTCCTGGCTCTTGCTGTCCACATGGCTACGGAGCAGCAGAGTCCAAGGCAGGGAGCCGACGCTGGCAGCAGAGACCTGGCGATGCTCGGAGAAGAAAGCGAGTCCACCCACCCCACTGTTGCTTATGTCACGTGTTCTCTCTGGACTGGAAAACAAAGCTCTTCTCTGACCTTCCATGGGTTGGTCTTCTTTCCTTCTCTCGGCCCTTCCAGCTCTGGCACATGAATTCGGTTGCTGGGTTCAGGTGGGAGGTGAAGCATGTGCCATGAGACTCGAAGGCTCTTGGAGCAGAGCTGTGGACATCCCTGAATTCTGCCCTTCCTGCCAAGACGACTATCTGAACAAGCTCCAGAATGGCTGCTGTCCGTGGAGTCGCTCACGTATTCCTGCCATGTACTTGACTGTTGTTACTGGCATCGCCGGAGCCTAACATGTTGATACAGGTGGTGTGTGTGTGGGGGTGGGAGGGGACCAGAAATTGATTTGCAACCTGAAAAGAGCAAACTCCAATTGTATCCTGCCCCCCGCCCCCCCCACAGTGCGTGTGCAAATATTTGCAGGCCGCCTCCCTCACACCGATCTAGAATTTCACGGCCAAGTGAAGCAGCCCAAGCCTGGTGAGAGGGCGGCCAGGCGGGGTGGCCGGCGGGGTGGCGGAATGGGATGTGTGTATTCCTTCCCGCGCAGGACGCTTGGCATGGGGGCTGGGCGGCTGTGTAGTATCGGTCTGTACCGGATTGTAGTATCCGTCCGCCCTCCTGTCTCTGGCAGCATGCTCACGGTTTCCATAGCCACGTGGCACTTGGCAGAGCTTCTCGAGCCAACGGGCCCTGAGATTCTGCATTTCCAACAAGCTCCCAGGTGATAGGGATGCTACCGACCCCTTGGCCTATTGCACTTGGAGCAGAGAGGCCCGAGCAAAGTACCAGGGCATTCTGAACTCCTCCGGCCGGGAAGGAACGTGCTCTAAGCCCCTCCTCTGGAGACAGGGTGGGTCTGAGGCTACCCTGGAGTCCTGATTTGCCATTCAAGTGAACCCCGAGGGATTAGCAGCTGGCCCGGCACTTGGGTGAGACCATCTCCCCCTCCAGGGGGGAGTCCCGGAGGCAGCGCAGATGTTGTGCGAAAATCCGCCACCCTGCTTGCCGAAGGTCGCCCTCTCTCACCCTCCTTCCCCCCTGCCCTGCCTGCCTACTCGGGCAGATCAGCTTTCAGCTATCTGCCACTCCGGGAGGACTTTGGATAAAAGAAAAGGCCCGTCCTTAAGAAGCAGAGCGGGAATCCAAGCATGCCTCTCGCCTGCTGCCTGCCCAAGAATGCAGGTATTTGGGGTTTGCAGCATTTCCTGGCAAGACAAAGGGGGAGGGAGCTGGAGAAGCCAGGCCCAGTGGAGAGGGGCTCTGCGCTGCAGCCGCTTCCTGTTCTGGGGGAATGAGGAGTATGCTTTCTGAAGAAAGGGAACCCTTGCACAGGAACCGAGGTGAGGAAGCGAGGCCGGGCCTGACCCTCAGGGCTGACCTTGACATTTGGGGGTCAGCGACTCCTGAGCTTGGGGACTTCGGGTTGCTCATCATGGCTGGTCACGTTTGCAACTTGGTGCTCCTTCTGAGGTGTTGGATTGCTTGAGACACAGGCCAGCCTCTCTCTCTCCTCTTCCTGCACTCTGACACTTGCTTGTCTTCCAAGAGGGCGCAGAGGGGAGCCCAGGTGGAGGTCCAGGGCAGGGCTCTCGGGCTCTGGCCTGGGGTGGCTGGGAAGAGGCCTGCTTGTGCCTTTCTTCTCCGCCGCCACCCGTCCCCTCCAGTCTGCTGGGAATTCCTCAGTGTCCTGCCCTCATCCTGAGAGTCCGCAGGGAGATTTATTTATGTCCCTCTGGCCGCAAACAGCCCTGAACTGGGATTTCAGACCCAGGTTCTTCGATTTCTGGCTTCCTTGCCATCTGAAGTGGCCTCAAAGCGTCTGAGAGCCTGTCTGCCCTGCTTGCGTCCTCTAAAGCCTCCTTCACGATGTACCTTGACCGCGTAAGGTCAGCCACACAACTGAACCCTGTTGGAAAAGTATGGAACTCTTTGCAGTCTCCGTTCTGCACTAGGCTTAGCCCTCCCCTATTACCTCAGGCTCCTGGACGCAGGGCCAGTGCCTGCCTCACAGTTCCCGTGTGAGCGCCACTCCACTGCCCAGTCACGCGGAGCGCAAGGGCCGGGGGCGCACAGTGAGTGTCGGAGCCTGCCACTGCCGCCGCCCCTGGCCTGGCCCCAGCTGAAGCGGCTTCTCGCACACTTGCCTCCAGTGTCTCTGTGGGGACGGCCACACCCGGTGGGCCAAGCCCTGGCCTAAGCCTGGTGGCAGCCCTGCTCGGGGAGAGCGTCGTCCAGCCCTGCTGACGAGGCCTCCTCTGAGTTGCTTCGCCAGGTGTGGTGATGGGGAGGCCCTGGTTTGTGGCTCCCTTGTTACCTCAGATCCCTTCGGAGAGGAAGGACTCACGCCCACGGACCGGGCACGTGCTGATGGCTGTCCCCTAGCGTCTGTGGGTTTCTTCAGGGCGTGTGGTCCCCGGACGTGGGGGTGGGGAAGGGGCTCGCCTCCAGATCCCTGAGGATGCGCGTGCTAATGAGGGTTACCATTACTGCTTGGCAGGCTCTGCCTCCCACCAAATCAGGCAGAGTCTCTGGGGACAGAGTTGGGCAGCAGTGCGGTTTTTGAAAAGCACCCCCGGTAGACTCCAGGGAGCAGCCAGGGTTGAGAAGCCCTGCCTTAGGCAAGAAGTAAGACAGCCACTCCCACTCTAACCCCCGCCTGCCCTCGGGAGCCGAGTGAGACAGCGAAGGACCTAAGTTCACACATTTGCAGAAGGATCGCTGGATTCAGGGGAGAGTGTCCAACAGCCAGGTAGTAGTCATCGGGCCTAAAGGGCTAACTAATCCCAAACAAAGCCCCTCCAGGTGCCAGCGGGAAGTTTCCAGTCGAAGCTTAAGGAGGAAGATGGGGAGAAGGCCTTTGGAAAAGCTTGACCAAGTTTACCTTGGAGAGTTGGCGATCCGAGGCCAGAGGGTGGCTGGCAGGCCAGGGAGAGGTAAGGATGGTTACAGGGGCTCTGGGGGCTTGACCTTCTCGGAGCTGCTGGCACCAGATGAGGTTGGCTGTCTTCTGGCATTAGTGTCAGCAAGGTCATGGTCCCCTCGCTGACTCTGCATAGCTCAGAAGGACGGAGACCAGGCCCTTCGTCAAAGATGCCTCCAAGTAGCACTTGGCACACACTGCATTCAGCACAATAAAAGCAGAGGGGAAAATGACTGCTTTTTGCCTCAACACAAATTTTATTACACCAGGTTTCATTATAAAAATGTTACAGTTTGGGGTGTGTGTTTATTACATAAACAAAGTAGTTACTCTGATCCTCACCATCTTTCAAACCAGAGTCTCAAAGGGGATTTTATTTACTAGATTTAAAGCCATGGAACAATCGTTTCATACGATTGCCTTATAAGCATAGGAATAATTCAGGGAAACATAAAACTCTCTGCTTTCTTTCCTCCTCAGCCCCTGCTGAATCTTCCCAACTTGGAGACAGGCACAAAAACGTGAGATCTTGTAGCTGATAGATAGACCAGATCTGGGTACACTTATAAAAGGGGTAGTGCGGTGGTCGTTGGGGAAAAATGGAGCATGGGACTCAAGCTTCAGGCTCCTGTCGCAGTCTGCCTGCAGTGTCCTGGGGGCTTGGGCAGGTTTGAGAGCCGTGTACGCTGATCCGTCAAGCTCCCAGGGCCCAGACCCTTATGCCAGTCCACAGTCGGAGGCCGGGGACCCAGCAGCTATGCCACTGTGTATGACCAGCCCTCTGGGCATTCATATTTCCCAGAGGCAAAATCCTTCTTCTCCTCCTCCTTCTCCTTCTCCTTCTTCTTCTTCTTCTTGTAGGCTTCATGCCTAACATGGGGCTTGAACTCACAACCCTGAGATTAAGAGTCATGTGCTCGGGACGCCTGGGTGGTTCAGTCGTTAAGCGTCTGCCTTCCGCTCAGGGCGTGATCCCGGAGTTCTGGGATCAAGACCCACGTCAGGCTCCTCTGCTGGAAGCCTGCTTCTTCCTCTCCCACTCCCCCTGCTTGTGTTCCCTCTCTCACTGGCTGTCTCTATCTCTGTCAAATGAATAAATAAAATCTTAAAAAAAAAAAAAAGAGTCACGTGCTCTACAGACTGAGCTGGCTGGGCACCCCCAGAAGCAAAACTTTCACATCAGTATGAATATCAGCTCAGGCCCCTTCGTTCATTCCTGGGAACTCCACGTTCAGAGGAAACAAGGAGTAGGCTGCCATCATCTTATGGCAGAAACGGTTTTGTCCACTTTTTGTGTGTGTTTGTTATTTTTAATTAATTCATCAGATTTTGTGTTCATTTACTCAAGATTTTAAACTTGTTTTCTATTTCTTAAGTTGAATGCTTAGTTTCAAAGATCTGAAAACCAAGAGCTATAACTTTACCTCAAGAATACAGCTTTGGTAATTTCTGTTGGTTTTCCTATGTGGGCTTATTGTTACGAGTTTCATCCTCTGAATAGTTAGGTTTTGGAGAGGCAGTGTGGTGTGGGGAAAATGGGCTTTGTTGTCTTCCAGATCTGGGTTTGAATCCTTACTCTGCCATTTATCCGTCGTGTAATTGCAACTTGCTTATTTCTAAAATGGAGATGTAATAACTGCCTTTCGTCTTCCCTAAATGAGGGTGAAATGAAAGAATGCAGGCAGAGGACTTAGCACAGTACACTTAGTACTGCTCAGTCCATAGTAGCTACGAATAAGCATCATATTTAAAATAATATGCCTTTGGCACAGGCAAAACTTTGTGGCTGGGAAGCTGTTCTCCATTTGCATGTCTTAGGCAGAAGGCCAGGACAGTGGGTATCCTTTCTGGATCAACCCACTTATCCTGATGTCCTCCAGAGGCGCTAGCAGATGGGACAGGAAAATACCAACAGTGTACCTAGGGGAGGGCACGCAGCCAAGTGTTACACTGGATTGAGCAGGCTGAGAAGAGCCAGGAAAAAAAGTCGGCACAACACAAAAATGCAGCACTGAAAAATTCCTCCGAAGTTTCTTAGTCCCTGTCTCTTGTGGAGGATTCCTCAGTAGAATATTTGAACTCTTCTGTCCCAGACCTGGCCTCTTTCCCAGCTACCCAACTGGGTTACTTCCCACTCTGCAGGGCCTTGACTACTGGTCTTGTCCTTGAAGGAAGCAGCATCTGGGGAGCTAAACTTGATGAAGCAACATCTCTGCTGGGCCCTGGGCTAGTTGCAGGCATCAGGCATGACTGAGACACAGTTCTGCCCCTGGGGACTTGCAAGTCAGGAGGATACTGATCCGTGTACCCCGGAATGGCTGGACATAGTACCTCGGGACCCATCCGCAGGAAGGAGGGGCCAGCTCTCCCTCCTAGGGTGGTGTGGCAAGCCAAGTGAGGTTGATGGAGGGGACTTTGGAGTGACTCTGTTAGGGTAAACAAGTTAAGGTGTATCAAGTTTGGGATGGATTTTTGTTTGTGGGTTTTTTTTTTTGTTTGGTCTTATTTTGTTCTATTTTTTAGAACATGATAGAATGAGCTCACTCTGCTGCTCTTTAAAACGAAAAAAAAAAAAAAAACCAAGAAAAGAAAAGAAAAAAGTATCTGGTCTCTAAAACCAAGAGAAACATCTTCGATAGAGCCAAAATCTTGTGTGAAAATAAAGACGATTTGCTTTGGATTGATTCTTACCTTCTCTAAGTCTAGGGGGTGGGGAGGCAGAGAAGAGAGTAAGATCAGGAAGGGATAAGGCTGCACGAAGCTTTAAACGACTGTAGTCTGCTGCCCACACTCTGTCTATTCGACATAGCCCCTCTGTGTGTAAACTTGGGTGGAAATTACTTGTCTGTGTTCAAGGCAGAGTTTTCCAGTCTTCTCTAAAGTCCATCTGTGCTTCTGAATATTCTGTGGGGTAGCATGGCTCCCTTCCTCCTGGGTACCTCTTTTTGGGTCAGCAGGAATCTTGAGAAACTCTCCTGAGGGGTGCTGGTCTTGTGTGTGGCTGTAAGTCCTTGATCTTGAGCGTGGTGACAACCACTGGTTCCCAAAATGGTAGAAAGGAGATGCAGAAGGGAATTAATCTCGGCTGTATCCTCTCAAAACTGAAACACAGAACTGGTTCTTCAGCATCCAGAGGCCAAATGTCAATAAGGGGAAAGATGCAAATGTTTCCTCAGCTTTGAAGAACGGAGGCCTCTCAGGAATGTTATCTTTGCCCCTTTCTTGCCCCCACCTTACAATGGAGCAAAGAGGAAGTTTTGATTTATTCTTCAAGCTAGAGTACTAAATCACTCTTCTCTCACTGCCTTGTCTTTGTGTTATGCTTGCCATGGATGGCATTTGGCCATTAACGACTAGGTTCCCTCTTTCACCTAAGTTTTCTTCACCGGAACCTTCACCATCGAATTAGAGCTGGATGATTAATTTTGAAATAAGGATGCGCTTGAGAACAGGCCAGGGGCACACATCAACAGCCACAGAGCCCCTGGCTTAAATGGCCGATAAATTACTCATCCCAACTGATGCAGCCCTGTAGCTCCTGCTCTGAAAGCCAGGGGTAATGAAGGGAGCCACAGGTTTCTAGTACTTTCCACACCTACCTTGGAAAGTGAGCGAAATGGCCACCTGGGAGAATTAAGATAATTGTATTTGAGTGCTTTTCCTTGCAGAGAAGTTGATTGGTAGCTTCTCTTGATTAGCCTTTCATTTTCCCCCCTCTGCTCTTTTCTTGGCATTTAGTTGCTGCTTTTTAAAAATTTTTTTCACACGAAAGACATCATGGGTAAGAAGAGATTTTATTTTGAAGAACAATGATCACATTAACAAGGTGACAGCAGATAAGCTAAAAGTCACTCCATTTTCTGCCGGGGAAAAATGTTCTTTGCCGCCAAATCGCATTCTGCTTCTCTTTGTCTACTCTCCTTTTACAGGAGGGTGGCAGGCCCAGCCACTGATGGCCTCAGAAGGAATAGCTGGGAGATAAGATACACCCTTGATTCCTATAAGAAGGGAAGCTTCTGAGTTCAGTGACAAAAAAAAAAAGACTTCCTGTTCCCCAACATTCTTGTGTGTGGAGCTCTCTGTAGGACAGTGACATTTCTCTGCCCTTGGTCCAGAGTCTCAAGTAGAAAGTAACTATGAAATCTGAAACTTGGGAGAGCCCCAAAATCGAATTCATTGCAATTTAACAGATGTCTAGGCCCGAATCAGATTCTACGGTATGGAATCTCCCTACATCCTGCCGTGTATTTGGGTCAAAACTGAGGACTTTCCCTACCTTTAAGGTATTAGAGCTACATCCAGAGACCCAACCTAATGTGTGTGACTATGTCTCCAGGTGTCTAGAAGAAAAGGGAGGGAGGGAGGGCGGAAGGAAGGAAACGAAACAGACTTCAAAACAGTCAAAGAAAAACTGGGGGATGGAGGAGGTGAAGAGGGAAAGGAAGGAAGCTTCCTGAAGGAGGTGAGATCTGTGCCAGGCTTTAACGGATGGGGAGGAATTTGTTAGCCAGAAGCGTTCTGGGGTTTTACCTCTCTAAGCTGCACTTTGTGCTGCAAAATCTCCTAGGCCTGTTGTGAAGACTGAATGGCCTAATGAAATGAAAGCACAGAGCTCAGTGCTTGACAAGTGTTAGGGGCTGAGTGGGCGTGCGTCGCCACCGCCGCCATCATCCTCGTCACCGTCGTCCTCATTAGGAGACGGTGTCGCAGGTGTGCGAGCAAAGCCTCAGGATCCTTCAGAGGCAGAAGATGCCGTCCGTCAGCGCCATCTGTGCCCTCTGCTCTTAAGCCCCGTTTTCCTGAGGCTGATTCTCATCTTTCATATGTTGGCATGCTTTGGTTAATACCAGTTCACCTCCAGCAAAATGAAAGCAGACTCAACCCAGTATCAAAAGATGTTTTTAACCCTCCTCCATTTCTCAGTATAACGTCTTACACACTGGCTGATAATTTCAGTAGTGGGTGGGTGTTTGAGTGAAGGTGTAAATATAAAACCAATAGCTTATGCTACCATTTCTCTTGGGTCTCTGTTTCCAACAACTTATTTTAGCAACTTCAAAAAATATTCACTCGGGGTATTTTTTTCTTCAGATCTGTTTATCCTCCAGTGGTTTCATGCAGGTCACAAAGGAAAGGTGTTTCCAGAAAGAAGCAATGAAACTTACTTCTTCTAAAGTATGGCAGTTGACGTATAAGGCTAAGTACTTTTGTATCATAAATGATTGGTGTCATGTGTTTGAGAGGAGCTTGTCCGTGGACAGCTGGGGCTGAGGAGATTGTAGGCCCAGCGGTTGGGGAAGACCAGGATGCTAATGTTAAAAGTCACTTAATGACCCCTTATTATGTGCTCAGCAGAACTCTGCTAAGGACTCTGTCATAGTTGATCCCCAGGGCAACCGTCTGAGGAGGCACAGTGACATGCTTGGATCATGGATGAGGAAAACGAGGCTTAGAGTGGTAACATAACTGGCCCAAGATTATAGCTCAGATGTTGCAGAGGCCGGACATGGACCCAGGTCTGCCTGATTCTAAATCCCAGGCTGTTTACCACCAGGTGGTTTGAAAATGATGAGCCCCAACTCGATGCAGGGTGGTGTTCTAAGGCTGTCATACAGGTTAAATGTTAAAAGACGTGCTATGGCATCTGCTCCAGTCTCTGCTTAGATCCGCCAAAGTAGGAGGGAACTTGGTTTTGATTTGAGGGAGCAAAAACCTATCGGCAGAGATGACCCCCACCAAAATATGCAACTGTGAGCTCAGAAGAGGTGTCAGACAAGGGATAGAACCAATGGTGTCCTGTGTCTTGAGAAAATGGAGTGGGGGAAGGTAAGGCCTTTTACTTTCTCTTTCAATTCCCAATAATGACTCTAGAACTTTCTGCTAATTAACTTGACTGCCTGCCACTGATATATTTATTACTCAGCATTGTTTATCAATGATATGTTGTTCAAATATTCATTTCCTAGGAGAGGGCCGTAAATGTCTTCTGGGATCATAAAAGGTGATGGATTAACCAGTGCTAGAGGTTGTGGCAGGTCATGAAGTGACAATGCAGAATTGCCCACATCGTCACTTGGCTGTGCGGGCAGTCCAGCGTGAAGAGATGATGTTTTCCAGTGGGGGGGAAGGATAGTTTGTCCTCTCATTTCTTAATTCCAACATCCTGCTGAAGGTGCTTGCAGGGGTTGTACTTCATGTGATTCAGAGTCTCTGAGCAAAGTAACAAGTAGCAGACATGATTACAGCTCTTCCTGGAGTTACAAAACCCTATTTCTAAGTGTTTCCCCTCTACATTTGGCCAGACGTCACATCACCTTCTGCTTTCCCCAGTTTCCCAAGGCCTCTTGGTCTGAATAGCCACCAGGCTGCACTGGGCCAACAGTACCACCTGTTGGCTAGAACCGAGAAGTCTCCGACTCATCATCCTTTCTTGTGCTTTGAAATGATAACACGTATGTCTCTGAAATCCCCCACGCCAGCCCCGTGTTCCCGTCTCACCAGATTGCTTGCATTTTCTCATCACGCCGTGCCCTCTTACACACTTCCAGGCCAGTGCACCCTGTCCCCTCTCTGGTACGCGTTCATGACCTGGTTCACCTGGCCAACACCTGGTTGGTTTGGAAGCCTTGACTTAAGCATCACCTTCCTTGGGAAGCCTTTCCTGAAAGCACCCAGAGTGATTCGGACTTCTCTCTTTCATAGCCCAAATGCTGTGCATGCCTGTATATTAGTGGTACTTCCAAGGGCAGAGGCTGAACTAGTACCCCTGAGGGGATCTGAGCCAAAGGGTGGAGAAGGAAGACATGGGTACAGTTGGTTATGGCCCAAAACAGCCTTCTGTAGACCTAAAGATTTCTTTACGATCATGTGCATCATCCTAAACATCCCTATAAAATTAGCACAATTCTCTACATTATTTAATATAAAATAATCTCCCCCCAATTATTGAGTAAAACCAGTGGTCCAGGAAGCTCCCCCAGCATGTATCCTGTGGCTCCCTGAATCCCCAGGCACAACACAGTGCTCCTTGGGAGGATGCGTGAGCCCCTCTGAAAACCATGTGTGTAGAGTAGTATCTTTTTAGTCAGCCATTCCATGGGCTCTTTCAAAGTAGGCACTAGGCCTTTCATCTCTGCTTTCATATTGCCTAGAGGATTTTAGGTACTCAAAAATATGATTTTTTTTGGAATGAGTGACTTTCTAGTGATATAGGGCATAACGAACCAGTGTCATTAATCCTCAGAGACAGATACTCCAGTTGTAGACCCCAAGGTCTCTATCAGCTGACTACTCTTTCTCTAGTTAGTCTTACATTTCATCGGGCGCTGGCATTTAAGATTAATTTTTAAAACCATCTTCTTATGTTAACATTTATTCACTGTCATGATACCAGTATTGTTTTCTACTCTCATTCACTGCAAATGCGTATCTCCCCAGCAATATTATGGAGGAAATAAGTCTTAATGGACAAAACTGGAACTCTAAACACCATTTGTAATTTCTTTTTTTTTTTTAAAGATTTTATTTTTATTTATTCGACAGAGAGAGAGACAGCCAGCGAGAGAGGGAACACAAGCAGGGGAAGTGGGAGAGGAAGAAGCAGGCTCATAGCAGAAGAGCCTGATGTGGGGCTCGATCCCATAACGCCGGGATCACGCCCTGAGCTGAAGGCAGAGGCTCAACCGCTGTGCCACCCAGGCGCCCCTGTAATTTCTTTTCCATGGGAAAATGTGTCCCGAATTAAAAAGAAAAACTTACAAATGAATTCTAGGACAGTCCAAGGCTGGAGATGGACCGTATTCACGCATCAGGTCCCCACTTCCTGCAGCTTCAGTATTATGGCTTAGTGCCCCCAGTCAGAGGGAGGAGGAGGGAAGTCTAAAGTCAGAGACACAAAGTGACATCCCAGAATCACTGGAGGGGGCTGGGATGACCTCGGAGTGGTCTTTCCCTGAGATCTCCCAGGGTCTTCCAGAAGCAGCAGCAGCAGCAGGCCACCTTGGATGTGTCAAAACCTTCCCAGGAAGCCGGAAAAAAATCATTCTTACAAATCCTACTGACATTTGCATCTCTATGATCCTAAAACTGTCCCCTCTCTGAGACAAACAAATACCTGAACCATCTGTTGTCTCTCCTTTTAAAAAATCAATTTAAAAAATCTTAAATATTTATGAGGGGAAATATTTGTTGGTGGGAATGCAAACTGGTGCAGCCACTCTGGAAAACAGTATGGAGGGTCCTCAAAAAGTTAAAAATGGAACTGCCCTATGACCCAGTAATCGCACTACTAGGTATTTACCCAAAGGATAAAAAAATACAGATTCGAAGGGGTACATGCACCCCGATGTTTATAGCAGCATTATCAACAAGAGCCAAGCTATGGAGGGAGCCCAAATGCCCATCGATTGATGAATGAATAAAGATGTGTGTGTGTGTGTGTGTGTGTGTGTGTGTGTGTGTGTGTGTGTGTATATATATATATATATATATATATATATATATATAAAATGGAAAACTACTCAACCATAAAAAGAATGAAATCTTGCCATTCACAGTGACATGGATGGAGCTAGAGGGTATTATGCTAAGTGAAGTAAGTCAGACAGAAAAAGAAAATACCATATGATTTCATTTATATGTGGAATTTAAGANTGGCAGGAGAAAGAGAGAAAAACCAAGAAACAGTCTCTTAACTCTAGAGAACAAGCTGCTGCTTACCTAGGGGGAGCTGGGTGGGGGATGGGTGAGACAGGTGATGGGAATGAAGGAGGGCACTTGTTGGGATGAGCATCGGGCAATGTATGGAAGTGTGGAATTACTGTATTATACACCTGAAACTAATATCGCCCTGTAAATTAACTAGCTGGAACTTAAAACTTGGGGGACCAAAAGAAATATTAGGAAAGGAGCTCCTATGTGCAAAGCAACTTATTCTTCGGAAAACTCCCACCGCTTCCCCTTCCTTCTTTTAGAAATTACTCTAAATCCAAACCCTCCAAGAATGGGTTAAACCATGCCTCAGTTCTCCTCCACATCACACTCCAGATGGTAAAACATGGTTAGAGGGCTTCTGCCAAGAAGGGCGAATGTCTCTACGTGGCTTCTTTAGTGGCGCTCCTGCTGCACCATACGGACCACTGCTTCTCCCCACCTGGTCACTTGTCTTTCTGTTCCCTTTGACCCCATCCTTAAATGAAGAAATCTTCCCTTCCAACTGGGCATGTAATACTATTTTTATGTCTGCCCTGATCTGGAAGGTTCAGTTCTGATTCCAGCTAGAAGGCAATTCATGGAGGTCCCAGCCTAGAGCCTGAATCCAATGTCCTGGCCACATCTTAGACTGGGAAAAGCTGTTGGAAAGCAAGTTCAGAGCCTGAACTGGGAGAAACTACAAACACTGGTGTAGAGAGGGCTTTTTAAACTCATAAAGTGTTTCAGTAAAACATCCCCCTTTCTGGAACATAATGAGTACGTGTTTAACCACAAATGTAGAAAAACTGTTTAGGGTACAGACCAACATATTTTCTCAGGACTACAAAGAAGGTTTCTTTCTCTCTCCTTCTTTATATGCTCCTTATAAAACCTTGCCAGAGTCAACTAAAATGGACCCCCTTTCATTACATACATTTTTTCCCAAGAAGTAAAATGAACCCAATTCATTCATTCACTCAGCAGTGTAAATACCAAATGAAAAAAACCCATAGACGTATAGACGTAAATACTGCCCCTGTAATTATTTTTTGTGTTTGTATAACTAGAGGGCACTGAGAGAAGAAAGAAATTATTCAAAGTTCAGAGGTTCCCAGATTTACTAAGAAACTAAGGAAAAACAAGCCCAAGCGTCCACATGTGAAAAGAGCCAAACAATGAACTAATCGTTACTTACCAGCATTTTCTTCAAAAGAAACAGCTTTTGTTGAAACTGGTGAGAATTCCAAATGCTGAACCTTTTTTTCCTATTAAATAAAGTTAGTAATTAAGTGGTGATTAAGAAGAGTGCAGGAGTTGATTTCGTTCTGTTGAAACTGCAACGTATAGCCGAGGTTGAGAACCATTATTTCTTCCTTTCTCAGATAGTTCAATTTGGCCCTAATTTAGTTTGTAATTATTCCTTTCTTCCTTTTGAGGGTTTCCATCCATCTCTAAGTTTCCCCAAGTGTGTGGGAAGAGAAGAGCAGACATCTCTTTCCCCCTCCCAGGTGTAGCTGTGGATACCCTATCTTCTTCGGACAGCATGGCCGCCATTGTTGACTATTACGTAACTGACGTCACATGCTAACATCATGGTAGTTCTTCTTGCTCCGAGACATTGCTCTTCTACCTCCTGGAGGGGTGATGGGGTTATGTGTTGGCATTTATAGTCTTTAAGCACATCATTTCTCCTCCTCTTCCTTCCATCCACTGATTGTCTCTTGAGGGTGTCTCTGGGCCACCCACCTTGGTGATTCTTTTCCCAAAACCATGTGACTCCCCATCAGCCTCTCAAGTCCGGCATTGGAGGAGGGAAGGTGTCCTTCTGGGACTGAAGGCTGTCTGTAGGAAGCCTCCCTGAACTGGCACTTTCGTGGGACGTGATTGAGATGATGTGAAGACTTTGAGCTGACAGTATTTGGAGCCATCAAAAAGGACTTATTTTGTTTTTATTTTATTTCACTTCAGTTTATGGAATTTGTGTTCAAACCAGCAATTCTCAACCAGTAGTATTTGTTTTCACATGTGGCTAGAAATTTATTTTAAATAACTTTCTTAGTTAACCCTTTCTGTGTAACAAATCACCCCAATATTTAGCGGCTTAAAAATTGATGGGAGAGTCTGTTGCTCTGGGCTGGTTCAGTTGAACTCTGCAGGGCTTGCTTTTCGTCTGCTGTCATTCATCTGGGGCTGGATGACCTAGGGTGGCCTCATTCACATGTCGGGTAGTTAGCACGCTATGGGCCAGAATAAGGGGAGCAGTTGGGCCACGTGCACCTCATCATCCAACAGGCTAGCCTAGGCTTCTTGGCGGAGTGGTAGTAAGCGTGGGTAGATACGAAGATCAGCAGATGCAGAAGCTGTAAGGCTTTTTGAGGCCCAGGCTCAGAACACATACAGTGTCACTTCTGGCACATTCTGTAGGCCAAATCAAACCATAAGGCCTGCTTAGATTCCAGGTAGAGAAATAGACTCCACCTCTTGATGGGAAGAGCTAACAAGTACTGTGCCTGTTTTTGAAATCTACCATCATAACCAAACATCCCTTATTTGTAAATTTGGTAAATATATAAACTAAAATAGATCTGGAGTTCTTCCACTAAGAAGGTAACTCTCACTTGCATTCAGATAGACTTTATAAGTGGGAAACAAAGGGGAGATAATTGCCACTGGCCAGGGCAGTGAGCAACCCATGCACATACTATCTATCCACCTATCATGTGGGTCATGGCAGAAAAAGGTTGCAAACAGCTGCCCGCAAGACAGTGTGGTAAGGCAGAGAGAGCACGAACCTCTGAATCAGACAGACCTGAGTTCAAACTCCCATCTCCCCAACTTGTTAACAGGATGGCCTTGGGCAAGTGACTTAACCTCTCTACGCGTCAATGTCCTCAATCATAAAACAGGAACAGTACCCAAGGGGTCCGGCTGTTGCGAGGATGAGATGAGATTATGGTATAATGCCCGGCACATAGTAAACAGCCATGTCATGTTAGTTTCCATCCCTGTCTCCTTAATTTTTTGAAATTCATGTGCAGTGGCCATAGTAACTCTCTTCGACACAGAATTAAAGCTGCCCAGTCCCTTTTCCTGCCAGATACCGGCTTTTCTTTTTCCACGTACAGCATACCTTTGAAAGATGACTTAGATGTAGTCTTTTTCAACCTGGGATCTTGGCAGTGTTTGCAAAAACATAAACTTACAGTGAAGAGTCCCAAGACAAGCCTTAGTTTTGGGGCTACAAATTATTTCACATTTTTGAGTTGCGCATAGCTTGTTTTTTCTTTATAGTCTAGATATATTGTGGAATTTTGGAAACCCACCATCAGGAAAGAAAGCTTTGAAATAATACAAGTTGGGCAGCAATGGATGGGAATGATATTCTCTCAGAAAGGATGCATTTACAATGGATAAGGTTTTCAAATATACCTCAGAGCTCTAAGTAGTGAAGTTGGTCTTTGGGGGTTAGAGGGGGCCAGATTGAGCAAAACTTCTGCTTCTCTTCCGATGCATTCCATCGGGCTCCATTTTGGCTAAATCATCATAATTCCCACCAAGACAGCACAGAATGATAATGTTTTTATTTATTATTTTATATGCATTGCCAGTATATGCAAAGCTTTATAGCTTGCCATAAATCGAGAGGGATTATCACAGCTGTTACTTATTTTAACAGGTCACAATACAGTAGTTTATGCCAGATGGTTTGGAGAATTTTGAGAGAGAAATTTTATACAGGCAGCCATATAGATACTAGCGTGGGTGGTTGCACCCTGAAATTAATTTACATTTGTTATGATATAAAATATATATGAATAAACACATAGCTCCTTATGAACGAGTGAGACATTTTATAGTCCTGATTTCTTCTGGAAGTCATGGGGTCTCTTGTGAGCAGTGGCGGGGCAACGGCAGGAGTAATGTGCTGCTAAGGAGGGATGGGCGATGTAGCTCCGCCACGCCCACTGCCATGAAGGGGATCTCCAGCCTGCTTCGGGGAAGTGAACTCTGGAGGCAAACCTAGGTTTCCACCATTGGAGCCGAAAAGACTAAGGCAGGGAAGCCGCCCCCCCCCCATAAACATAAGGAGAGGGTATGTATGGTGGAGCGTAGAGCTGAAATTGGGATCCCCAAGGTCACAAACAAGGTCATTCTGGGGCAAAAACTTTACCCAGCCTGCACAGAAGGCAGAACACATTATCGCCCTTGCAGATGCTATAGTTTATGTGTAGAGTGGTCAGTCCTGGGTGATCAGCAGAAATGGGAAGAAAAACTAAGCATGGATGATCAGCAATCATCTCGGAAGGTATTTTTGGTTCCAGGTGTCACAGAACGATAGACTTCCAGAATGACAGACCTAGAGAAAACCTGATAGATCATCTCTACCCTCCTTGTTTCATAGATGAAGAAACAGACCAAGAGGATCATTTAAATATGGTCGTCTTGGTTCTTTGATTTAAAAAAAGTAAAATCAGACTGTCAAGGTATTTGGACTCTGTCGGCTTCCTCCAATCTCTGTCTCATTGATCTGCCCCACCAGCTCCTCTCCTGGGTCTTGCCTCGTGCTGGGAGAGGACCACATCCCCACCTATCAGAATAATCCAAAGACCAGTCCAAAGCACAGCTCGATTTTCTTGGTAAATCGCCCCAAGACATAAAGGTAATACCACCTCTGGAACAGGAATAAAATGATTTAGCCTTTTCAAGTCAGTTCTTCTAGCTCCTATAAGCTAGGAGCCAACTAATATCTGTTGGTGTGCACAGAATAATTAAGCAGAAAAGGTGAGTTTAAAACAGATTTGGAGCATATACTGGGCTTAATCTATGTGCAGAAAAATCAGAAAGTGACAGTATTTCGAAAGCTGATAGCCCATGAATGTCAAGAGACAGAACTAGAACCTTTATTATGGATTCCCTAAAGATGACTAGTAGAAAAATGGAAAGTTTGTAGGCTACATAATGCTGAAATGCCCCACTGATTCCAGAGATGCTGAGCTTCCAATAACTTCAGCTCTTTGGAACACAGCACTAAGCCTGAAGGTAAGTGAAGGGAGCTTCCCAAGGCTGCGAATAGTTGTCAGCAAGCCTGTGCACTTTTTTTTTTTAAAGATTTTATTTATTTATTCAACAGAGACAGCCAGCGAGGGAGGAACACAAGCAGAGGGAGTGGGAGAGGAAGAAGCAGGCTCATAGCAGAGGAGCCTGATGTGGGGCTCGATCCCAGAGCACCGGGATCACGCTCTGAGCCGAAGGCAGACGCTTAACCGCTGTGCCACCCAGGCGCCCCAAGCCTGTGCACTTTATTAAGAACCTTGCTTAGGTTTTTGCTCAGACCATGAGTAACTCTTATTTAATGAACATATGTTACCCAGCCATGGTGTCTTCTTTCTTCAGCTCACCGTGGATTCAAACCATGGGGAAGGAGCTAGAAGAAGGGTGAAAGAGGAATGACAGTGGAGAGCGAAATATCAAGGAAAGAGCTTGGAAATCCAAAAAAGGAGTCTTTGAAATGTGTTACCATAGAGACCAATAATAAGCCTTCCTAATAAAGACCCTAAGTAATCACCAAAGCATTAAATTGTGTTTCGTATCATCTGATTAAAAAGATAGGAAAGTGAATTTTTCAAGGTAGGCTAAATTCTGGTAATAAAATCCCCAACATTCAGAGACTTATTTCTCACTTACACTGTAGGCTAATGCAGGTCAGCATACAGTCATGTGGGCACCAAGACTCCTTCCATCTTGGGGCTCCAGCACCCCACAGAGCATCTGTGTCTAGCCAGCAGGGGAGAGAAGGGAGTGTGTGTGGGAAGGGAGTGTGTGTGGGGCATGGGAGTTTTTGTGGGCCAGGCCTGGAGGCACACTTTCCTTTTTCCCCATTCCCCTGGCTAGCATTCGGTTACATGGTCGCACCTGACTGCAAGGGAGGCCGGCTGTAGGGGAAGGACAGAGACGGCCTGGTGAACAGCTAAGTTGTCAATTTCTTCCGGGGCAAGTGTAAAATATGCTTTAAGATGACAAGGGGCTTCAGGAAACTGCTCGTGGTTGGATAAACTTTAGTTCCGTGCAAAATCACCTATGGAGACTTCTGTATTTCCTGGCAGTGCCAGGTAAGGGAAGTATTTATGCCTTGAGCCACAGTATAGATCATAGGCTGACAAACTACAGCCCACGGGCCAAATCTCGCCTGCTGCCTGTTATTGTGGATAAAGTTTTATTGGAACACAGCCACATCCATTCGTTTATGCCTTGCCTGTGGCTGCTTTTAAGCTATACACAACAGCAGCGTGAACTAGTTTCAACAGAGATCGCGTGGCCCACAAAGCCTACATTCTCTACTGTCTGGCCCTTTACAGAACAAGTTTGCTGATCCCTGCTCTAGGTCGTCACTGTCCTAAGGAGGACACATTTGCAATTGTTTCTTCCTGAGACCGGGTATCCTTGGCTTCCAATAAAAACAAGTAGGATACCCACTTGGACTGGGACGTAGACTCTGCCCTTAGAATGCCAGCTCCAACAGGGCCCAAACTCTGCTCTCTCCCCGCCAGCACCGAGCACAGTACCTGGCATCTAAGTGAGGTTCAGTAAGTGCTTCTGTTTGAACCCTCAGCCATGGGAAGCATCGGGTACCCTAATTACTATACAGGGGACAAGGAGCCTGGCAAAACTACAATAGGAGCATACCCTTAAAGACCTCCAACAGTTAGGAAGTAACTGCCTTTGTTGGGCTTTTATTATGCACCAGGGACCGTCATAGTGCTTTATATCTATTCTTTTTTTTTTTTTAAAGATTTTATTTTTATTTATTCGACAGAGATAGAGACAGCCAGCGAGAGAGGGAACACAAGCAGGGGGAGTGGGAGAGGAAGGAAGCAGGCCCATAGTGGAGGAGCCTGATGTGGGGCTCGATCCCATAACGCCGGGATCACGCCCTGAGCCGAAGGCAGACGCTTAACCACTGTGCCACCCAGGCGCCCCTATATCTATTCTTTTATTTACTCTTCCTAATAAGCCAGTAAATTGGGTGTTCCTGTTTACATTTTATAAATGAGGAAACCAAGGTTCAGAGAAGTCAAATTATTTTCCCAAGGCCATACTGCTAAGAGGTGGAGGAGCTAGGATTCAAGCACAGGTCTTCCTGGGACAAAAGCCCAGGTTTTCTTTCCTCTACACCATGGGAACTGCTAAAACTTTATTCAAATGCAAGCAGTCTAGTTCTATCATTTATTTTCATCATCACTCTTAACAACAACCTCAGTATAGTAAACATCAATGTGAAGGGGAAGACATGGCCATTTCCATTGCTTTACGGAGTGCTGCCAGGGCTCTCCCTTGACAGAGGAACCTGGAGCAACACAGTTCAACTCTTGAGATCCAGGGTCAGGGACTTGGCCACCAGCTTCCTGTGATCTTGCCAAGGGCCGTTGTGGAAGGCGGCCATTTTGCTCACCTAAGCAACAATTCTCGTTTCCAGTTTGAGTAACATGCTGGGGCTGCCAATGTCCCCAGTGGAGTGGGTCTGGGAGCTTGTTCACACACACACACACACACACACACACACACACACACACACACACCTCCAGACGTCACCGCGCACCGCTCCCAGGTGCTGCTGCTGCCACCGAGCCTTTGATGAGCAAGTCTAAGGGAAAGACTTCCCTTTTCTCTTCAGAAGCTCTGACTGGCCTTCCCATCCACCCCACACTTCCCATCAGTGTCCACTCCATCAGGCCTTCCTGAAGTCTAAAGGGCCCAGGTTGGCCCTTGGCCGACAAAACCATTCCCATGGACCTCTCAGTGACATCTGGCATTCTCAATCATGCTGCCTTCTTGAAACCTTTTTGTCCCTTGTTTCCTCAGACAGGGCTGTCCCTCCCTCCCTCCTGGTTTTCTGCTTCTCTGACTCACCTTGTTGTTTCTCTCTGGTGGCCTTTTCTCCTTTGTCTACCCTGCCCTTAAACTTTGGGGGGTTCACGGCTCGCTTCTCACCCTCCCTGGGGGAGTGGTCACAGCACTTTTTCTCCCCTCATCCCTCCAGCGCTAACCACACTCTCTCTTTCAGGGGGGACTCCAGCCAGATTTTCTATCCTTCCCGGTGGCTGGCAACCCTCCGAGGAGGTTAGTGTGAGTGGGGTAGGAGGAGAGCAGCCAACCCAGACTAACTTGGGTTCGATGTAATATTTCATGTGACCACAATCATAATTCATAGTAATGCCAATTAGGGAATGCTCTACCAGTGCACATGCAAACCCTGTGATTTCTTATGACCTTGGCAAGTTAGTGTTTCACCACAATTTGTGAATTATGGAGGAGTCGCGGGCCTCATGGACACAGTACTGCCCACGCATGTAAATCTGCCCAGGGCATAAACCTCTTTATTTGAAAAAGAGATGACCTGGTCAGAAAATAGTCCAGTTTTCCTGAAATGGGTTTCCAAGGCATCAAGACAGATTACCCAAACCTGTGTCCCACAAGGCATCTTTGGATAATTTCATGCACTGGTTTTTCCTTTTTATATATTAGGGTATATCCCATGAGTGTTGCAGTGGCCCTAAATGGCTTTTTGTCTTCTGCATGCCGTTGTTATATATACAACGTACCAGCCTAAGGCACAGGCACGCACTGCCATGGTTTTTAACCCTGGTTCAACCCCACGGCTGGCTTAGTAAATCACCCTTCCCTGGAGATGAGTTCATCACTGCGAGGGCATTGTCTTTGCAGTGTTTTTAAGCCTGGGCAGAGTGAGTTGTATCTAGGATGCAAGGTTTCCGCGAGCAGAGATGAATTAGGGGGAAGGGACGCAATGTGACAATTTGGGAGCTGCTCTAGTCCTGTTACACACGGGCACCTGCTCCACGCCGGTCTCTGTCTTCCCTCTTGCCGGGGCTGGAGGAGATGGCACCGCCGGCATCTCTGATTCTTCTGTTGGTCAGAGACTGGGGACAAGGGAGGTGAGAAGGGAACCACGGGGGTGCGGTGCTGAGCAGCCGCGGTCGGTCCAGCCTGTTGGTGATGTGCCGAGCCCACTGCCACTCCGGGCATGGGTAATAGCAGCACCAGCAGTCGCGCTACGGGATTAGCAAACGCACAGGTAGCAGAAATTCGGATCCAGGATCCTCCGCAACCCGCGGCTTGTCTAAGCGCACAGGGCCCGCTTTGTGGCCGGCTCCCGCGCACCGCCGAGTTTGGGGCTGGGGGCTGAGTCTTGCAGCTCACTGCGGCTGGCGGCAGGGGACGGATTATTTTTAGCAGGTTCCCTTTAGCCCAGCGGAGCTGGAGATGTTCAAGGAGCCGGGCGGTTGTCTGCAGAGCGTTGGTGCAACCGTGCCTGCTGCCCGGGAGGTTTGGCTGCCGCAGTCCCCTCCATTCACTGGGCTGTAAATCGAAGCTGTCTACACCGGCAAGGCGCTCGATCTCAGCGTGGCCCTGGGGCTACGTCCCGCCCAGGTCTCCCGGCACCTGATTTCCCAGTGGTCAATTAGGTGTCTCAGCCTGCAGCACTGAAGCAGTGGAGGGGCCAAAGCCCCGGCTTTGATGGAGCGCGCCGTGCGCAGAGACCTCCCCAGTCGACTTCCTCATCAGAAGGCAGCATCCATTCATAATTCTCTCTCTGCCTGTGGACCGAGTTAGGCTGGAGCTGGGCATGGACTCCTGCGATCTCCCTTTTTGCATCTGAAGGAGAAACTAAGATAAAAGGCAAAAGGAAGAGAGAATGCGGTCCTAACGCAACTAGGCGCTGGAAAGCCCCTCCGAGAGGCCTCTCCTTTGCGGGGAGAGGGAGAAGAGGCATATCCTGAGCCCAGCGCCCCAGCCAGCTGCTGCTTCGCTGCGGAGCCGGCACGCATGCCTACCTCACCTGACGGCCGCATTCCTGGGGAGCCGGCGCGGGGCCCGGCGGCGCGCCCAGGGCGCACGGGCGGTAGGATCTCTGCACCGGGGGAACGATGCGCGGACGGGCTTCCCAGGGCCGAGCCCGAGCCGGAACGGGAGCCCGGGGAAGCTAGCCTTGGCGCGGCGCCCCACCGAAACCCCCCGGGATGCACCGCGACTCGCAGCCCAGGCCACTCGGGTGTGTGTGAGATGGGACCAGCCTGGGGGGGAAGGGGTTTGGGCAGGTGACATCATTTTAAACTAATTTTTCACACCTCTGGGTGGTGGGTGAACTTGGGGGACGGAGGAAGCAAGAGCCGCAGCCCTGCCGCGCGCCAGCCTAAGAGGAAATCCGCCCCCCCGCCGCCCCCAGGTCTGAGAGTCAGGTCCCCTTGGCAGAGCGAAGTGAGGGTGAGCAGGTGCTCAAGGTGGACCACGCATAGCTCTGAGGGGCGAGGGGAATAGCTCCGTCTTTCAGGGGTCTTTTATTTTAAGCATATTGCAGCTGCAGCTTTGAAGTTTGCCGCCTCCACCTCACCCCTCATCCCAGGTTCTGGGGCGGGGCGGCAGTTTTCCACGCGGCTACCCGGGCCCTTACCAGCTGAGCGGAGGGGGCTACAGGGGCTGCAAGGGCTGGTGGTGGGTTTCTTGCAGGGGACATGGGGACTCCAGGGCTCTGTGAGAGGGAGCGCACCCTGAAGCTCAGCCTTTCGGGAGCTCCGAGGGCTGAGGGAGAAGTCCGGGATCCAGCTTGGTGCTCCATCCTGTTTTCCTACCCTGCCACTTGGTGTTGGGTGACATTTTGCCTGTGCAGGGGTTTCACTGTCATGGAGCTAGCTGTGATGCTGTGAGGCAAATGGACTGTTAGGATGAGCTGGAAGAGAGAGGCGAGAGAGCTGGAGCTCTTCCTTTTGTGGCAGCGTTAACCCTATGGAGCCTGCTCCCTTGACACACCTGTCCACCTGGGTCACCATCTGTGGGCGCAAGTGGGGCTGCCTAGCCGAATAGCCCTGCCGGGTCTGGTGGTCCAAAGCCATACTTGCCCAGGGCATGCCAGGCCAGGAATGTGTGGGCGGTAAAAGAGCAAAGCCCCAACTGGTGCCCCCTTAAGGGAAGGTTAAGCAGGCCTGGCCATGATGGTGCACAGTGTTGTAGCCAGAGTGTGATCTGCTCTTGAGTTTGGGAGCTCTTGTTTTATGAGGTTTTTATTTTGCAGTTTTGTGTCTCCTGGTCACCAGTTTGTTTTTTCACAGCTGCTTGTGAGCAAGGCAAAGATAACAGCATCTAAAAATAGCCCTGTGGCTGTAGATGCAGCTTAGCTTGACCCCACTATTACAAGAATGGGGTCTCCCTTCCCGGTTGTGTTAGGGTGAGACGAACTTGGGCCCCCCGGACAGCGTGAGACCAGGTCCACACATCCTTCAGAGCAGTTCAGCATCTATTTGCAGGGCAGGGCAGGGATGCTGTGGTGCTGGTCTGTGTGAGAAGGGCAGTAGCTCATCCATTCCTATGTGAGACCCAAAGTAACTGGGCTGCAAGATTGGGGGATGGGAGCCCAGACAGAGACCCCTCCCCACCCCCAGCCATTGGCATCTGCAGCTTTACATTCCCTAAGAGTTCCACCTAGCTATGTATAAGGGGCTTCCTCGTCTGTGCTTCAGGGGCTAGGAGGCCACTCCCCCGCCCCCCAAGGGAGTCTGGCCCAGAATACAGAGGGACCAGAAGGTCCAGGGTGGCACTTAAATCATATACCAGCTTCCTCAACAGTAGCTGGGATGCCATTCTTTCCAGATGGAAACCCCTGGACAGTTGAGTGATGAACCTCTTCCTGATAATAGGGAGGTGCCCATTCTGTCTCAAGGGGGCTGTCCCCAGCTCATGGAGGTGCCACATGGAATGGAGCCAGGAACGGACTGAGGACTTTCCAGTGGTTGTAGTGGATGGTGGGAGCCCTGGTCTTCTCCTGTGGGTTGTGGATCTTGAGAGCCTGCTCGGCCTCTCCCATTATTTATTTTCAAAAGCCTTCATTTCCCCCATGTTCACCTTTTGTTTGGAAACAAAGGCGGCAAAGTCCAGCTTGAAGAAAAAAATGCCCCCCTCTGTTCTTGATTGATTGAACTATGGTATTTTTTTGTTTTTGAAAAATGCATTGGTAATTGCTGAAAGAATGTAAATGCCTAATTATCTACAGTGAAAGAAACAAACTAAAGAGCGTGGGAATCTAGGAGGGAAGGTATGAATCCCCATCACCAGTTCTCTATTCAAGATAGAACCTATCAGGTAATTCTCTCCTCCCTTCCAAAGTGAATTTTGATTTTTAAAAGTTTACCTTTATTTTCTGTAGATAATAAGTATGATCCCTGGGCAAATATTAAGATAGCTTGATTTGGGGGAAGGAAGAGACCAGGAAACTGAAAGCACCTCTGAGAAATCCCTCATTCCTCTAGTCATCTAGTAGGGACTTGAAAACAGTTGCTAGTTTATCTTTAAAATGTTCCCACCATCTTTGTGTTCCCTACAGAAGATGCGAAAGTACTGCTGATTCAAAGTAGCCAAAAGGCCTAATGCAACAGGAGCTAACTCTTTGGCCCACATAGAAGAGTAGATGGGAAGGCCAAGAGTTGGGATTCAGATTTTACAAAAATGTCATCGGCTTTGCTCTGCCTGTAGCAAATAAGAGGTCAACAGTCCCTTGCTCTTACACAAAAGGGGCTGCTTTCTCTTGAAATTCACAACCCGAACCAGCAGTCAGCTAAAGACCTGAGCGTATTGGTCAGTGAAGGCCAAATACTGTAGCAAGCCCCAAATCTCAGGAGTTTAATGCAATGCAGTTCATTTCTTACCACATAATGTCTAATCAACTTTTGGCTTGTAATGATAAGGAACCTAGTCTTCTGCCTTCTTGTGGCTCTACTATCCCATAGAGCCTCGGAGTCCTTCCTGGGTTCCTCCGCATCTAGCCAACAGAAGGGGATAAAGAGAGCATGGAGGATTGTCCTGGAAGTAGCACCCCTCCTCTCCACCCACATTCCGCTGGCCAGAACTCGATCACATGGCCATGTCTACCTGCAAGGGAGATTGGGAAATGTCTGTGCCATGGCAAGAAGACCTCCAGTGTGAAAGACACCCTTTTTTGGCTCTACTCTGGGATTTGGGTTTGGCTCTGGACAAGTCATGTAGCTAAATACAGATCTCCATCTTAAAAACGGTGGTAATTCGTCCTACCCTTTCCTGTCTCACAGGGATTTGGAAAAGTATAGAGATATAAAAGGTTCCTAGAGAGACCATCTGGCTTAGCCTCTTTAGGCAAGGTCATTGTCATCATCCTCATGTTACAAATCACTTGCCCAGTGTGACACAGCTAGTTTATGGCAGGGCTAGAATCCGAACCAGTTATATAGGATATAGTTTCAGAAGGCTGATATATAGTCTCTGGATATCCTTTCATTGTGTGTAATCACTAGAAACAGCTATTCATGTTATTTAAAATCCCTGTGAGATTTTTTTCCAATTCTTACTACAGAACCGCTTATTGCCAGGCTTAGAATAGCCAGGTTATTGGTCTATGTCCTGTACATACATTAGCTCATTTAATCTTCACAATAACCCTGGGAGGTAGGGACTATTATTATCCTCACTTTAGAGATGAGGATGCTCAGGCACAGAGATTAAGTTACTTGCCCAAGGTTTTATGGATAATAAGCGCCATAGCTGGGGTTTGATCCCAGGCAATTTGGCTCCAGAATCTAGCCCTGGATATTTTACGACACTACATCTCTAATCTGGTGGACTCCACGTCTAGCCCTCTCTGATGTGTCCAATCAGTGCCGAGCCTGATACTCAGGCTTTAAAATTCTGAGTTTCCTTTTTCAGTGAGTGACCTTGAAGGTCCACGACAAGGAGTCATTTGTAAATTTGCTGAGGCATGAATTTGAGCCCCAAGCATATGAAATTGATACACAGGATTGCACTACTTTGAGGGAGCCCCATCCCCAACCCTCCAGCTCTGACAGGCCAGGGAGGCTTTTTTTTTTTTTCCTTTTAAAATTTTTGGTCTACTCATCACTGGGTATGCAGTAACTACTGTGAAGTAATAAAAATATTTATTTCCTTGTGAAAAGCAGCCGTGGAATGAGAGAAGGACTCTCCAGTGTAAGGTTAAAAGGCACTTGGTGATTTGGTGGGGGTTGGGCAAGGTGAGCATAGTCACTTGACTCAAGGTAATTGCTCATTGCAGTTGTTTTGTTTATTATTGCTGCTGGGCTGGCTGCATTCCTTTCTGTGTTGTCTCGGGACTTCTCCCTCTGCAAGCAGCCTCTCCGCAGTCTCTCCAACAAGGTAACTGGACTTCTTACCTAGCGGTTTAGGGTCCCCAAGAGTGTAAAGGCAGAAGCTTCCAGGCCTTCTCAAGGCTGGGCCTGTGACTTGTATTACTGACAGGATGAGCCAAGTCATAGGCCCAGCCCAGACTCCAGGACAGAGAAATTCACCAAAGGCATGTATACCAGTGTGCAAACAGGCTATCCAGTGGTGAAGTCTGAAGCTTCTGTATTTACAAATTTGAGGATTCCCAAAGGTCTCAGGAGAAGGTGACTGTACGATAAAATGTAGGTTAAATAAAATCCATTCCTTTCACTCCAGTGGAAAAAGACTGTTAAATATGCTTGGTTCTTTCTCCATTTCCAAACTAACAAATCATCTATGTCCGTGAAAGCACTGAGGCTGTAGATGTCACTGCCCAAAAGGAAAGGGAACTGAAGTGTGTGACTTCCCTTGCGTCTCCCATACTTTGTCTCAAAGGTATCAATTTTTAAAAAGGTATCAGTACCCGCCCTCAGACATAAACGAAGAATAATTTCTGAAAAGTCAGTAGCATGCCAATCGGATCAGGAGACAAGACTATTTCTGATCTCCATCTACTCTTGCCTGGCAAGTCACCCTTCCCCAGGTGACTTAGCATGCACAGCGGGCGCCCCCGGCTGCCTCAGGAGGTGGAGCTGCCTTCCTGCAGAAATGGGCTAGTGGGTTCAGTCGTTCAGGCTTCCACTTCACATCATCTTCCCCAGGCGGTTCAGTCACCAGAGCCTGCAGGGTACAGGGCTACTCTCATGCACCGCCCACATCGCCCTTCCTCCTCAGGACTCAAGCACTCACCAGTCAGAACTGGGCACTAGTGGCTGACAGCCCACAGCCAAGTCCCTCTCTGGGAGCTGTCTTTGGCTTGAGAGAGCCACCTTGCCCAAGGTCACACCCCTTCCCAGGTCAGCACTGCTCCAATGACTGGTCACCTTGCCTCAATTCAGGACAATTCTGCAGGGCCAAGGCAGCTCCAGGGCTCCTCCTTGGGACCGGCCGACGAGCCTTTGTTGTAACTGTGTCACTGCCGCCTCCTCTCTGCACAATCCTGCTTCACTCCTCCGTAGGTGTTGATGCCAAAAACATTTGTACTATGCTTCTCACACACCAATGTCTACGTCAAAGTCTACTTCCAGGGAACCTGACTCGAGATAGAGGGCACATTGTAGACTGGGTTACTTACCACTACAGGTTGGGCCACTGTGGAAACACACAGAGAGAAGCAGGACATAGAATAGGTCTTCCCCAAATTCTTCCAGCTGGGAAGAGAGGACAAGTACTTAAGCAACAATATGAGAAAATGAGCAAACGTAACAGTCATAAGTAAGTCTGATGCCGCAATGATTTTTTCCCTTCCTCACTCTACCCCTCACAAAGTTTTTCCCCCCAAAGTTTCTCTCTCTTTTTTTTTTAGGGGATGGGTGATTCATGACCTTGATTATATGGTTAACAATTGCGCCTAAGTGTTCTCCCACCTGATTATTTCTTCCTTTGGGCATGGTACTGGCAATCAAAATTTATCTTTCAAATTAAGGCTATAATTATATTTTGATAAAGATCTAGCAATTCAATGAGAATGAAATTTTGAGGGTTGCCAGGAAACGGATGACTCTGGGTTATAGAGAAGGGTTTGCATGCAGAATACTAATAGGTGGTTCAGCACTCTTATCTAGACCTTTCCAATAGCGTCTGATAATGCAGGCCCATCAAGTACTGTTTCTCTGCTATTATTCTGGGAGGATAAAAGCGATGAAAGATATAAGCAGGGTTTTATGAATGAAAAGGTGATTCATCATATGTCTTTTGGTCTATCTCACTAGAGTTAAGAAATAGAGTAATAATTATGTGGTGTTACCACAAAATACAGGAGACAAAAGCTTTCTCTTATTTCCTTGCCTCCTCTTTTATTATAAATAAAAGCAAGATGTCTTAGATATTGGGTTATTGTTTCGTGTTGGGAGACAGGGACCTGCATTTGAAATGGTGTTGACTCCCAGGAAAATAGAAATAGTAGAAATGTATATCATGTCATATTCTAATTTTTCTTTTCCTTTCCCTTTTATACTGTCCAATTATTACTGATTCATTCATTCAACAAATATGGAGTCCCAAGTATTATGTGGGTCCTGCTGAGGGATCTAAGAAAGTTTAAAATGGATAACCACGTATGGAAATTAAAAAAATAACAATACAATACCCAACATAGTGTTTTGGGGAAGGACTGGGGGTAACTTTTTCATTGAAAAAACTGAATTGCATTTATATATTGAATATAACTTAAATACAATTAAGCTATATACAGGTCTTAAGGGTTGAGTTACATGAGCTCTGACGTATACATGTCTGTTACCGCCTCCTGAAATAATATATAGTACCTTTACATCACCCCCAAAATTGTTAGTACCCCTTTCTAATCTTCCACCCGCTTTGGCAACTATTATGATGATTTCACAGAGATCAGATTTGCCTGTTCAAGAGCTTCATACAAATTGAATCATACAGTATGATTTTTTTTAAAGATTGATTTATTTATTTGAGAAAGAGCGAGTGAGTGCTGGCGGAGGGGCCGAAGAAGAGGAAGAGAGAGAATCCTCAAGCAGCCTCCCCAGTGATTACAGAGCCTGATGAGGGGCTCAATCCCAGGACCCTGAGAACATGACCTCAGCCAAAATCAAGAGTGGGCTGCTCAAACAACTGAGCCACCCACTCTTGGTTTCAGCTCAGGTCATGATTTTACAGTCGTGAGATGGAGCCCCGCATCAGTCTCTATGCTCAGCATCAGTCTGCTTGAGATTCTCTCTCTCTCCCCTTCCTCCTCTCCCCCTACCCTCAAATAAATGAATAAATCTTAAAAAAAAACAATCTGGCCTCTTTCAGCAAAATATTTTTTAAATTTACCCATGTTGTTGTACGTATCAGTAGTTCATTCCTTTTTTTTATTGCTGAGCAGTAATCCATTGTAGAAATATACCACAGTTTATCCATTTTGCTGGGCTGTTCCCAGTTTGGGGCTATTATGAATAAAGCTGCTGAGAATATTTTTGTACACATCTTTTTGTGGATTTATGTTTTCATTTCTCCTGGGTAAATAGGAATGAAATTGCTTAGTCAGAGGGTACATGTATGTTTAGTTTTGTAAGAAACTGGCAGAGATTACGACAAAATGATTGTACCATTTTACACTCCCACCAGCAATTTATCAGAGTTCTAGTTGCTCTGTACCCTCGCCAGCACTTGGTATATTAGCAGTCATTCCAGTTGATATGAAATGGTATCTCACTGTGATTTTAATCTGAACCTCTCCAATGGCAAATAATGTTGAATACCTTTTTATGTGCTTACTAGACATTCATATCTCTCTTCTGAAATGTCTAGTTAATGCCTTTTCTTATTTTTAATTGGGTTTTTTGTCTTTTTATTATTGATTTGTAGTAGCTCTTTATATATTCTGATTGAAAGTTCTTTGTTAGGTACATGGATTACAAATATTTATTCCCAGTCTGCCCTGCCAATTTATTTTCCAATAGTGTTCTTTTGGTGAGCAGAATTTTTTAAATTTTGACAGAGTCCAGTTCATCAGTATTTTCTTTTATGGCTAGTCCCTTTTGAGTCCTGTCAAAGAAATCTGCTTCCCTCAAGATTTTTCTCATGCATTTGCTTCCAAAGATTTTATAGCTCTAGCTTTTATGTTTAGGTCTATGATACATACTTATCTCACTCTGTTATTGCTTCTGTTCCCATATCCACAATAATTACTTATTGTGTATGGAGTAAGGTAGGGGTCAAAATTCAGTTTTTTCCCATATGTATATTCAGTTGTTCCAGAACCATGTGTAAAATTTTTTTCTTTTCCGGGGCGCCTGGGTGGCACAGCGGTTAAGCGTCTGCCTTCGGCTCAGGGCGTGATCCCGGCGTTATGGGATCGAGCCCCACATCAGGCTCCTCTGCTATGAGCCTGCTTCTTCCTCTCCCACTTCCCCTGCTTGTGTTCCCTCTCTCGCTGGCTGTCTCTATCTCTGTCGAATAAATAAATAAAATCTTAAAAAAAAAATTTTTTTTTCTTTTCCCCCATTGAATTAACACCTTTTTCAAAAAAAAAATCACTCAACTGTATGTTTGTGGGTCAATTTCTGGACTCTCTGTTCTGTTCCAGTGATCTATATGTCTACTCTCTTCCCAAAAACCACACTGTCTTATCTCTGTAGATTTATAGTAAGTCTTAAAATCAAGTAGTATAAATCCTCCAGATTTGTTCTTCTTTTTCAAGATTATTTTAGCTATTCTAGAACCTATGCATTTCCTTTTTAAATGTTATTTAAATTCAATTAGCCAACCTATTCATTTCCATATGCATTTTAGAATCAGCTCATGAATTTCTTTAGAAAAAATGCTGCAGTTCTGTTTGTCCATTGATTTAAATCTGTTAATGCATTTGGGGAGAATGGACATCTTTAACAATGTCCTCTGATCCCTGAGTAGTATAGCTTTTGATCTTATAGGTCTTTAATTTCTCTTAGTGATGCTTTACAGTTCTTAGTGTAGAGGACTTGCACATCTTTTGTTAGACTTATCCCTATGGATTTGATATTTTTGGTGCTATTATAAATAGTATTCCTTTTTATTCTCCAATTTTTCATTACTAATATACATAAATACAATTGATTTCATATTGACCTTATATCCAGTGGCTTTTCTAACTTCATTCTTTAATGCTACCAGTTTTTATAGATTCCATGGGCTTTTTGACCTACATAATTATGTTTGATAATGACAATACTTACTACTTTCTTTCTTATGTTTTATTACACTAGTGAGAGTAGATGTTTGATTTCTTCCCAGTCTTAGGGGAATACAGTGTTTCACCATTAAATATGGTGGTAGCTATAGATTTTTTAGAGATGACCTTTGTCAGGTTTTGGTATCAAGACTTTATAGAATGAGTTGTGAAGTGCTCCCCCCTTCTCTGTTTTCTGAAATAATTTATATAAATTGGTATTATTTCTTCCTAAAAAATGTGTTATGGAATGCACTGGTAAAGCCATCTGGGCCTGGAATTTTCTTTGTGGGAAGGGTTTTGATTAAGAATTCAAGTTCTTTAGGAGATATAGGACTATTTATATTTTCTATTTCTCCTGCTAGTTTTTTAAAGGAATTACCCGTTTCATCTAAGTTGTTGACTATATTAATACTGTAGTTTGGAGTAGGCAGAAAGACCAAAGATATCACTCGAGGGGATACTTGAAGAGAAGGGACTTAGGCAGACAGGGAGGGGAATCATGACTAAAGAATGGTGTGAGAAAAGACATGGAGTGCGATCTGCAATGGTGTGGGTTGTTGGACATGGATTTTAACAATCTGGTTCAAAGAGAATTGGGTAAAAGAGAAAGGGAAAATGTTAGATAGCTCAGATGTGGAGCAATACCATATTGAGAAGTTTGGACTTTATGTAGGCAATGAAAAAGTCTGGATGATTTCCAGGAAATGGTACTTCGGGTAGATGGATTTGGAATAATGGACTGGTAGAAAGTAGAGAGTGGCAGTAAATGCAGATCTTTTAGAAAAATACAGTGTGCAGGGGTGAGCACTGCCTCAGTGAAAGGAGTCTGATCAAGCATAAAGCTGGGAAGAGTAAAGTGCTTAAAGTTTTCTCAAGATAAAGGCCTCTGAATATTTATTTCTCTTCACACAACACAGTGTTATGCACCTAATAGATACTTATCTCACTCTGTTATTGCTTCTGTTCCCATATCCACCTCTTTATCTAGACATCCAGCACCTTCAGGAAAAGAAACTAAGGTTTATTCTTGCTGAAGTACTAGGGCCTAGCATGGAGTAGATGCTTAATTAATACCAAGTGAATGAAGGACATCTGAAAGCAACTGTGAATGAATGAACGAATGAATGAATGAACGAATGGCAGAGTAAAGAAAAACTGTATTAGTTAGGCTACATTAGGCTCGGTTAACACATAAACAAAGCTCAGCACTTTAACACAATAAAAGTCCTATTTCCTCATCACACAAAGTCTGATGTAAGCCTAGAACATGTAGCCCCCAGGGAGCAGAGGAAAAGAGAGCAGCAAACTCTTGGGGCGGTCTTGTAAGGACCAAGTCTACAAATGGTACACATTGCTTCTGCCCACATCCCACTGGCTAGTAGCTGACACTCTGTCATTTGGCCCCAATCCAACTGCATAGGAAGCTGCAGAATACAGATGCACACGTAGATATTTGGTAAGCACTAAGGACAATTAGGATGGAGTAAAAGGGAGCACTAGAAACTATTATTACTTCCAGCCTGGGAGAAACCTAATCCCTAGAGACAATAAGAGACTAACAGGGGATGGCCCACATAGACCAGAGACCAGTTCTGCCAACAGAGCTGAGTCTCCCTGGCCTGCCTTTTAGGCCTTAACAGTTACCACCGCAGGGCTTGCATACTGCTACCTAATTTTTAGATGCCAACTCCTCCAGAAGGAACTGTGAGCAGAACGAAGCACTAATAGACTCTGCTGTCGGTTACCTGGTAGCTCCAGCCAGAAGCACAAATGGAGAGAGGCACAATGTGGGTCAGGGCGGGAAGTTTTGATGATGAACCTCCCGGGAGGCAGCAAAGCAGTCCTGCTCTGGGAGGCATCTGTGCTAAGCTCATGCCAGCTGCCTAAAGAGAACTCCATATCCTCTGTGATCTGGAGTCTCCTGTTTCAGGATCAAAGTAGCCACCTTGACAGAGCCTGGAAAGCATGGCGAGGGCACGGCAGCCACGGGATTTGCTGCTGGGGTGTGTCATGTGTAGCCAGAGGTGTGAGGGGAGCACCTTGTCTGCTGCAGGACAGTGAAACAGGAGGAGGAAGGTTGCCTCCCTGGGTTGGGCTGTAGTTCCTGTCTGGTTTTCAGAGTTGGTATGAGGGTCAGAGATGATGAAGGCCAAGCAAATGACTCAAAGTTTGACACATAGTGGGTTCTCAGGAAATGGTGCTGTTGCTGATTGTGATGATGAAGGAACAGGAGAAACTAAGTCTCCACCTTAAAAAAAATTGGGGGAGGCACTGCAGAGAGCCTGTTGCTTTCCCCCTGGAAACGGCCTTCCTAAGTAGGGCTGTGGACTGTCTCCCCACTCCCAGGCACCAATCAGTGGTAGATGCATTTAAATAGAGTGAAATAACAAATGCAAATAAAATGGCAGAACTCTCAGAAAATGAGCCATCAGAGAAATTAGAAGTGAACCAACTGGCAGAAATTGTGAAAGAAAGGACTAAAAGAGATATTGTAACTATAAATGAAGAAAGTAAGAAAGCCATTTTCTACTGCCATTTCCCTCACTCATTCTGTTCCTGCACTGTGGCTTTGCTGTTACTCACACACTCAAACGTGATCCCACCCAGGAGCCTTTGCTTTTGCTGCTCTCTCTGCTTGCAGTTCTCTTACTGTGCCTTTTCACTTAGCTCCCTGCTTCACCGGATTAGGTATCTGCTCAGATGTCCTTTGAGAGAAGCCTTCCCTAACCACTAATCTCAGCTTGGGTTCCCCCAGAAGCAGACCCTGAGACAAGAATTGGAGTACAGGTGGTTTACTTGAGCAGGCAAGAAACACCTGTTGGGGAGTGGGGACAAGAGAGAGGAGGGAACAAATGTAATTAAGATGTGCTATCAAGCAAGCACCGTGTGGCAGCTGGAGGAAATCCGGGAGAGGTGGAGACCACACATGAGTCTGCTTAACCTCGGAGGAGGGTATCTGAAATTGTGGAAGGCTACTCCCAGGGGCGTGAATTCCCTACTACTTCTTGCCCTGCTTGTGACTGAGCATTCTCTGATCACCAGAAGAAAAATCACCCCCCAGACAGAAAGTCTCAGAAGGTCATGGGAAGCAGCCTTTGGAGTGAACGCCAAGGGGATGCTGGCAAGGCACTGAGCTTATCTGCTATACCACCCACTGCAAAGCAGCAGCCCCATCACGCTTTATCCCTTGCCCCACTTTCTGACTTCCTCGCAGAACTTATGCCACCTGATAGTCATCTGTATGTTTGTTATCTTTCTCTCCTGTTAGACAGCAAGCTCCAGGAGGACAGAGACCTCATATGTCTCTCATTGCCTCAGGGAGGAATAGCAGTCAGTGGATGCTCAGTAATTATTTCTTGAATGAATAAATATTCAGAGAAAGATGGAAGCTTGTTGTTGACATCATTATCATCCTCAGCACATGAAAGTGTTCAGGGCAGAAGTTGCAGGAACAAAGGTGATCACTACACAGGGGAGGGCCATGGCAGGTGCCTGATTAATATTTGTTGTTTTTGCTTTTTTTAAAGTTTTCATTTTCATTCCAGTTAACATACAGTGTTGTATTAGTTTCAGATATACAACATAGTGATTCCACACTTCCATACATCACCGGATGCTCATCATGACAAGTGCCTTCCTTAATCCCCATCACCAGTTTCACCCATCCCCCCACTCCCCTCCCCTCTGGTAACCAGCAGTTTGTTCTCTAGAGTTCAGAGTCTGTTTCTTGGTTTGTGTCTCTTTTCCCCCTTCTGCTCACTTGTTTCTTAAATTCCACATGAATGAAATCATATGATATTTGTCTTTCTCTAACATATTCTGCTTAGCATTATACTCTCTAGCTCCATCCATGTCATTGCAAATGGCAAGATTTCATTCTTTTTGATGGCTGTATAGTATTCCATTGTATATGTGTGTGTGTGTGTGTGTGTGTGTGTATATGTGTGTGTGTGTGTACACACACCACCTCTCCTTCATCCATTCACCAATTGATGGACACTTGGGTTGCTTCCATATCTTGGCTATTGTAAATAATGATACTATAAACATAAGGGTGCATGTATCCCTTTGAATTAGTGTTCCTTATATTCTTTGGGTAAATTCCCCAGTAGTGCAGTTGCTGGATCATAGGGTAGTTCTTTTTTTTAACTTTTTGAGGAAACTCCACACTGTTTTCCACAGTGACTGGACCCGTTTGCATTCCCACCAACAGTGAAAGAGCGTTCCTTTTTCTACACATCCTCACCGACACCTGTTGTTTCTTATGTCATTGGTTTTAGACATTCTTACACATGTGAGGTGATATCTCATTGTGGTTTTGATTTGCATTTCCTTGATGAGTGATGTTGAGCATCTTTTCATGAGTCTGTCGGCCATCTGGATGTCTTCTTTGGAGAAATGTCTGTTCATGTCTTCTACCCATTTTTTCATTGGATTGTTTTTTGGGTGTTGATAAATTCTTTATATATTTTGGATACTAACCTTTTATCAGATATGTCATTTGCAAGTATCTTCTCCCATTCCATAGGTTGCCTTTTAGTTTTGTTGATTGTTTCTTTCACTGTGCAGAAGCTTTTTATTTTGATGTAGTCCCAATAATATATTTTTGCTTTTGTGCCTCTCTTGTTTTTGCTTTTTAATGCATAAACAGTGAAGACCAGAGAATGATTCCAGTTTCTTGGTCTGATTTTCCTGGGTACTCAAGGATTTCATTCTTGTCATGGCCATGATAGCTATAACTTTTACCCCATACACGAAAAGGAAGAAAACCACCACCAAGAGTTTCTTTACAGGATGGAAAATGTAATATACCCATAAAGGTCAGGCTAGTCTTGGTCTGTTAGAGGGCCCAGGCCCTCACCCAAGATAATAGTGAAAGGAGTGCAAAGAGGACTGAGAAAGGGGGTGGGGTAAGACTGATGAAGTGCAGTCCAGGGAAGAAGGAGGCAAAGCAAGGGCCCGACAATCTTTTGAGTCCTCACTAACAACTGAATATTCAACTGGGATTTTCTCAATTTTTGACATGAGCCTTTTGAGGTGTATCCAAATAAATGCAACCCACTCCAAAGCCCCAAATCCATACTTGTTACTACAAAGGCCCTGAACAATCTGCTCCAGGCCACTGGCTTAAATTCACCCCAGGAGGACGGAACTTCTGGATTTTGTTACCCCTGTAATGGGCGTCTGCTTGGTCTCTGTGGGTTTGCAGAACACCCTACCACAGAGGACACTGGTATTTCTGGAATGGGCTTCAGCCAGTAACCAATATCTCAAAAAGACCTGGGAGGGCACAGTGGTAAGCCGACACAGTGGTGAGAGTGGTGGGAATCTGGCACCTCTGCATGTCACTTGGCCCAGGTGGCTTTTGTTCTGGAAAGAACAAACTTTTACCTGGGTGGATAATAAAGGTAAATAAATGTTGTGCTTACCAAAGCTATTGGTTTGACAGTCTGTGAAGGAAAGTTTTTAAAAAGTCAGAACACTGACTGAAACTCATTCTTAAATAAAATGAGATTCCCCAGTTGTGTTTAGGTACTAGCTGCTTTCTCTCCAGTATCTTCACATCTTCATGTAAACATTCCTGTCCTAATATTTAATTCCCTGGAGAACTGAGTGCCCTTTAAAGGAGGTCTGTCCCATATCTACACAGGACTGAATCTATACCTTTGATTGAATTCACTGTCAACTTTTGGGAAACAGTCAGTTTAGAAGGTGTTTTATAGGTTGTGTGAGTGTAATGAAATAATAAATTGTTCTCATTTATTACTGGGATGATCAGATTAGCCAGCTGTTTCTGCAGTGGGTGAAATTCGGTCACAAATGCCTCTTCCTGACATTGATCTTTTGGTAGAACAAGCAAACTGACCCTCCGTGTGATGTGGACCATTGCCTGGGCTCAAAACAGGTCTTGGGGCTGATGTCATTGACTCACGCCATTTGGTTTGCAGGTTGGTGGCATTTGTGTTTTAATCTCAGTTTCTATTTTTGCGTGGATCTGAGGCTATAAAAGAAAAACAATAAAAGCATTTCCTTACTCTTCAAAGGAATGATACAGCCCATTCCTTTCTTGATCATGCTCTTTTGCCAAATTGATCTGGCCTTGGTGTCTCTGACCAGTGAAGCTCTGCATTGTGACTCTCAAAGTTGCTATCCAGAGCCAAAGGGCATGTTGAAGGCACAAGGCCATGTGGGGTTGGGCGACTTGCTCTGGGGACCCTGAGAAGGCATCCCTGCAATGGGCTAGCTGTAGGCACTCCTGGGCACTCATCCATGGCCTGCGAATTGGCACTGAAGCACACTGGAACAGAGCACAGTGTTTTGGGTGACAGGGCACCAGTGGTTTTCACTTGGTAGGTGACATAGGGAGGTGTGTGTGAGGACAAAGAGTGACTGCTTGTAGGCTCCTAGAGATAATATGGAGGTAGAGTTTGGGAAGAAAGAGCAAAGGGAAAAAAAGCCAGCACTTAGAGCAGCAGGAAAGTTGAGTCCTATTTAGTGTGCCCTTCCGCGCAATCCTCATTTTTGTGGATGCCCCAAAGCAGCTCGTAATTCAGCCTGATGTCTGTGCATCTGGTTTTCAAGAAAAAGCTTTTGCTAAGGCTTACTGTAAATTGAGGGTGTGGCTTCAGAGATGTTTTCTGAAGAACAAAAACCTTTGCAGATTATTTCCATACCAGTGTAGTTAACAACTTTAAATAACCTCATTGACTCAGCAGGCATTTATTGAGCGCCTACTATATGCCTAATATTGTACTTGGTGCTGAGATATAGAGAAGAAATATTCTTTGTCCTGAAAAATCATACAGTCTGACAGGGAAGTAAGCAACTACAGCCGTGTATGGATAGGATTGTCACATTGACTCAGGCCCCACCAATTCAGAAGTTATCATAATTTGGGAAAGGACTGTATTTTGTGGCAGTCTAGAAAACAGGTCTTCTAAGCAAACGAAAAGAGAAAAGATGAAAAGCATTGATGATCATTCCCCTACCTAAAAGTACAAATGACTTAAAGAGCCATAAAAGCATCCACTAACATGATATAGAAATGAAAACAGAATCCCACTTTAATGAGCAGATAAGGTATCAAAACATTCACCTAAGAAGGGCAAGCCTCTGAGTGCACTGTTGCCATATGAGTTGAGGGGAATGCGACTGACAGGAAGGAAAAGTGAACAAAAAGTACAAAGGTAAATGGTAATACAATAGGGACCGTGTCCTAAGCCAAGAAAGGGCTAAATGAGTAACCATGGTGATGAGACAGTGACTTCAGTGAACCACTGTAGTGCAAACTGCTATAACAAATAACCCTCAGTACCTCAGTGGCTTCATAAAATTCAGCCTTATTCATAACTTGCATAATATCCAAAGTTGGTTTGTCTTCGTTGGTGGGTATCTGCTCTCCTTGCTAGAGTTCAAGGACCCAGGCTCCTCTGTCTTTTGAATATACCCAATCTTCAGTGTGTGGCTTCTAAGGTCTCAAGAACATGAAGGATAATGTGTGGGAGGTTTTTACGGGTTGTCTTGGAAGTGGTGCAAAACACTTCTGCCCATATTCTATTGCTAGACTTCAACTCATGGCCACAGCCCACTGCAAGGGAGGCTAGGAAATGAGGTCTAGCTGTGTGCCCAGGAAGAAGAGGAAATGACTTTGATAATCAGCTAGGCCAGATTGCCATGCTGAGCTAGAGGAAGAGGTCATTCCACTAAAGGTCAGTTCCATATGGACAGTGACCCTCTGGCTCCCTTACCTTGATGTCTCTGATGCCTGGTTGAGAACCTCAGGCCTTCTGGGTCATTAGTATCCACTGTCATTTCCTCCATGCCACACGTCCACTAGCCTTGCTTTCTCCCACATCCCCATTTTATCTTATCAAAGTGCTTATTACTGATTACATCCTTCCTTATTAATTTACTTCCTGGCATTTTCCTACCTGGATATAAGTGCCACAAGGACAAGGATTGTGTCTCTAATGTCCACCACTGTATCCCAGTGCCTAGCACAGTGCCTGGCACATGGGAGGTCCTTAATCACTCATTGCTCTATGAATGAATGAACCAACTGGGCCATGGGGGTCTTGAATAGCTTCATGGAGGAGGTGCGACTTGGGGTGGGTATTGAATAGAATCTATCTGGGAGGACAGAGATCAGGGAAAGGAAGGAGATAAATTAAAAGGAGACAGAACAGCCTCCAAGATGTATAGATCAAACCATTTATACAGTTGAGCCATATCCATTCAACCCACATAGTTGAGCTCCTATAAAACATAGGTCAGTTTAGACTGTTGCTTAGCTAAAGGATACAAAATACACAATAAAGCCCATCTCTATCCTCAAACAGGTTGTGCTGAGCTCTGCTTTGGGGACAACTAAGATTCTTCTGGTTATATAGCAGGTCCCTCATCCTGGCCCCCAGGTCTTTCCACTGAACAACTTCAGTCTCCTTTTCCAGGATGACCATAGTCTTCCCACAGACATCTGCTCCTGTGCAGAGCAGCGGTGTTAGAAAGTAGGATAGCAAGTCCCGTTCATGTTGCTGCAAATGTTGTGAAATCGTTCTTTTTGATGGCTGAGTAATATTCCATTGTACATATGGACCACATCTTCTTAATCCAGTCATCTGTTGAAGGGCATCTTGGCTACTTTCACAACATTTGCAGCAACATGGACGGGACTGGAGGAGATTATGCTAAGTGAAATAAGTCAAGCAGAGAAAGACAATTATCATATGGTTTCACTCATTTATGGAACATAAGAAATAGGAAGATCGGTAGGAGAAGGAAGGGAAGAATGAAGGGGATAAACAGAAGGGAGAATGAACCATGAGAGATTATAGACTCTAGGAAACAAACTGAGGGCTTTAGAGAGGAGGGGGGTGGGGTAATGGGATAGGCTGGTGATGGGTATCAAGGAGGGCACATATTGCATGGTGCACTGGGTGTTATATGCTAGGTAATGAATCATGGAACATTACATCAAAAACTAGGGATGTACTGTATGGTGACTAACATAATAAAAAATTATTATAAAAAGATAGCGAGGCGGAAAATAGTGTGGGGCTGTGGAATCAGATGTACTCACTTCAAGTCCTAGGTCTAGCATTTATAAATTTTGGGCCCTTGGGCAAGTTTCCTAACCTCTCTGCACCTATTCAGTAAATTGCAGATTATCAAATGTGCTTCCTGGGTTTGTTGGGGGGAACCAAACGAGATTACCTCTATCAAGAGCTTAACCAAGTGCCCAGTTCACACACATGCTCACCAAGTGGTGGCATCTCCCTCTTTGATGGACCCTAACCTGCCCCCCTCTGCTTCACACAGCTCCTGGTGCAGCCGCAGAGAGCTGCTCCTGGGACTCACACTGACTCTTTCCAACCCTCATATTGGGTTGCCTCATAGGAATTACCAATATTCAAATCCTTTTTACCTCTAAATGTAAATTGTATGTGGTTCTCTTCCAGCATTTTCCAACTGTGCTGCTAATCCTATCCATCAGCCCTCCTCCCACTTCATACCTCTTCCCTATACCCCTTCTTGCGCCATAGAGCATTTCTGTTGAACCTGTATGGCACTCTGTGTCTCTCTCAGGGTACACCCTTGATCCCACATGGGATTATCATCTAATCTGTCTAATGTGGCTACAAGGTTATAAATTCCCAAAGGCACCAATGGTTTCTCTTTCTCCTTAAAGTATGTCTGTAAAATACCTTGAACTTAATAAGAGGTGACACATTATATTTCCCAGACCCAAGTGTGATTAGCCAGGGACTCAGTACACTTGGAGGGACTAGGGTTGAAATCTGTTGGTCAGCCTCTGAACCATGCCAGCCAGCACTGGGGCCCGAGGCTCTTGTCCTCTAATGTGACCCTCTAGAATCAGCTGCCTACTTTAACTTTTTTCTCTCTTCTCCTCTCACTTCTGACTGCCTTCTTAGCAAATCAACTTTAGAAGAGAAACAAGACAAATTCCTTGAACCTGAGAGGGAGAAATAAGGTGCCATTTATTTTGAAAGATTATGGAAGTTTTTGGATCCTCATTTGCTTATTTTAGAGCTATAAAGTTGAACCATATGAAATTGATAATATCTAATTATTTTATCAGTTTCATATGGTTCAGCCTAGTCTTGGTATTTGGGTTTATTCACAGTTGTTCACAGGTGAAGTGGTCTGATCCCTGTGTGTGGTCCACTCACCCAAATGCTTGGTAGAGACATCCCTGGAGTGGCTATGCATAGCTTCTGATGGGCCTGTGGCCTTCAGTAGGTTCTGTCACTGCTTATGGAGTTTCTATCATAGGCTCTGGATTCAAAAATGGCTAGTTCATTTCCCTTTTCCCTGCAGGTGCCAACATATGTGTTTGATCTCTGGGATAGACGCCAAGACCTCCAGGCTTGAGTTTTCAAGTCTTCTGGAGATCAAAGGCTCTCCTCATCACCACATGGGTTTCTCTGTGCTGTTATTCAACAAAGCCAGTCCAGCTCCTCCAAGGGCCAACGGCAAAGTTCCCAGGAGAGAAGGGAGGAAGAGAAGGAACTCCCAGATTTCTAAATATTGCAACCCATGGGGCAGATGAGTACAAGGGCAAGAAGGCATGTATGTTTTTCTCAAGCTACAAATTAAAAATACAGAAACTTTAGATAGATGCACTGATTTATGAACTAGATTCACCTGAATGGGCTGGCCAGGAGTCTCTCAGTTTTCTTTTTATGTACCCAATAGAATATACAGGACCTTAACAGTCATTGTATTCAACACCTTCAATCATTTCATGTGACTTTTTAAAAAAGTACTCCATTTCCAGTAGAAAATACACTAAAGATAAAAGCAAAAGAGAAAGAAATCTAAAACTGAATTGAGTTGTCTTATTGTAGTCATTTTGAGACTTTTCAAATAAGATATTTTGCCACTGTCATTAAGAATCAAGATTTTCAACATAAAAGATCAATTATAAAATCAAGACACTTAAATTAAAACCTGTAATCTTCTATTTGAATTGGAAATAGCAGTTTGAACTCATGATGTAGCTTCATCCTCTGAAACTTACATATTCTCTAGCTCTATTGAAGAATCCTAGAGTCAGTGACAACCCAGCGACAGACAGTGGATACCCCTGGCATCCAGAATGTGGTTCCTTAAAGCTGTTCCCTTTGAGGGTTTCTTGGAGAAAGGGCTGATTCCACATCCAGGGCAGCAAACATGCAAGATGAACCTGAGATAACTTATCATACCTGAAACTCTGATAGAGGAGGAAATAGACCTTTTGAGAGGTCCAACTCAATGCCACGTAGTAGGTAGGATCCTAGGAATAGCCAAGGTGCCTGATCCATGCCCCTGCAGAAGGCAGCCTCCTCCAGGCAGGCCTCCAAGCCATAGCCCTCTCAGCTAACATTCCTACCAGAATCCAGAGCTGTCTGACCGGGATTCCTCACTGCCACACTTGAGGGATTTTGACAACAAATCCATTTTGAGCTATTTTGGCATTGTGGAACTTTTAAAATTGGCCAGCAGCACAATCAAGACATCCCACATTTGAAATGCACATGTTTGTGTGCTGTGAGGATTACATTCCTGAATCCCCCAAGACTATTGGTACCCTGACCATATTCCCTCACCCTTATCACTTCAGTGCACAGAAGCCTGATTTACAGCTCCTAGGGACTGCATTTGTTGTTTGAAGGCTTTCTCTGGAGCCTGCTTTTCTAGAAGTACCAGGGAAATAGTGCTCTGGTGCCTAGACAACCCTCAACCAATGACTGACTAGAAGTGGTAGGTAAATACCCCAACTCCCTCACCTCTAAAGTGTGTGTTCTGCACTGACTCCCAAAGGATCCCGCCCGTTACCCATGGTGCTCAAAAGTGCACCCTTTATTGGCTTTCTTCTCTTCCTTTTCTCACTTCCCCCAATACCTCCTATTGGCACCTTCCCGGAATTACCTCCTAAATAAACACGGACCTGAACTTTTGTCTCAGTGCCTGTCCTGGGGAGACCCAAACTCTTCATTCTCCGAGTCTGTCTTCCATGGGCAAATAGAGAGGGAAAAAGCCACTATCCATGGAGAGTGGGCCTCTCTTGGTATCGGGGCAGACTCAGCTAGACTAAGGCTAACGGAGTCACAAGAGAACACATCTTTTCTGACCAGACTGAATATATCATGCATTAAGTGTTCCCCACTCATACAACTCATGCCTTGTCTTTTATAGAGAGCACAGAACTCATTGTTAATGTCTAGGCTTTTGGAGTGGAAAGGTCCTTGGAAAATAATTCCTTTTGGCTTGCAGGCTCATGTAGTTATAGCTTCTTTGTTGGCCCAATAAAGGGCATTACTTCTCCTCTACCTACAAAGATACTAATTAGCAAATAATAATTCTAAGTAAGTTCAGTGGAGGTTGTATGTGGGGCCTTTTGCAAGTATTTTTAAATTTTCCACTGTCACTGATGATCTCTAAATTTTAAGAGCTTAATCTCTACCTAGGAGAAGAGATTTATTAGCATATATAACTGGGTATCATGTGCTAAATACCTTATTGCTTCACAATTTAAACAAGCCAAGGGCATCTGTCCAAGAAGACAAGGGGCTCCATGCATGTACCATATTGGAAACAGAACCCTTTCCTCTTACATCCAGTGGCTGTGTGCAATGTCTCCTGAAACAGAAAGGGGACTTTCACATGCTTTTTCTGACCTGCCTCTCCCATTCCAACTCCACTTTCTTCCCTGGAATGTCAAACGTGCCCATGTTCATGATATCACATCTGTAGTTTGAGCAGAAATGAAGGGACTTTAAAACCCCATATTCATCTTTGTGGGCGGAGTGCCTTCTTTCCATTTTCCTGCTTGAATTTCAAAGAAAGCAGAGCACCTACCAAAGGATGATACTCATGGTCTTCCCTGCAGCCAACCTCACCTGGTTCTTCGCAAATAGTGAAAACAGATTTGTGACATTCACCCTTTTCTAAATCTTGGAAGTATTTCTTAACTCTCCATTTGGTTCTCCTGAAAGATCAAATTCCTTATTTCTGATCAGTGTTATCTTTTCTCCACTAAAACCTGTTTGCAAACTTGCAAAACTGCCCTTGTCTCTTCAAGGGGGGTGAGGCTGGTGAAGCAAGTGTTGAGTCAAGCTCCCATGCCCGGGCCCTCTGATTTAAGCTCAGGTACCCATGCCTTGAAAACTGGAACAAACGTGTCACTTCTTGATAATGGGCTGGTCATTTTCAGTCCAGGTTGCTGGAAAGGAAGCACTTTACCACTAAGAACATGATGTCCTTTCTGGCAAAGCTAACCTTGGGGTTGACCTAATTATTAAATCGAGCAATTCAGATAGTTTTTGTAGAGTGAAACAGTTGAGTATCACTAATTTAATATTGTTCACCTGAATACTTACCTTGTTGCCTTGGTCTCTCATTCCTTAAACTAGTGTTTCTCGATATGTGGTCTGCTGACTGGCAGTGTCAGCCTCCCAGGGGAACTTGTTCTTTGCTCACTTGGCTGAAGTGCTTCTGGAATCCTAAAATAAAAATGGCTGATTTCTTGGAGAGCAGATGAGAAGTGTTTTGGGGTTTTGTTTTGGAAGTACAACCTGATAGGTAGCAAATAACAACTAAGAGAGATGAAAGGTGAAGCAGCCAGGCTGAACGTCAGCGTAGGAGGAAGAGTTGCCAAGGGAAGTGTGTGGGTCAGGAGACCTGAGCTTTGGTTTTGCCTCTGCCCAAAATCAGCTCTGTGATCTTGGGTCAAATCTTCGAATCTTGATTTCCTCATCAGTACATGAGAGGAGTGGCCTAAACAGTAGCTTTCAGTGTGCTGACTGCTACCAGAGCCAGAAACACATTTTTACCAGCATGCACACACATGTGACAGAAACAGTAGCTTCACAAAACAGTACTTACTACATGCAGTGCATTTGGTATTTTCTATTCTACTCTGTTTCATTGTCTTAAAAATGCTAGTCTTGACCTGCTGAATGGATTTCACAATCCACTAATGGGTCATGCCCTATGGTCTGAAAAAACACAGAACTCCATAATTCCCGAGGTCCCTCCCAGCAGTAGAATTCAGTGACTTTGATAGATGCCTAAAGGAATTTTCTTAAAACAATAGCTGAGCTGCGACAGATGGCTATGTGCTTACATTCTGGAGGAAGTGCATGGTGTAGAACATGGCAGCAGAGTGACCTAAAGATAAACACATAAATTATAAACCACTTCCGAGAATGTATAGTGCTGCAGCTCTGACAGCGACTTGGACAATTAGCATCTCCGAATCATTACACTGAATGTTGCACCAGTAAACCAGTATCAGACACTGGAGACATGTCAGAGAGACCACAGGCTCCCTGACTGGGGGCAACCTTCTTTCTAGTTTCCAGATTGTAAGGTCCCCCAAAGAGTGATCTCCAGTGGCCTTATCTTTGGTTACACTTCACTGACCAAGAAGACAGGCACATAAAGAAACAAGAAACTTCGAGAGCTCCAGGCTTTCCTCTTTTGAACTGTGACCCCAATCATGGCTTCTTGGTCTTCTTTTGTTCCCAGTCCAGGAAAGGGAATGATATGTAGTGAGCAGGGACCTGGCAAGGATGTTATCATTTCACTGGACTCTCAGAGCCACTCCAGGAAGGCTCTAAGACTCCCACTTCACAGAGGAGAGCACAGAGGCCCAAAAAGTTCAGTCACTTGTTCTGCTTCCATCGCTACTGTGATGAACCCCCATCTTTCCAGAGCTCAGGGTCTTTTCCTCCAGTGCATCCTGCCATTGCTTGAATGCAGAGTCCGTCTTGGTGGATGATGCAGCCTTGCTTATTCTGATGACTGGTAGAAAATAGAGGCATAAATGGCACAGAACAGGACTCATTTGTAAAGATGGGGAACTGGATCCTGGGAAGGTTCCATGACTTGCACAAGGACGCAGAACTGCGAGTAGAACCCATGCGTCTAGTAGTCTTTCCATGGGATGTCAGACATGAAGACAGCAACAACAGTAACAGCAATAATTAAACAGTACTCTTAGTATGAAGCATCATTTTGTTTTAGAAGTTGGGGAAATATTTCTAAAGGAAAAATCATTCTAGATCCTTTTAGCATATAAATAAAAACACAGACGTGTTTTGTTCTGTGAGTGCTGGAATGTTTCAGGACACTGGAACTAGATTTTTCTGATGTTGAGGGGGCCCACGTTGGATGCTTTGTCCACAGTGGTGAACAAGTCTGAATTATTGTGGTTCTACAGAAAAGGCAGTCCAGCAGGGACAAAATGGGAACCTGGCTCTGGTGTCAGGCTGCTTCACAAGTGGCAGGAGCCTCAGTGCTCCCTACCCTGCTCCCTCCTCTACACTGCCAAACAGAGTGGGCAAAGGGCTAGTTATCAAGGAGGGAAGGACAGGTGGGAATGAATGGTTGCACTTGCTGAAATCCCATCCCTCCCTACCTCCCTAACAGATCTGAGAGCTCAGGAAGCAGCAAGAGGGACCCTGAGTAGATTTCTGTTTTGCTTACCAAGCTGATGGTGGCTGAGGATTGGCTTCAGCATAGCAGGGACATGAGGAGCAAACTGGCGACATATCTATGACACTGACTCTTTCAGATGCTCATTAATATATTAATGTGCTAACACATTCCCTGCTGCTTTCTGTCACACAGCATCAGAATGGGTGGCTTGTGGAGAGATATATTCCTGGCAAGGAATCCTTGCAGTGGTTAGTTAGTCTGGATATGGGTAGTCTGACCTGCAGGCACTCTAAGAACATTTAAAAATCCAAAAGGCAATTCCATTTCTTTTTTTTTTTTTTTTTTTTTTTTTTTTTTTTTAAAATTTTTTTTTTTTTTTTNTGACAGAGATAGAGACAGCCAGCGAGAGAGGGAACACAAGCAGGGGGAGTGGGAGAGGAAGAAGCAGGCTCATAGCAGAGGAGCCTGATGTGGGGCTCGATCCCGTAACGCCGGGATCACGCCCTGAGCCGAAGGCAGACGCTTAACCGCTGTGCCACCCAGGCGCCCCGGCAATTCCATTTCTGAATCGCTTTGCACATCTTTCTGAAATTTTCACCACACACAGCATTCAGACTTTGATTTCAGCTGCCACCTTACCCCTTTTAAATTCTGGGAAGTCTGAGAGAAGGAAGAAGGAATAGCACGCAGAGAGAGGCAGTGGCAGGGGTGGAGACTTGTGGTACAGAGGCTTTGAAGCCAGGCCAAGAATAAGCATTTTGCGCTCCTCCTAGGGGCTAGTCAAGCTTTAAGGGAGTTTTGAGAAGTTCGTGAGGCCAGGCCAGAGAAGGCAGTACTAAATAAGTACCCACCCTAGCAGGACAGGAGAGGCTTAGGGCAAGATTATTCTTCCCCGATTTGCACCCCTTTGCAACAGTTCCTAAACACGAGCCTCCTCCTGTCCTTAGAAATGGGCCTGGCCTTTCCAAGAGAGTGGCAGCCACTAGTTTTCCTCAACTTCCAAGTCAGTTCATTTCAGATGAACCCAGTGACCAGATCTGTGCTTTCAATACATCACTATGAATCAAGGTCTAGACAATTCCATTATATCCAGAGTTTGACAGGGGAATGAAGTAAGTTCAGTCTATAAAGACTTTTCACTGCCCTGTGGACATTTCCTACAATGATATTCTCTTTCAGCAGTTTGGTTTTATGGTGTCTGTGTATTTCTGGAATATGACAAATCTGGGCACTTTCTGAAAGATTCACTCAGTTCTTGGTTACATCTAGTTCTGTGGATGATGCAGACATTAGCAGTTCTGAATCTTTTATTTTGATTTTGAGAAGCACTAGATACTTTTTATGTGGCAGATAGCCTACTCTACACCCACCCCCAATCAGCCTCAGTTTAGGCAAACATTTCAGTATTGGTTTGAGAAAGAGCAGCAGCTTGGAAGCCAAACAGAGATGGTTTCTAGTCCCAGACCATCCACGGGCCAGATGTATGAGACTTTGGAAATTTATGTACTTTCTCTGTTATCTGTTTCCTTGGCTGTAAAATGGGAGCAATACTTTAATCTTTGGGTGTGTTAACATACCATAAATGTAATATACCCAGTGTACAGCTTGGCATGTAGCCAGAGCTCTCTGTGAGGGCCTATAGTTGAACAGGAGAAATGATACATCCACATAACCTTTTTTTCTGCTGTAGGGAATAAATATGAGACATATAGCCCTATTTCCCATTGTAATCCATACCATTATCTACCCCTTTTTTGAAAAGCAATAACAAAGGGAGGAGAGGACAAGCACCAGGCAAGGCAAGCAACTGGCTCTAGGGAAGTAGATAAAATAGTGGGAGGGTGTATTCGTTTTTTATTATTGCATAACAACGTATTGTAAATTTAGCAGCTTAAAATACCACCCATTTACCATCTTGCGGGTCTGGGGTCTGGACACAAGTTCACTGGGTCCTCTGCTCAGGGTCCCACTGGGCTGCAGTCAAGGTTTTGGTTGGGACTGAGTTCTCATCTGAGTCCTGCGGGCTCCTCGCAAACTAAGTGGCTGTTGGCAAAATGCATTTCCTTTAAGTTGTAGAACTGAGGCCCTCAGCTCATAGAGGCTGTCTGCCATTACTTGCCACGCAGCCTGCTCTCCATTGTGGCAGTTTTTCTTCAAGGCCAAAAAACAGAATGTTTCTGCTGCTGCTTGTCTTTTTTTAAAGGGCTCAGCTGATTAGGCCAGATACACTCAGGAAAATTATCTCCCTTTTGATGAACTCAAAGTCAACTGAGTAGGGATCTTAGACTCCCCATTGCCATATAATGTAACGTAATTCACAGGTTTCACCTACACTCAAGGTGCTGGGGGACTACACAGGGTACATACAGGAAAGGACAGGAATCTTGGGGGCTATCCTAGAATTCTGCCTACCACGGGGGCGGGCCTGGGTGTATACAAATAAGCAGAGGAGAAACCTTCTTGCTGTTCTTTGTATCATTTTTATGAGAACAGACATTACTGGGAGTACTAAGATCACTAGCTTTCAAGGCTGAGCCATGGTGTAATTGTTAAACAGGGAAGAAAAGGGGGCAGGGTGAACCTGAAGATGTGGGACAGCTTTGCAATAAATGGCAGTGGTGCAACGAGCTTAGGAATGAGTGTATTCAACTTCCGTTGAACTGTTACTTAGAGAAAGGAATAAATTTTTTTTAAGAAGGAAAATGGGAGTTTTCCCTGGAAGAGTTCCATTAGTGCCTGTACGTCTGCCTCCAGTGGACACATAATACTAGTTAATGCTCTGTAACCAAAGGACAAAACTGAAAGCAAAGGGATTAAAGAGTTTTCCTTCCTTTCCTCGTCTAAGAGATAAACACGATTGTAGCAACTGATGAGTGAAATGTTCACCTGCTAATGCATGGCAGAAATCCATTATAGCTTCTCAGCAGATAAAGAAAAAGACTAGATGGAGAGAGGTGAGGTTTCCTAGCCCTGAAGGCTGCCACTGAGAGAGCTGGTTCTTCCCAGGAACCATGACTTGGCTGCCTGTGCTGGAACTCCTGTGTTAGTCTTTGCATCTGCAAATCCACAGTCCTGAGCAGCAGGCAGAGTTTGCAGCCCAGAAACTCAGCAGTGGCTTGCCCAGTAGGAACAGTAAGAATGTTTAGGGCATCAGCAAAGCAGTAGTACCAAAAAATGCTTTTTTCAAATAACTTTATATTTAATGTTGAATAAGGAGGAAAGAGAATTTTACAGAACTTCTTTACAGAACTTTATGATTGCTAATTTATGCTTTAATTTGGGATTACCTACTGCAGAAAGGTGGGGATGGAGGAGTGGGGACTATGATCTTTTTGGTGTTAGGACTTGAGAAGTCTAGAGGTCTCGGATTACCCCTAGGGAACGGTATAATAGTAGAACACAGGAGTCAGCCAGAGGGCTCTTCTCCCAACCTACTGTTTCCAGGCACAATCACATCTAAACCATTTTCGCACAGAACCAGAGAACACATGCTCGAGGAGGGCAAGGATTCTTGAGTGTTTGGTTCTGTGCTATATCCCAGCACCCAGCACCGTGCCTAGGACATAAGAGCTATTTGGAAAATACACCAGGTGTGGATAGATGTTTCCATTTTCAGCAGTCTCTTCCCACCACCATGTTGCCCATCCCCCTTCATTCACATAAGATTCAAAGGAATCATCAGATAACACTTTTGTGTTTCTCACATATACCTCGTGATAAAAAATAATCTGAGGGTATTTTCAAATATACAGATTACTAGGCCTCTGTAGGAAATTCTGGTTCAGGAAGTCTAGGCTGGAGCCCAGTAATCTGTTTTTGACAAGCACTTTTGATGAGTCTTTTCTTCAGAAAATAAATAGCAGGAGCTCAGCAGTTCCCCTTACTAAGATTAAGGAGCCATGGCCACTTGACCTGGTTTCTGAGGGGCTATGAAAGTCTTCTGCTCTATCCCCAGGTCACCTGGGCTCAGCCCTGAATCCTGGTTCCTACTTTCCTAAAGGGATGGGCCTGGGAGAGGAGGTGCTCAGGAGCTCCTCTACTCCTGGAACCACCCTCTGAACTTCTTGGCCTCTTCTTTTCCCCAGGCAAGCTCTCTATTCAGTACCTTCTCCTAGCTGTCACTAGCACATGAATTCCCACCCACCTCTGCTAAGTTGTTAATGACCTTTGCCCTGTTAGATGGCAGTTGACCTCTGCAACCAGACAGCGGCTGACTTTTTAGTCAGTCTTGGTCACTGAACCAGAGCATTCCTCTGGGGGTGGCTACATAAAGCCTCTGCTTAGCATTCCCCACTACTTGACGCAGGAGGGAAGGGAGGCTCTGGTCTAGATACGGCCTACCCTTTCTACCTCAAGGCCTCCCACGTCTCATATAAGGCCTGAAGAGGCTGGTTTCTCCATTAGTGATTCCTCCTAGGTTTTCTTGTCCCCAGAACTCAGTGACCCTTGACTGGTTTACCAAGCACTTAAGGTTTCTAAGGAAAGGGTTGAGGTTATAGAGTAACTCAGTAAAGAAAAGTTGCTGTCTTTATGCTTGGCCCCGTAGAACTCTGCCCTAAAAATACTCTCCCATACCCAGGAAGGTAATTCTGGGATCTCTAACCCTTGGGCCTGAATTCTTCTTAAACAGGAAGAAAAAATCTAGGTCAAAGGAAGTAATCTGCTCTGTAGCTGAAGGTGAGAGAATATAATACAGTATTCATGGATATGGTTGTCCAATAGAATAGCTACCTAGAGCTATTTAAACTTAATTTAAATTTCAAAAAATTAAAAAGTGTTTAATAGCTAATGTGGCCAGTGGCTACCACATTGGATGGCATAGCTAATAGAACATTTCATCATCACAGAAATTTCTGTTGCAGGGCACTGTTTTGCAGGTATGGCATTGTCCCTTTGACCCTGTCCATGTGATGTTTCTTTAGCATCTTCAGAAATACGTCTGTTTCGGGGCGCCTGGGTAGCGCAGTCGTTGGGCGTCTGCCTTCGGCTCAGGGCATGATCCCAGCGTTCTGGGATCAAGCCCCACATCAGGCTCCTTGGCTGGGAACCTGCTTCTTCCTCTCCTACTCCCCCTGCCTGTGTTCCCTCTCTCGCTGGCTGTCTCTCTGTCAAGTAAATAAATAAAAAATCTTAAAAAAAAAAAAAAGAAATATGTCTGTTTCTATTGATGGTCCTTGTGATTATGATGCATTATTCTAGAAAAAAAAGACTATTGAAGACTGCATTAGAACACAAAACCAAGGGGCACCCGGGTGGCTCAGTCAGTTAAGTGTCTGACTCTTGATTTTGGCTCAGTTCATGATCTCAGGGTTGTGAGTCGAGCCCTATGTTGGGCTCCGCACTGAGAGTGGAGCTTGCTTGAGATTCTCTCTCACTCTGCCCCTCCCCCCACTAGTGTGCACACTCTCAAAAAATAAAACTAAAATTAAAAAACAGAAAAAGAAAACCAAAACTAATTGCCATAAATGCAGTACCGGGTGGGAGGAGGGGGTTTAATTATCAAAAGGCTGCATTTTCCCCAGTTTTCTTCTATTTCCTTTCTACAAAAGTATCCTACCTCCTTTTCCATTTGTCTTTCTGCTTTATCTGTAGGGTATCTTGTTCTGCATAAGGCTTCCCAAAGTGAAATGGTAAACCAGACTTCAAAAAGAAAAGGATTGGAGAAGAACGAAAAGTCTGTTTGGGGCACAGGAATAAACGGCTGGGCAGATCACACCCCAGTCGTACACTGGGGAAAAGAGGGAAAGAAGCAGAGGGAGACAATGAGACTGGGAGGAACAGGGGTGTGGCCAGGATAGCAGGTCTGGCAGGTGAAGCCCTCTGGGCCAGTTCTCACTATTCCCGATGTTGGCAAGATGCCCAGGTGCTCAGGAGTTCCTCTGTGCAGTAATTTCTTAACCAGAATCCTCCTGCTTAGGACCAGCTCCTCCCATGAGAATTTATCTGAAGATAAATTTATCTGAGGATCACTCATAGGTGATCTCCATCCTAGGCTCAGTATGTACATGAAGACCTGGGGGGGAAGAGGCCTCTTTCCCTGATCTCTTGGATGAGTTGCAAGGACAGTACCCGTCTCCTCACCTGCACTGTCTGTGGTTTCCTCACTTAACCACCAGTACCCCTGTAATGGGTTCTTCAGTGCTTGTCCTCTCCCCTAGATGAAATTAAGGAAGCTGAGCAATGCTTCAAAAGATGGCAGGCAATGGAGTTGGCAGGTGGAGAGCAAGATAAGGTGAAACAGTAAGGGTTGGGGGCAGGGGTCATAGGAGACAGAAAGCAGAGCAAGGGAGAAGCAAAGTTCAGGTGGGCATCAGGAGCGGGTGTGCAGAACTTTAATTCTGAGGCCCTGTGGCCAAGAAGACTGGAGCTAGGGTGACCTTTTTGACTCATTAGTGAGGCTTTTCTCTGCATTCTTGAAAGGCGGGATGCCCCCCCCACATCCCACTCCCAAGTATGGATGGCCAAGAGTCTGTCCAGGTTGATGAGTGACTGTGTCAGAGAGCACAAAGAGGTGTGGAGAGAAAGTCAGCTGCTCACAGGCAGATGGTTGGTGTCCCGGGGTCTCCCATCCCTTAGCTTGGAGGCAAAGGTGTTCTCTTTCCACTCTGTAAGCGACAAACCTTTCTCCTTTCTCCAGCCTTGAGTGCATTCCTAATGTGAACGCAGTGCTCTGGACTTCCACTCCACCCAGACTCCACCCCTGGTCCCCACCCCAGCCTCTGCCAGATGCATAATTTAAAGCCTGTGATGTCTAACGCCCCACTTTTGTCTTCGTCTTGCAGCCGTCTCCAACCTGGACGCTGAGAGTAAACTGAGCGTGTACTACCGCGCACCATGGCACCAGCAGAGGAACATCTTCCTTCCGGCCACAAGGCCACCCTGCGTGGAGGAGCTGCACCGCCATGCCCGGCAGAGCCTGCAAGCCCTGCGCAGAGGTAACTGATCCCGGGCTCAGGGGGCTTTTGGGGGAGAGAACTCAGAGCTTGTCCCATCCAGGGGCTGTTCTTTGTCCCATCAGTTCCAACACCTCACCTTATTATAGCAACTACTTTGAAATGCTCCCTTTTCTACACTGAAATGAAATTCGTGGGTAATATAACCTACTTATACACATAATTAGAAATAGCACCATGGTCTAAATGTGATAATAAAGAGAATTTAAAAGGAAAATTATATTTGCAATATACAAATGCCTGGGCACAACTACATTAAAAGACATCATAAAGCAATCAGATGTTTGTGCCTATCTAAAGTAGGTTTGGATTAAGTAAAAATCAGAAGCCATTCTGAACAAAAAGTAGAGGGAAATGAAGGAGGGCAAGAAGACACAACCATAAAAACTGGTGCATTCTGCATACATTAAACATGAGCAAAAAACCACAAAAAACAAAAACAAAACAAAAAAAACAAAAACAAAAAACAAAAAAACCTTTGGGTTATAATTAAAAGAGAATTAGGTTTGACTCAGAAATAGGTTCTAGGCTTTTCCCTTACAAGAAATGCTGGTAGGACACAGGTGGGACCTAGGGCACTATTTGTTCAGGACCCTCCTGTGCATTGTAGGACAGCTGTCATCCTTGGCTCCCGCCTAGTCATCTAACAACCAGAACCTCCCTCAGGGGATGTGCTCCTGTCGAGAACCAGGGATCTGGTCCATTCTACAGTGGGGCACGTGGAGGCCGAGAGAGATCAGAAAACTTGCTCAGGGTCACATACAGCCCATTAGGTAGAGTGCCAAGACCCCAATTCAGGCCTCCAGACCCCCAGCCAGAGCTCTGTTCCTCCTCATCATAAACTGTGTCCCAGGAAAATAAATATTTCTATTTCTCTTTCTCTCACAGTTCTGAAAAAGCCAGAGATAGGCACATAGCAGGCGAGATAGAAGGTAACAGACTTCTCTTACTTTCCAGTGGCTTAAAACCATTGTAGTGAGGACAAGGAGATTAAACACTGGCATGACCCTTTTAGAGCCTGCTAAGTTGGGTATCAGAAGTTGGCACGCCAGCTTTTTTGGCCTTTAGATTTTCTGCTGTGGAAACACATGGTATCTGTACATTCAGTGCCTTTGTTCCAAATTCCCTATGCTCCTTTAAAGAATGGTATTTTCCAAAAGTATTACAATTCAAATAGAACATTTTAATGTCACTGCGAGGATGGAGAAATGACACATTTGTTTTCAGCTTATTTTCTTCTACATGTTTATGACTTCTCCCTTTCCCCATATCCTTAGTCTTGTCCCCCTTTAATGAAAGAATTAACCTACTAATATCCCTAACACAACTGTTTCTAAAAATTCCCCTTGGTTATTGGTAGTAGATACTGTGACACTCATAATAAAGAGTAATGACCAGTATCCTCTAGAAGAATCTCTGGCATTCTTACAATTCACTTCAGTTTTTTAAATTGAGTCACTTCGATTTTGTAGTTGGCTAAAAAGTCCTTCTTTACCAAATTTTTAGTGCAACCCACCTTCTGGAAATCTTCCTTAACATACTCACCATTCCTTTGCAGCCTCAATTAGGCACCCTTCCCATAATAATATCTTTCGCATCCTCCCAGTTGTGCCACTTACAAGCTTATATCATCACTAACCTCTTATAGGCCTGTCTTCCACCATTAATCCATGAGCAACTCAAGAGCTCGGATGGTGTCTTAATTTTTTTATTCAAATCACTTAGCATGAACCTGAGAGTAGGTCCTCAATGCATGTGTGTGTAAGTAAATAAAATTCTGTAGAAAACTGGTTGAGCATTGAGGGCATAGAATGATGACAGAGGAATCTGATCATTCTCACTAAATACTTTCTCTGATCCCAGCATCAGAGAGCTTGAGTTACGTTAGCCCTTTAGACATAATTATTTTTATCCCTTTATTATTATTCATAGGTCATCCCTGATTAGATTTTTCCAGATTCAACCAGATAACATTAAGCTGCTTGTAAGCTATCACATTTCACTGTGTTGTCGGGTTTGGACTTAATGACAGAACTGAGGAACAGCAAGTGCCAATATCAATTTTCTCAGAACTTCCTCCTGGGGGCTGAGAGAGGGATATAACGCCTCCTGGGGTTTTGGAAGGAAGACTGTGGAGCTGCATCTTGTCCTCCACAGACTGGCTTTCTTTGAGGCTGTCTCAACAGCAAATCTTGGGTGTAGTAGTTTTAATAGCACTGCAGAGAGCCATAAACAGGAATTATAGGCATCATAGAATTAAAAACATGCAGTGTGGAATTAAAATTAGAAAGTGACTTTTTTTTTTAACCTTGTCCAAGAAACAGTAGCTTAGCAGTGCATTCATCAGAATACCACTTCTGCCATCTGGTGTCCATGACTAACACCTACCAGAGAACGGCCTTGCTCGGCAAATGCCGCAGTGAGCTTCCCTGGAGGTTCTCTATTTGGACAGCTGGAAGATCCTGGCTTCCACCAGAACTGAGTGGATAATGAAGCACAGACAAGTAAAGCTGTGGTGGCAGCAGCGCTGTGCTCCTTTGGGGGATGAGGCTGTAAGGAGAGAGCTGGGGGGACTGAGATCAGAACCTAGAAATTGGCTGCTTTCAAGATCTGCTCAATAGCAAACCCCTCCACAAAGCCTACTGAGGCCCAAGCATTGTGCTAAACCTAGCATTCAGAGAGCAGTACCTAACATTTGGTCCCTGTCCACAAGGAATGCCTGTCTAGTGAAGGAGACAGACAAGTAGCCAGGTAGTCTCAACACAGTGATATGGGTGCTCAGAGGAAAGGCACTAATCATGCCATGGAGCTTCAGAGAAGGCGTCCCAGAGCAAGTTACACCTCACGGGATTTCATCTGATTCCTCTTTTCCCCCTTTTTTCTTAGCAATTCTTTGTACTCAGAGCCAATAATGGCTTCAAGTGATACCATCATTTATAAGATAGGAAGAGAGATTACTAAGTGGCTATAAAGAGATATTTATATTTTAGATTTTCTTTCAAGTTTCAGGGCTGAGGTCTAAGTTCCACTGGTCTAAAGGAATAAGGACCAAGAGTCTACTGCAGTTTCAGACTCTAGCAGATGAATGTTCTCCCCACCACACTGCCAGAAAAGAAGTGTTATTAGGGAGCCATTAATCTAGCCTGCCTCCTCCCAGCCTAGGGCAAATGAAAGAGAGAGATTTAAGAAAGTGTAGGAAGGGAGCAACTAAATGGGAAATTGAGTTGATGTCTGCCTCCTGACTCCCTTCCTCCAGCCTCTTCCTAACCAGTGACACCTGCATTCTACGCCTCATTATGAATTTTAACTTTTTTTTTTAAAGATTTTATTTATTTATTTGACAGAGAGAGAGAGACAGCCAGCGAGAGAGGGAACACAAGCAGGGGGAGTGGGAGAGGAAGAAGCAGGCTCCCAGCAGAGGAGCCTGATGTGGGGCTCGATCCCAGGACTCCAGGATCACGCCCTGAGCTGAAGGCAGACGCTTAATGACTGAGCCACCCAAGCGCCCCTATGAATTTTAAAATGTAACTTTTTCCTTGTGCTGCCCATTTAGAAAAGCCCACTGTTTGCTTGCAGAGAAAAAAGAGGGTGGCACTGGAGGTAGACACTTTAACAAGGAAGACGTTTATCTCAAAAGGGCTTTCTGATAAACACTGGCTGTGGTGGCGGTTTAGCACAGACTACCTCTACGGTGACTTCATATCTTGGTTAGATGAGGAGGCCCCGGGCATGAGCGTGGGCTGGATTTGCAGGCAGGGGGGCCTTTAGTGTGGCCAGTGTGTTGGGCAGGGCGTGTTCTGTAGCTCACTGAGACACCCAGAAAGCTAAACTGTGCCCTTGGTGGCTCAGTGATTCTTGTTATGAAGTCAGGACCATTTCATCCCACAAACAGAAATTTCTTGGCTTTCCTCAGAGGTAGCTTTATTCCTAAATCAGACAACTGTCATCATTGGGATTCCTTTACTTTCTCTAGGAGCCTAGGATTTCAAAGCCCTCTGAGTGTTAGGCATGACAGAGCTTAGATGGTTGCGATGGTGTGCTGGTCACAGGCTGTCTAGAAAATAAAATGTAAATAAATAGATAGATGGTAGAAAGATAAATAAAAGCCCTGATGTGTAACACCAATTTCTGTGATGTAAATACCTCTACAGTGGCCTATTTCAAGCTACCAATAGTTTAAAAACTGGCCTGCAAAATTCCTGACCACATAGCAGTCCACATCGCTGAGCCAGTGTGAGCTGACCCCATCACCCACTGGGTGGCTGTGAGCATTTGTTCCTGCTGCTCCCCAGGAGGCTCTGGCCTGTCTGTGCCTCCAACCCACTCTAGCATCAGTGTCAGCAAATCTCCCACCATTGGTCTAGACTTTTTTTTTTTTTTTGCTCATGTTGTTTTGAAATAAAGCATGTTGAAAATATACTGCTTTTTCCAAACTCAGAGTCATCTCGTACAAAGATTATGAGATGGACCCACTAAAATATAAGTGCCCATTTTCATATTAATGTGAAGTGAAAGTTTAGTTTGAAACAATTCTGAAAATCTTATTTGGTATACAGATGAGCTAGATTAGGAAAAACTCGCTTTTTTCTAGCTGTTTGCTCACCCTCCCAAGGGGGAAAGAGAAATGGAAAATGCCAAGGATGTTTCTATATTATTGCTTTTTCTGTCCCCAGAACACCGGAGCCGGAGTGATCGCCGGGAGCAGAGAGCCGCTGTCCCCCTTTCTGTAGCAGCTCCTCCACTGCCAGCCTATCCCCCAGCTCACAGCCAGAGGAGGCGCGAAGTTAAGGACCGGCACTTCTTAACGGTGAGCTTGGTGGCCAGCCAGCAGCCCCGGCCTTGCTCATCAACAAGCATGAGTGGGTCTCGGGAGTCCATTTCCTTCCTCCTAGTGGAGGAGGCTGGGCCACCTAAGAGAGCAAGTCATGGGCATTTGACAGCAACTGGATTTTTTTTCCCCTTTCATTCATGCCTCTTTTGGGGAACAGAGTGGGAATACAGAAGTATTTTTTTTTTAGTTAATCAGTTACACAATGCAGCAAAGCAATAATAATTAAGGACTCTAAAATCAGGGGGAAATTTTTGCTTCAAATACTAGTTTTTCTGTATACAAGCTGAAAGAGGGCAGGTTACTTCTTTGTCCTCAGTTCCCTCGTCTGTAATATGGGGATATCAATAGCACCTCGCTCATAAAGTTTGAGGGATAAATGAGATAAGGCATGGAAAGAATGTAGCATGGTGCCTGGCACAGAGTAAGACCTCAATAAATGTTCACTGTTACTGGTCTGGTGATAGTGTAGATGACTCGGTAGGGTGGGTTGGGAAAAAAACTTAAATAATGTGAAAAATCATCACTTGAAGATGAGCCATGTCATCATTTTATGCTTTCCCATTCTATAAGGGAGGCTATTACTGCAGGGTGACCAGTTATCCAAGTGTCCTCATCACTGCTGGTGATTTCAGCTTTGCCTGGGTGGGTGTGGCTATAACTCAGCCCAAGCCCCCAGGTATGAATCACAGTTGAAGCTGAGCCCAGCTCGGAACACCTACAAACAACATCACAAGTGTGCTTTCTAAAGCCTCAGTGTGGATAGGTGAACACTTTGTGGCTCTAAGGAGGGTATCGTTGAAGTGAGGAGCTATGATTTCTGTGACCAAATCAGCCCATGTGGCTGCTGGAATGGCTGGATCCCTGTCATTACAGTTTGAGGCCCAAAGTCTAAAGAAGTTACGAGTGTGGGTCCAAGCTGAGGTTTTTACTTGAAATTAAGTTTCTATGGTAATAAACCCTGCGCCCTTCCGGCTTTTACAATACGCAAAACAGATGCAAAATATTTGGACTGCAGGATGCCAAACATCCAGCTGAAACAGACTTCATCTAAATGAATCTGCATGTTATAACATGTCCAGATAAAACGTGAGTGATATTGACCAATACATAGATATTTTTCCTACTTGTGGCTGTACCGTGGGCTCCATGTCCTTCAGGCTCATCGAGTCCACGCGGTGCCGTGTCACACTCAACTACGTTGCTGCAGTGCAGCCCAGGGATAAGAAAGGAAGGTGAGAGGCTCTTAGGGCTTTCTAGGTCTTTACATAGAGCAGTTACACATGCTAGTGATTGGTCATAAAAGCCCCTGTTCGACGAAAGTTTTATTAAGCTCAAATCTGCTTACTAAAGCATTTGCTTTTAATGAGGCATTTTCTGCATAAAAATGCTAAAAATATTTTTCCATTCATTATAACATGTTTTGTGGCTCATTAAGTTGTTTTTTTCAGGGGGGGCGGGTGGGAGAGAATAATGTTGAGCATTTACAGAAATGACATAAAAATATCACCATTTGTCATAGTCTGCATAATTTTTAATAATGTCTAAATACCAAAGTAAGGCTATAGGGAAAAGCCTAAAATAATGAATAACAATGAGGGTGCTTCATTTACCCAACAAACATCAAAAAGAGGAGGAGTCTAGAGCATACTTATGTAAACCAGAAAATGTACCCAACTCAAATGACAATACTTAAAATCTCCCCACTTACTTAGAAATACTGTTTCATTTCTTTGAGTTTGGGTCACCAAGTTCACTGGAAGATTTTCCATTCAAGTTATATCCCTCAGACACTGGTGACTCAGAATAGAACACAGTTCTATGCATTAAGCTTACAAGGGCCGTATATTGCTGCCAGAGAAAAGGCTGCAGGTATAGGGACAGGAAATTTGCAGCCACATTGCTGGACAGACATTTTCTTAGCAACAGAAAAAAGCATTCATAATGAGACTAATACACAATCTTCCACAACTCTGCAAACTATTATACTGTGGTTTGGTCATTAAGGGTACAGACTGTGAAGTCAAACTGCCTGGATTTAAATACCAGCTCTACCATTTATTAGGCTGTGTGACCATGAACAAGTTAATCATTTCAGTGTCTCAGGGATAATAGTAGATAGTACCTCATAAGTTTGAGACAAAGACTGAATGTGTTAATACATGTAAATAGTACCTAATGCATAATAAGCACTCAATATGTATTAGACATCATCAACAGCCAATCAAGTTCATCAAGTATCAGTGATATAGAATAAGATTATGGGTCTAACTAGGTTTAAATCCCAGCTCTACAATTTCTTTGGTTGTGTGATTTTTGAAAAAGTTTTATCTTTGAGTCCCAGTTTATCTGTGAAATGGGGATGATAACTTCAATTTTACAAGGTTGTTAAGATTTAAAACAGTGTTATTTAAATACAATTAAATCGTATGTGTGTGAAAAAGTGCCTAAAACACAAATATCTGAATCTATATTCATAATCACTGATAATCAAACTCTTACCCTCAAATGAAAAGCCTGTAACATATACTCACATATAAGACTAGAGGAAGTATAAGTTGTTATACTCTTTCTAGAGGGCAATTTCCCAATATTTATCGAACTATAAGATTAAATTATGCTAAGTGAAATAAGACAAATACCATATGATTTCACTTGTATGTGGAATCTAAAAACCAAAACAAATGAGCAAACAAAAGCAGAAACAGACCCATAAATACAGAGAACTGATGGTTGCCGGAGGGAAGGGGAAGAGGAGAGGGGCCGAATGGGTGAAGGGCAGTGGGAGGTACAGGCTTCCAGTCATGGAATGAATGTCATGGGGATAAAAGGTACAGCATAGGGACTATAGTCAATGGTATTGTAATAGCATTGTATGGTGGCAAACGGTAGCTACACTTGTGGTGAGCACAGCATAATGCAGCATAGATTTGTCACATCACTGTTGTACACCTGAAACTAATGTAACATTGTGTCTCAATTATACTTCAATAAAAAAATAAAAGTGGCAAAAAAAAAAGTATAAGATGGGGCACCTGGCTGGTTCAGTCGGTAGAGTGTGCGTCTCTCAATCTCGGGGTTGTGGGCTCGAGCCTCACACTGGGTGTAGAGACTACTTTAAAAAAATCTTTACCAAAAAAAGAAAAACCCTATAAGATATTCATACCCTTTGATCCAGCAATTCTAGGATGTTCATCAAAGCACTGTTTGGAATAGGAAAAATAGTTACAAATATCTTAAATATCCAACAGTAGGTACTTGATGAATTCTGATATATTCATAGGATAGACTACAGTATCAAAAATAGTGTTACTAAAGAATATTCAGTGACATGGAAAATGTATAGATGATTATATCATCAGGGATTTTTAAGTAGTATATAAAATTGTGTATGGTATGAGCTCAAAAATATCTGTGAGTGTATATGTAAGTATATATACATACATGCATAGGAAAAAAAGGCTGGAAGGCTATATACCTGTGGTTCTCAAACTGTGTGATGAGGTCCTCCAGGGCACTGCAGTGAAATCCTAAGGGTGCACTGGGATATTTTAAATTTTCAAGAGGTACAGTGTCCTCTGTTTATATCTGGTGATGGCTCCAAAGTAGCCTCATAGCTCTTGCAAGTGGAAAGAAAGAGGGGATGCTTGGTTTCTTGACATGTAATTTAAATCAGACGTTCTCCAAGAGGAACACAAAGGAAACTGACCAGCCAATTTAGCTTAAAACCTGCTGTCAGCTGAAAATTCAAGGTCTCTCTCACAATTTGAAAGCCCATCTGGGAATCCTCCTCCTTCAAGGGTGGCAAAGGAGATGATCTCAGGCACAAATGGTTTTCCAGAGGAATTCTAAACCTTCCAAGTCCAGATAATCCCAATGCTCTACAAATTGTTTCAGAGCACTGAAAATAAAATAGAACTTCCCCATTTCTTTTATGAATATTTTATGAAGGTTTGACACCTAAACCTGATAAAGAATGGAAGGAAGTGAGGGGGAGGGAACTATAGACCAATATCACTCAGGTTATTTATGCGGAAATAATAAATTGTTAGCAAACAAAATACATTAATTAATACACCATGACTAAATGGCATTTATTCTAGGAATAGAAGGTTGGTTCAATATTAAGAAATCTATTAGTGTAGTATACCATATCTAAAGGAAAAAAAGCCCCATTTGATTATCTCCATAGATGCCAGAGAGGCCCTAAAATTCAACACCTATTCTTTTTATAAAAAGACTTGAGAAAATAGGTATTGAGTGGTACTTCATTAACATGATAAAATGTACATACCTTAGTCCTAAAGCCAGTCTCTTAATGGGGAAACACTAGAGGCATTTCCACTAAAATCAGGAACAAGGCAAAGATGCTCACGATCTCTGCTACTAATTAATATTATACTAGAGAGATTAATCAATGCAATTGGACAAAATAAATCAATTACAGGCATAAGATTTGACAAGGAAGAAGTAAAGCTATATCTAGTTGTAGATGATATGATACTATAGGATTTTCCTGGTAGAGAATCAATGATAAAACTAGAACACTTAAAGAATTCAGTAAGGTAGCAGGATACAAACACACAAAAATCAATAGCCTTCATTTACACAAATGATAGCCAATTAAAAGACCTAGTAGTAGAGAAAACTGCATTTACAGCAATAACAAAGAAGATTAAATACTTAGGAATTAATTTACTAGAATTTGCAAAACCTGTATGAGAAAAACTATAAAGCATTCCTAAACACAAAATTAGATTTTCTCAAATGGAAGGGTGTCCCCTATTTTGGAAAGAATAATTCAACATTATAAGTAGGTCAGTTCTAAGTTGATTTATAAATTTAACACAATCTCAATAAAAATACCAATAAGCTTTCTTTTAAATGGAGTTAGACCCATTGATACTAAAGTTCTTTGGGAAAAACAAACATACAAGAATAGCCAGGAAAACACTGACAAAGGAAACCAATAAGGGGTAAGTAGCTCTACCAGGCATTAAAATACCTTTAAAGCCTTTATAATTTCAATAGTGTGGTACTAATATATGAATAGAAATATATACCAGTAGAAAAAAAGAAAAATACACCACTAGAAAAGAATACAAAGTCCATAAATCAACCTGAATATATACAAAAACATAATCTATGATAAACAGTATCCCAAAACACTAAGGCAAAAGATGGGAGTTTTTTTTTTTAATGATGCTGGAACAACTGGGTAGCCACTTGGTAAGAGAAAAAATTTCATCAGTGTTTCTCAACCTCAGCATTATTGATATTTTGAGTCTGATAATTCTTTGCTATGGGGGCTGTCCTGTGCACTGTGCTATGTTTAGCAGCATGCTTGGCCCCTACCCAAGAGATGCCAGAAGCACTCTTCCCCCTAGTTTTGACAACCCAAAATGTCTCCAGACACTGCCAAATGCCCCCTGGGGAGACAAAATTGCCCCTGGTTGAGAACCATGTAATTAGATCCATACCTCACACCAAACACAAGATTAAGCTCCTAATGGATCAGAGGCCTAAACATAAAAAATCAAACCATACAAGTACTAGAGGAAAACAGGGGTGAATTATTCTTTAACCTAAGTCTATGAAAAGGCTTTCTAACTCTGACTCAAAATACAGAGGCAGTAAAAGATTAATAAATCTGAGCAGTAAATATTTTTGTATGCTCAAACACCATAAAGTCAAAAGATAAGCAAAAATTGGGAGAAAATATGTGCAATATATACCACAGACAAAGGACTAATATCACTAGTAGATAAATACCTCTTCAAAACTGAGGGACAAAGAAAGGAACAAAAACCTGGTAGAAAAATGGGGGGAAAGCCTTGAACAGACAATCCAGAAAACACGTAAAAATGTTGCTTAAACTTAAGAAAAACTGTTCAACTCACTCATAATTAGAGAAATGCAAACAACATTTATGTTGAGAAATCATTTATCACCTAGATTGGCAAAAATTAAACAGTATGACAACATAATCTGGTGAAACTGGGGGGAAACAGGCACCCACAAACATTGCTGGTGAGAATGCAAACTTGGTACGACCTATCTGGAGGGGAATTTGGCAATATCTAACAAAACTATGTATACAGTTTTCGCCCTAGCAATCCCACTAAACATACACCTCCAATAATACAAAAAGATTAATCACTGCAGTGTTGCTTAAAATCACAAGATACTGTAAACAACCAAAAGCCTATATGTAGATGGATATATTTAAGAGAGATTATCTATGAGTGATATTAGTCCTTTTTCTGTGGCACAAGTACCAGTACTGATGGGATAAACTACAGGACATCCACACAATGTAGTACTATGCAGCTGTCAAAAAAATGAGGAAGATCTTTATGAACTAATAAGGAGTGATTTCCAGGACATATTCTTAAGTGAAAAAGGCAAAGCCCAAGGTTCCAGCACAAGACGGCAATGTAGGAAGGCCCTAAACTGACCTCTTCCATAGAACACACCGAATTGCACCTATTAGAACAAAATTCCACCTGAAGAAGAACTGAGAACTGACTGAACAGCTTCTGAACAACGAAAGATGGAGAGAAGAGCAAGACAGAGTAACAAAGGGAACCCCTACACTCACACTGTGAACAGGCGTGGGGAGGGATAGTACTGAGGAACTGGGAATATATCCCTCTGTCCTTGGGCACAGAAAAAAAAAAGCCACAGTTTTAAGGAGCAAGTAGCATATAAAAGACACAACACTAGAACTCTGCCAAGCAGTGCAGGAGCTGTGGGAATGTTCTCCAGGTCAGAGCAACTGGAGAACACAGTTTATGCTCTCATGTCACCTTAAAAGCCTGGAATGGAGCAGGGTCCAGACTCTCTAACAGGTGGGTCTGGTCCTCACAGGGAGCTTGCAACTTCAGCAAGCCAAGGGTCCAAATCCCACACCAGCTTCAGTTGCACTGAAGTACAGAAAAAAAAAAAAAGCCAAGTTTACAAGGGCCAAATAGCTGTGGGAACACTCTCTTCCCCTCCACCTTAAAAGCCCAGACAGGAACTGGATCCAGATAGCCTAAGTGGTGAGTCTGGATGCCATAACTGGCAGGTCTGGTCATCACCAGGAGCTTCTGACCTCAGCAAAGCCCAGGGCCTGCGAGAGCACACCAACCCTGGTCACAATGGGACACAGAAAGAAAAAAAAAAGCCATATTTTAAAAGGGCAAAGGAACAGCTGGGATGTTCTTTCCCCCTCCACCCTAAAATCCCAGACTAGAACAGGGTTTGGCTCACAGTGAGCTTGCAACCTCAACTAGCCTAGGATCCACAAGCCCACAACAGCCCACAACTACCCTGTGGTGCTGGGGCACAGAAAATAAGCCATGTTTTTGTTTTTAATTGAAAAAATTATTTTATTTTTATTTTATTTTTTAAATTGTATTGTTTGGCTTATATTTTTGTTCTTTTTGTTGTTTTTCTTTTCCTTTTCTTTAAAATTAAAAAAAAAATTTTTTTTCTGTAAAAAGCCACAGTTTAAAAGAACAACTAACATATACAGCTATAGCTATAGCCAGCCAGCAAAAGTCACCAAACACACACAGTCTACAGAGGGGACAACATACACAAGGCCACTCCAACTTTAGGAGAAGTAGCCTTTCTGTCTAATCCATAGAAACATTAAAAGTTGAGCAAGATGGGGATAGAGAGGAATATGCTCCAACAGAGAGAAAAAGATAAAAACCTCAGTAAAAGAACTAAATGAAACAGAAATAAGCTATATGCCTAATAAAGAATTTAAAATAATGATTGTGAAGATAATCAGTGGGCTGGAGAAAAAAGTGGAAGAATTCAGTAAGCCCTTCAAGAAAGAGAGAGAAAATACTAAAAAGAACCAATCAGAGTTGAAGAATACAATTGAAATAAACAACACTAGAGTCAACAGATTAGAGGATGCAATCTGGAAGACAGCATAATGGAAAGCACACAAATGGAAGAGCAAAAAGAATTCTTTTTTAAAGATTTTATTTATTTACTTGAGAAAGAGACGGAGAGAGCACACGCTGGGGGGAGGAGAAGAGGGAGAGGGAGAAGCAGACTCCCCACTGAACAGGGAGCCTGACATGGGGCGATCCCAGGACCCCAGGATCATGACCTGAGCCATAGACAGACACTTAACTAACTGAGCCACGCATGCGTCCCAAGAGAATAATTTTTTTCGAATGAGGCTAGATTAAGAGATCTCTTAGACAATATAAAGTGAGCAAACATTCACAATATAGGGGTCCCAAAAGAAGAGAGAGAGAGAGAAAGGTGTAGAAAACTTATTTGAAGAAATAATAACTGAAAAATTCCCTAACCTAGGGAACGAAACAGATATCCATGCCCAAGCAGCACAGAATTCCAAACACGATGAACTCAAGGAGGGCCACACCATGCCACACAATAATTCAAATGTGAAAGTTAAAGAGAGAATTTTAAAAGCAGAAAGAGAGAAACAAAAAGTTACCTGCAAGGGAAAACCTGTAAGGCTATCAGCTGATTTCTCAGCAGATACTTTGCAGGCCAAAAGGGAGTGCATGATATATTTAAAGTTCTTGAAAGGAAAAAACCTGCAACCAAGAATACTTTACTGGCAAGGTTATCATTCAGGTTTGAAGAAGAGTTAAAGTTTCCCAGACAAATGAAAGATAAAATGAGTTTATCATCACTAACCAGTCTCACAAGAAATGTTAAAGGGACTTCTTTAAAGTGGGAAAGAAACAGCTATAATTAGACATGAAAACTTATGAATAGAAAGATGTAAAATACGACAACATATATCTTAAGCGTGGAGAAGGGAGTAAAAAGGGAAGAGAAAAGTAAAAGAAAATTAATTTTTTTTTCTTTTCCTGTTTTTTTAGATTGTATTTGAACTTAAATGACCAAACCTCATAACCACAAACCCAAAACCTATGATAGATACACAAAAAATAAAAAGAAAGCCAAACATAACACTACAGAAACTCATCAAAGAAAGACAGCAAGAGAAGAAGGAGCCACAAAGGACTACAAAAACAACCAGAAAACAGATTTTAAAATGGCAATAAGTACATACCTATCAATAATTACTTTAAATGTAAATGGCCTAAATGCTGCAATCAAAAGATGTAGGGTGGCAGAATAGATTAAAAAAGACCCATGTAGACTTCCGGGAAAGATGGTGGAATAGGAGGATCCTGGGCTCATCTGTCCCACAGACACAACTAGAAAACACCCACATTAGTGTAAATAAACCAGAAAACAACTAGAAGACTGACAGAACATTCTCTCACAGCTAAATGTAGAGAAGAGGCCACATCAAAGAGAATAGGAAGGGCTGAGATGCACTGGGGAGCCAAATTGGCAGGACTGTCCACAGGAGGGAGGGATGCTGCAGGCACAAAGAAGGGAGAGGAAAGTACCCTGCACCAGGCACCCCAGGCATGAGGTCTGCACTGCAAAAATGAATCTCCATAACATTTGGCTTTGAAGGCCAGAGGGGCCTGGCTTTGCAAGTTTTTACAATAAGTAGGGCTTAACACCTGGAACTTTAAAAATCAGCAGGCTCAGCTCTGCAGGAGCTGGGAAGGCCACAGGGAACTGAGTCCCCACCCTTAAAGAGACAGCATAACAAACAGCCCCACTGAGATACAGCATAGAAGCAATAGTTTAAAAACTGCCTGAGATATACTGGACGGAAATTTATTTACTAATTTCAAACCATGTGCTGGAGGGGCAGGGAACTTTGGGAGACTTCTCCAAGAACAAAAGAGCTGGTGGGTGCCCTTTCCCTCCCCTGATCCCCAGCCTAGATACATGGACACCTGCAGGAACCACCAAAGCGCAATACTCTCCACCTAGCTTGCTAAACAGCTTGTGTCCAGCCCCCATGCTCTTCTGCAGATCTGTCCCCTCCAATCCAGCAGGATTCCACAGGAGTTTTCCTGGGCACCTGCAGCTCCCCACCCACAGCAGACTGGCTCAAACCTTGCTGGCACCACATGCCTGACCCCTGCATTCTCCCTACAAATATGTCCCTTCCAATATGCCCTTGGCCGGAGCCCATCCAAAGCAGTGCCAAAGCCTGACTGTGTGCAAGCAGCCCTGACAGGAGCCAGCACCACTCTAAAGTGACTCCTGGGGAAAATAACCACACACACTAGTAGGACTGCGGCCCCAGCAGTGTGCCAGGGGCAGACATAAGGTCTGACTGCAGGCCCCACCCACCTATGAAAGCTTCTCAGGGCACAACACAGGGAAAGTGCCCTGCAGTTTGACGCTACCACAGCTCTGGCAAAAGCCTGATCTAACTCAACATAAGCCCAAGGTGGCCCCAGACTGGCCCACTAACAACATGGCAACCAAATCCTGTCTACAACAGGCAAAGAGAGCCACTAGAGACAAATGGACTGAAGGCCAATACAGCACAGCCACAACAGTACGGCACATGCAACACGTATAGGAGACCACCCCTGAAGTGCCAGGTTCTGGTGAACAGGGAATGTTGCACTGCAGGGCACTACAGGACTTCTTCTCCATAAGGCCACTACTTTCAAGAGCAGGATACATGGCTGACTTTCCTAACATGTAGAAACAAACACAGAGTTAGACAAAATGAGAAGACCCAGGAATATGTCCTGAATGAATGAAAAGGACGAAACTGAAGCAAGAGAGCTAAACGAAACAGAGATAAGTAATATGCCTGATAGAGAATTTAAAGTAACTGTCATAAAAATTCTCACTGGACTTGAGAAAAGAGTGCAGGACCTCAGTGAGACCCTCAACAAAGAGAAAGGAAACATAAAAAAGAACCAATCATAGATGAAGAACTCAATAACTGAAATTAAAAATACACTAGACAGAATAAATGGTAGACTAGAGAAAGCAGAAGAACGGGTCAGTGATGTGGAGGATAGGGTAAGGGAAAGCAATCAAGCAGAATAGTAGAGAGAAAAAAGAATAAAAAATGAAAATAGATTAAGGGAACTCAGTGACACCATCAAGCCTAATAATATTAACATTAGAGGGGTCCCAGAAGGAGAAGAGAGAAAAGGGGGCAGAAAATTTATTTGAAGAAATAATAGCTGAAAAATTCCCAAACCTAGGGAAGAAAACAGAAATCCAGATCCAGGAGGCACAGAGAGCCCCCAACAAAATCAACCCAAGGAGGTCCACACCAAGACACGTAGTAATTAAAATGGTAAAAAGTAGTGATGAAAAAAGAATTTTAAAAACAGCAAAAGAAAACAGTTACACACAAGGGAAATCCCAAAAAGTTATCAGCTGATTTTTCAGCAGGAACTTTGTAGGTCAGAAGAGAGTGGCATGGTATATTCGAAGTGTTGAAAGAAAAAAACCTGCAGCCAAAAATACTCTGTCCAGAAAGGCTATCATTCAGACTAAAAGGAGAGACAGAGTTTCCCAGACAAACAAAAGTTAAAGGAAACCATGACCACTAAACCAGCCCTATAAGAAATGTCAAAGGGAACTCTAGAGTGAAAACAAAAGACCATAAGAGTAAGAAAAGTAGGAAGCACAAAAGTAGTAAAAATAAGTATATCTATAAAAATCAGTCAAGGGATTCACAAAATAAAAAGACATAAAGTATGACACCATATACCCAAAATGTGGGGGGGAGGAGAGTAAAGAATGGGTTCAAACTTAGGTGACTATCAATTCAATACAGAGTGCTATATGCAGAAGATGTATGCAAACCTAATGATAACCACAAATGAAAAACCAGTAAGAGATATGTAAAAAATAGAGACAAAAGAATCTAAGAATATTACTAAAGAAAGCCAACAAACCATGCATGAAGACGGCATGAAAGGAGCAAAGAAGAACTACAAAAACAACCATAAAACAAAGTAACAAAATTGCAATAAGCACACACCTGTCAATAATTACTTTGAATGTGAATGAACTAAATGCTCCAGTCAAAAGACATAGGGTGATGGAATGGATAAAAAAGCAAGACCATCTATACACTGCCTACAAGAGACTCATTTCAGACCTAAACCCATATGTAGATTGAAAGGGAAGGGATGGAAAAGAATTTATCATACAAGTGGAAGTGAAAAGAAAGCCAGGGTAGCAATACTAGTATTGGACAAAATAGACTTTAAAACAAAGACCATAACAAGAGGCAGAGAAGGGCACTATAAATCATAAAGGGAACAATCCAACAAGAAGATATAATAATTGTAACTATTTATGCACCCAACATGGGAGCACCCAAATACATAAAGCAGCTAATAACAAACATAAAGCAAGTAATTGATAGTAATACAATAATAGTAAGGGACTTTAACACCACACTTACATAAATGGAATATTATCCAAACAGAAAACGAACAAGGAAACAGTGGCTTTGAATGACGCATTGGACCAAATGGATCTAACAGATATATTCAGAACATTCCATCCTAAAACAGCAGAATACACATTCTTTTGACTGCACATGGAACATTCTCCAGAATAGATAACATGTTAGGCCACATAACAAGTGTCAACAAATTCAGAGACTGAAGTCATACCATGCATTTTTTCTGACCACAATGCTATGAAACTAGAAATCAACTACAAGAAAAAATCTGGAAAGAATGCAAATATGTGAAGGTTAAATAACATGGTACTAACCAATGACTGGGTCAACCAAGAAGTCAAAGAGGAAATAAAAAAATACATGGGGACAAATGAAAATGAAAATACAACAATACAAAATCTTTGGGATGCAGAAAAAGCTATTCTAAGAGGCAAGTGTTTAGCAATACAGGCCTACCTCAAGAAGCAAGAAAAATCTCAAATCAGCAACCTAACCTTACACCTAAAAGAGTTAGAAAAAGAACAAACAAAACCCAAAACCAGTAGAAGTAAGGAAATAATAAATATTAGAGTGGAAATAAACAAAATAGAAACTAAAAAAAAAAAACAAAACAAAACAGAACAGAACATTGTAACCAGGAGCTGGTTCTTTGAAAAGATCAACAAAATTGATAAACCTTTAGCCAGACTCATGAAAAAAAAGGGGGGGGAGACTCGAACAAAATCAGAAATAAAGAAGGAGAAATAACAACCAACATCATGGAAATACAAAAGACTAAAAGAGAATATTATGAAATAGTATATACCAACAAATTGGACAACCTAAAATAAATAGAAACACATAACCTCCCAAAACGGAATCGGGAAGAAATAGAAAATTGAACAGACTGATTACCAGCAATGAAATTGAGTGTGTAATCAAAAAACTCCTAACAAACCAAAGTCCAGCATCAGAATTCTACCAAACATTTAAAGAAGAGTTAATACCTATTCTTCTCAAACTATTCCAAAAAATAGAAAGGAAGGAAAGCTCCCAAATTTATTCTACAAGTCCAGCATTACCCTGATACCAAAACCAAATAAAGACACTACAAAAAAGAACTACAGGCCAATATCTCTGATTAACATAGATGCAAAAATACTTAACAAAATATTAGGAAAGTAAAACAAAAATATTAGGAAACTGAATCCAACATTACATTAAAAAAAAAAACCATTCACCATGATCAAGTGGGATTTATTCTAGGGATACATGGATGGCTCACTATTTACCAATCAATCAATATGATCATCTCATTAACAAAAGAAAGGGAAAAAACCTTATGATCATTCAATAGATGCAGAAAACGCATTTGACAAACTACAATATCCATTCATGATAAAAACCTCAACAAAGTAGGTTTAGAGGGAACATACCTCGACATAATAAAGGCCATATTCGAAAAACCCACAGCTAGCATCATACGCAATGGGAAAAACTGAAAGCTATTCCCCCAAGGTCAGGAACAAGACAAGAATGTCCACTCTCACCACTGTTATTCAATACAGTACTGGAAGTCCTAGCCACAGCAATCAAACAAAAAGAAATAAAAGGTATCCAAACTGGTAAGGAAGAAGTAAAACTTGCACTATTTATAGATGACATGATACTCTACAGAAAACCTGAAAGACTCCACCAAAAAAATTCTAGAACTGATAAGTGAATTCAGTTAGGTTTCAGGATACAAAATCAATGTACAGAAACCCACTGCATTTCTATACACTGATAATGAAGTAGCAGGAGAAATTAGGAAAGTCCCATTTACAATTGCACCAAAAATAATAAAATCCCTAGGAATAAACTCAACTAAGGAGGTAAAAGAGCTGTACTCTGAAAACTATAAAGCATTAGTGAAAGAAACTGAAGATGACACAAAGAAATGGAAAAATATTCTATCCCTGTGGACTGGAAGAACAAACATTGTTAATGTCTATACTACCCAAAGCAATCTACGGATTTAATGAAAATCCCTATTAAACCACCAAAAGCATTTTTTCACAAAACTAGAATAATCCTAAAACTTGTTTAGAATCACAAAAGACCCCAAACAGTCAAAAGCAATCCTGAAACAGAACAGAACTGGAGGTATCACAATCCCAGATTTCAAGATATATTACAAAGCTATAATAATCAAAACAGTATGATACTGCCACAAAAACAGACATAGATCAACAGAATAGAACAGAGAGCCCAGAAATAAACCCACAATTATATGGCCAATTAATCTTCAACAAAAGAAGCAAGAATATGCAATGGGAAAAAGTCTCTTCAACAGTAGTGCTGGGAAACTGGGCAGCTACATGTAAAAGAATGAAACTGGACCATTTTCTTAAACCATACACAAAAATAAACTCAAAGGGATTATGGACCTAACTATGACCCTGAAGCCATAAATACTGTAGAAGAGAGGACAGGCAATAATTTCTCTGACACCAGCTGTAGGAACATTTTTCTAGATTTTGTCTCCTGAGGCAAGGGAAACAAAGGAAAAATAAACCATTGGGCTACATAAAAATAAAAAGCTTCTGCACAGCAAAGGAAACAATCAATGAAACTAAAAGACAAGCTACTGAAGATATTTGTAAATGGCATATCCAATGAAGGGCTTGTATCCAAAATATATAAAGAACTTATATAACTCAATACCAAAAAATAAACAATCCAATTAAAAATGAGCAGAAGACATAAAGAGACATTTCTCCAAAGCAGACTTACTGATGGCCAACACAGGAAAAGATGTGCAACATCACTAATTATCAGGGAAATACAAATCAAAACCACAATCACCTTATACTGGTCAGAAGGGCTTAAAATAAAAGATAAGAAATAACAAGTGTTGGCAAAGATGTGGAGAAAAAGAACCCTCGTGCACTCTTGGGAATGCAAACTGGTTCAGTCACTGGGAAAAACAGTATGGAAGTTCCTTTAAAAATTAAAGGGGATCCCTCCTACATTGTTGGTGGGAATGCAAGTTGGTACAGCCACTATGGAAAACAGTGTGGAG